>NC_086448.1:575474033-575796255 GCF_028390025.1 Pseudophryne corroboree
TGAACAGCTGAGCAAACGACATGAGCATACACACTACCAACGACCAAAGACGAAAGACCAAAGACCATAGACCATTCATCGTTGAAGCATCCAAGCTGAACAGTTTATTAAAATAATGAGCTGGGAACAGGGCTGGTGAACAGTGGCTTTGTCGTTGGTCTTTCACACCATACACATTCAACGACGTCTCTGGTCGGTAACGACCATAGTGGAAATTGAGCATACATGCTCCACAGATAAGCGAGGGTCGTTAACGTCCCGCGGGGCCGCGCATCGGTGGTCGTCGGATGCATACACACTTGACGATATAATGAGCGACGTCGTTGATGAGGGCTGAAATGAACGACGTAGTTCATTTTATCGTCAAGTGTGTATGGGCCTTAAAGGCCCATACACACTTGACGATGCACACGTCGTTAACGACTTCCCTTGAACTTCCCTTGAACAGCTGAGCAAACGACATGAGCATACACACTACCAACGACGAAAGACCAAAGACCATAGACCATTCATCGTTGAAGCATCCAAGCTGAACAGTTTATTAAAATAATGAGCTGGGAACAGGGCTGGTGAACAGTGGCTTGGTCGTTGGTCTTTCACACCATACACATTCAACAACGTCTCTGGTCAGTAACGATCATAGTGGAAATTGAGCATACATGCTCCACAGATAAGCGAGGGTCGTTAACGTCCCACGGGGCCGCGCATCGGTGGTCGTCGGATGCATACACACTTGACGATATAATGAGCGACGTCGTTGATGAGGGCTGAAATGAACGACATCGTTCATTTTATCATCAAGTGTGTATGGGCCTTTAGACTAGGGCCTGAATTTATCAAGCTTTGCCGTCCTCTTTAAATGTCTCACTGTCTGTTTGTAGCTGTGCAGCAGGGTTACATCTGTCCCTCAGCACCACTTTCTGCCTCAGCTGCTGAAGCGCCTCTTTCTGCCCCAGCTGCTGCAGCACCTCTCTTTGACCCAGCTACTGAAGCACTTCTCTCTGTCCTAGTTGTTGCAGCTCCTCTGTGCCCCAGCTGTTGCAGCACCCCTCACTGCCCCGGCTGCTGCAGCACCTCTCTCTACATTGATGCTGCAGCACCTCTCTCTGCCCCAACTGCTGCTGCAGCGCACCTCTGCATTAAAAGCTGTGGCATAACATGTATAAGGGGCTCTACTGTGGTGTAACATGTATAAGCGGCTCTACTGTGGTATAACTGTGATGTAACAAGTATAAGCGGCTCGAATGTGGCGTAACATGTATAAGGGGCTCTACTGGGGTGTAACATATAAGCGGCTTACTGTGGCATAACATGTATAAGGGACTCTACTGTGGCGTAACATGTATAAGGGGCTCTACTGTGGCGTAACATGTATATGCGGCTCGACTGTGGTGTAAAATGTATAAGCATCTCTACTGTGGTGTAACGTGTATAAGCGTCTCTACTGTGGTGTAACATGTATAAGGGGCTCTACTGTGGTGTAACATGTATAAACCGTTCTACTGTCGTTTAACTTATATAAGCAGGTCTACTGTGGTGTAACATATATATATATATATATATATATATATATATATATAAGCAGCTCTACTGTAGTGTAAAGTGTATAAGCGACTCTACTGGGTGGTGTAATGTGATTCACGGACAATTCAGTACAGGGGAGGGGGCACCAAAACATACCCTTGCTCCGGGCACCATAGCACCTAGCTACACCTCTGATCTAGACTACTGGTGCATTTTAAAGTACTTACTGTGTGTATCCATTGTGTTTTAGCTCTGTAATTTCCCAGTATCAACTCTGATCATGTGTCTTAAATTAATAATAAATTAAGAATGTACAGAATAATAAGATAGTATAGGAATAAGTGACACAAGGGGAAATTTAAATGAGTATTTTTTAATATACTTTTTTTGTTTGTTACAGAATACAGACAACTCTGTAGTGGAAGAAACGCCTGTGAGTCAGGTGGCAGAATCATCCCAGGAATGTGACGACAATGAAGTGTTTGGTATGTATCACTCCGGAACAAGATGAAACCTGTACAATGATTAGAGGTGCAGCTGAAATGTAAAATAAAATTTGTAAGAGGGAGGGAGGGGCGTGTTTCTTCTGGATGGCTGAATGATGTCGTGCGGAACAATCAAATTCCATTTGTAACACTGTGTGTGAATATGTGTGTGTGTGTGTATGTATATATATAATATAATATTGGCTTGGTCATTAGCATGGCAGCCCTACTCAAATTGTGTGTAAGGACAATACAGCATCCTGTATTATGGGCACTTTGCTGCAGGCTCTCTTACTACATATGGCGTTGCGTAGCTAGTAATAGCCTGAAAGTTCCCCAGGGCATGACGCTGTGACACCTTACATCTGGAGCAGGTTGTCTTGCACACATGATGTCACTAAAGCTGGCCATACACTGCATGATGATCGTGAAACCAGCAACCAACCCCCTAATTTAAATTATCATTCATTGTACAGTATGGACCTGAATGATAATCATTCACAGCCTGGAAACGGTTGGAAAATGGTTGGCATGGTTTGGTTATCAAACCTCTCCAGTTAACCTGAGCACATTTCTGCTAATGACCTGCTGTGACTGGAGATCACATCCACACATCGATCGGGCAGTGCATGGAAGTTCTCCTCCCTTTCTCCCAGTCAGATGGTAGGATAACTATCCTAATCATGCAATCTTGGGCCAGCTTAGCTCCCTCCAGCAGAAGACAATAGCTGGGCCTGGAGCAAATTTGTGAAGTAGGTAGCGCTAACAAATGTTAGGACTGTTGGACCAAGGTAAATTGGATCTAATAGATGCTGCTCTAGCAGGTCTAGTTTTCATTGATTAGTGCTAGCAAAAGAGGGAGGAGTTAAAAATAGAATGGAAAGCAATTTACATATTGAATTACAGCACTACTATTTACTTCAGATTTCAAATAACCTACACAAGTTTGATATTGCCATGTTCAGACGATCTTACTAATTGCATTTATGTAAATGAATGGGCTTGCACTAGCAGCAGAATTTTGAAAACCTTTTTTCCCAATATGTCACTTATTAGAAACGAAAAAAATCTATTCCGTTACAATGCCAAATGAAAGCCCTAAAACAAGAAAACCCACTATAGAACCAATTCCAGATGGTGTACAGGCAGATGTGGGCTTTGTCCCGCAGTGGAACAGTGACATTACATGGCTGCTGCTCTTTCTCTATATTTACCAACCATCAAGTAAAATAAATATTGAACATTTAAAACTCTCCCGTGACAACAATGGGCTGAATTAAGTTTCTATGGGGGAGATTCAAATATTGGTGATGTGCAGCTGCAATGTTCAGCCATGCAAATCGTCATATACTACGGTGGATAAGCATTGCTAATTTCCCTGAACATTTCTATGGGGTACAAGGGAAAATGTATGATGTTACTAGTTTTGTAGTGCCGTCATGGAGCGTTGAATCGTCCCTTATCAATTGTTGTAGCTGTTGTATTCACTGGAAAAAGTACTTATTTAAAGGCCCATGCACACTAAAAAACTTGAAAGGTGAACAATGTAGAACAGGGGTGGCCAACCAGTCAGAGGCAAAGAGCCAAAAAAGATCTGTAGTAAAGGGGTGTGGTCTAGTTTTCACAAAGCCACACCCCATTTTGTGCGCACACCTTTCGTTATGATGTTTGTAGGAGTATGACCTTCTGTCATAACTCCGTTTTTAGTTATGTTGTACAGTGCCACATACATATAATGCCCGAGTACAGTGCCACGTACATATAAAAATTTCAAAAAAATGGGTGCCTCCACACTGCCAGATACATATATGCCCCACAGTGCCAGATACATATATGCCCCACAGCGCCAGATACATATATGCCTCACAGTGCCAGATACACATTTCCCCCCAGTGCCAGATATGCCCCCAGTGCCAGATATATATGTCCCCACAGTGCCAGCTATGCCCCTAGTGCCAGATATATATGTCCCCACAGTGCCAGCTATGCCCCTAGTGCCAGATATATATGTCCCCAAAGTGCCAGCTATGCCCCCAATGCAGTGTTCCCACAGTGCCAGATATACCCCCAGTGCCAGATATACATGTCCCCCCAGTGCCAGCTATGCCCCAGTGCCAGATATATATGCCCCCACAGTGACAGCTATGCCCCTAGTGCCAGATATATGTCCCCAAAGTGCCAGCTATGCCCCCAATGCCAGTGTCTCCACAGTGCCAGATATGCCCCCAGTGCCAGATATACATGTCCCCACAGTGCCAGATATACATTTCTCTAACGTCCTACTGGATGCTGGGGACTCCGTAAGGACCATGGGGAATAGACGGGCTCCGCAGGAGACTGGGCACTCTAAGAAAGATTTAGTACTACTGGTGTGCACTGGCTCCTCCCTCTATGCCCCTCCTCCAGACCTCAGTTAGAATCTGTGCCCAGCCAGAGCTGGGTGCTTTTAGTGGGCTCTCCTGAGCTTGCTAATAAGAAAGTATTTTAGTTAGGTTTTTTATTTTCAGAGAGCTTCTGCTGGCAACAGACTCTCTGCTACGAGGGACTGAGGGGAGAGAAGCAAACCTACTAACTGCGGCTAGGTTGCGCTTCTTAGGCTACTGGACACCATTAGCTCCAGAGGGTTCGAACACAGGATCTTAACCTTGGTCGTCCGTTCCCGGAGCCGCGCCACCGTCCCCCTCGCAGAGCCAGAAGACAGAAGCCGGCAGAAGCAAGAAGACATCGAAATCGGTGGCAGAAGACTCCTGTCTTCACATGAGGTAGCGCACAGCACTGCAGCTGTGCGCCATTGCTCCCGCATTACACCCACACACTCCGGTCACTGTAGGGTGCAGGGCGCATGGGGGGGGCGCCCTGGGCAGCAATTAAGTACCTCCTGGCAAAAGCAGCATATATACAGTTGGACACTGTTATATGCATGAGCCCCCGCCATTAATTTTACACAAAATCGCGGGAGAAGCCCGCCGCTGAGAGGGCGGGGCCTTCTTCCTCAGCACTCACCAGCGCCATTTTCTCTCCACAGATCCGCTGAGAGGAAGCTCCCCAGGCTCTCCCCTGCACGATAGAGAGGGTGAAAAAGAGAGGGGGGGCACATAAATTTGGCGTAAAAACAATATATACAGCAGCTACTGGGTTAACACTAAGTTACTGTGTGATTCCTGGGTCATATAGCGCTGGGGTGTGTGCTGGCATACTCTCTCTCTCTGTCTCTCCAAAGGGCCTTGTGGGGGAACTGTCTTCAAATAGAGCATCCCCTGTGTGTGTGGTGTGTCGGTACGTGTGTGTCGACATGTCTTAGGTAAAAGGCTCCACTAAGGAGGAGATAGAGCAAAAATGTGTGTGAGAGGGTGTCTCCGTCGACAACGCCGACACCTGTTTGGATATGTGTAAGAGCTGAGGTAAATTTATTGCACAAAAGATTAGAGAACAGACAGGAAATCTACCCTTGTCTGTCCCTATGTCACAGAGACCTTCAGAGTCTCACAATGCTCACTATCCAAAATAATAAACACTGATATCGACACAGAGTTTGACTCCAGTGTCGACTACGATAATGCAAAGTTACAGCCAAGATGGCTGAAAGGTATTCAATATATGATTATTGTAATAAAAGATGATTTGTATATCACTGATGACTCATTTGTCCCTGACACAGAGGGGGAAATGTTAAGGGGAAGAAAGCTGAGGTAAATTTCCCTCCTCCTCATGAGGAAAAAGAGCGGGAATCTCCAGACAAGAAACTGCAGCTTCCCACAAAAAATTCTCAAGCAGTATCCTTTCCCCACTAGGGCCAGGATGTGATGGGAATCTTCCCCTAGGGTGTCCAGTTTGCACAGAAGGTAGCACTAGCTATTCTCAGGGATCCTGCAGATAGCGTGCACATTCTAGTATACTGCTCAGACCGGCGATTGTGTCGGCATGGGTTTATAGCGCTGTGGCAGCGTGGACAGGTACCTTATCAGCAGAGATTGAGACCCTAGTATGTGTATATATATATATATATATGTATATATATATATATGTATATATAGAGATATATATATATATTAAAGATGCTGTCTTAAGTGATAGGTATATATATATATATATATATATATATATATATATATATTAAACATGCCCAAAGAGACATGAGTATACTGGGTCCTAGAGTCAAAGCTATGTCGATTTCTGCTTGACGTGTCCTGTAGAATATGCAATGGACAGATGATGCCGACTTAAGAGGCATGTGGAAGGCTGAGGATTGTGTGGAGAAGGGTTCTCGGACCTGGTCTCCACAGCTATAGCTGGTAATTCTGATATTTTGCCTTATATTCCTGCACAGCCTAGGAAAGCACGACATTATCAAATGCAGCCTTTCGAATAAAGAAACAAGAAAGTCCGAGGTGCGTCCTTTCTTGTCAGAGGCGGGGGCAGAGGAAAGAAGCTGCACAACACAGCTAGTTCCCAGGAACAGAAGTCCTCCCCGGCCTCTACAAAAATCCACCGCATGTCGCTGGGGCTCCACAGGCGGAGCTAGGCCCGGTGGGGGCACGCCTTCGTAAGTTCAGCCACAAGTGGGTTCACTCCCTGTTAGATCCCTGGGCAATCGATATTGTGTCTCAAGGATACAAGCTGGACTTTGAGAAGATGCCCCCTCACCGACGGCCCTGTCGGCTTCCCCCCACGAGAGGGAAACAGTATTAACTGCAATTCATAAATTGTATCTTCAACAAGTGGTGGTCAAGGTTCCCTTCCTTCAACAAGGAGGGGGTTATTATTCGACCATGTTGTAGTCCCGAAACCAGACGGTTCGGTCGGACCCATATTGAATTTAAAATCCCTGAACATATACCTGAAAGGGTTCAAGTTCAAGATGGAATCGCTAAGAGCGGTTATTGCAAGCCTGAAAGGGGGAGATTTTATGGTGACTCGGGACATAAAGGATGCATTCCTTCATGTCCCCATTTATCCACCTCATCAGGCGTACCTCAGAATTGCGGTACGGGATGGTCATTACCAATTTCAAACGTTGTCGTTTGGTCTCTCCATGGCCTTGAGAATATTCACCAAGGTAATGGCGGAAATGATGGTGCTCCTGCGGAAGCAAGGTGTCACTATTATCACGTACTTGGACGATCTCCTCATAAAAGCGAGATCAAGAGAGCAGTTGCTGAACAGCGTATCGCTTTCTCCGGAAGTGAAACGGCAACACGGCTGGATTCTATATATTCCAAAGTCGCAGTTGGTTCTTACAGCTCATCTGCCTCTCCTAGGCATGATCCTAGACACAGACCAGAAAAAGGTTTATCTCCCGATAGAGAGAGCTCAGGAGCTCGTGATACTGGTCAGGAATCTATTAAAACTAAAACAGGTGTCAGTGCATCACTGCACTCGAGTCCTGGGAAGGAGGGTGGCATCATACGAGGCCATTCCCTTCGGCAGGTTCCATACCTTCCAATGGGACTTACTGGACAAGTGGTCCGGATCACATCTTCGGATGCATCGGTTAATCACCCTATCCCCCAGAGCAAGGGTGTCTCTCCTGTGGTGACTGCAGAGTGCTCACCTTCTCGAAGGTCGCAGATTCGGCATTCAGGACTGGGTACTGGTGACCACGGATGCAAGCCTCCGAGGGTGGGGGGCAGTCACACAGGGAATAAATTTCCAAGGGCTGTGGTCAAGGCAGGAGACTTGCCTTCACATCAATATCCTGGAACTAAGGGCCATATACAGCGCCCTAAGTTAAGCGGAGACCCTGCTTCGCGACCAACCGGTTCTGATCCAGTCAGACAATATCACCGCAGTGGCTCATGTAAACCGCCGAGGTGGCACAAGGAGCAGGGTGGCGATGGTAGAAGCCACCAGAATTCTTCGCTGGGCGGAGAATCATGTAAGCACACTGTCAGCAGTGTTCATTCTGGGAGTGGACAACTGGGAAGCAGACTTCCTCAGCAGGCACGACCTCCACCCGGGAGAGTGGGGACTTCACCAAGAAGTCTTCATGCAGAATGCAAATCGACGGGAACTGCCACAGGTGGACATGATGGCGTCCCGCCTCAACAAAAAGCTAAAAAGGTATTGCGCCAGGTCAAGGGACCCTCAGGCGATAGCTGTGGACGCACTAGTAACACCGTGGGTGTTCCAGTCGGTCTATGTGTTTCCTCCTCTTCCTCTCATACCAAAGGTGCTGAGAATTGTAAGAAAAAGAGGAGTGAGAACAATACTCATTGTTCCGGATTGGCCAAGAAGGACTTGGTACCCGGAACTGCAAGAAATGCTCACAGAGGACCCATGGCCTCTGCCTCTCAGACAGGACCTGTTGCAACAAGGGCCCTGTCTGTTCCAAGACTTACCGCGGCTGCGTTTGACGTCATGGCGGTTGAACGCCGGATCCTAGCGGAAAAAGGCATTCTGGATGAAGTTATTCCTACGCTAGGAAGGACGTGACAGCAAAGCATTATCACCGTATATGGCGAAAATATGTTGCTTGGTGTGAGGACAGGAAGGCCCTACAGAAGAATTCCAGCGGGGTCGATTCCTGCACTTCCTACAGTCAGGAGTGACTATGGGCCTAAAATTAGGGTCCATAAAGGTCCAGATTTCGGCCCTATCCATTTTCTTTCAAAAAGAACTGGCTTCACTACCTGAGGTTCAGACATTTGTTAAGGGAGTGCTGCATATTCAGCCCCCTTTTGTGCCACCAGTGGCACCTTGGGATCTTAACGTGGTGTTGGGTTTCCTGAAATCCCATTGGTTTGAGCCACTTAAGACTGTGGAGCTAAAGTATCTCACGTGGAAAGTGGTCATGCTGTTGGCCTTAGCTTCGGCTAGGCGTGTGTCAGAATTGGCGGCTTTGTCATGTAAAAGCCCCTATCTGGTTTTCCAGATGGACAGGGCAGAATTGCGGACTCGTCCGCAATTTCTGCCAAAGGTGGTGTCATCTTTTATTTTGAACCAACCTATTGTGGTGCCTGCGGCTACTTGTGACTTGGAGGATTCCAAGTTGCTTGACGTAGTCCGGGCTTTGAAGATTTATGTAACCAGAACGGCTGGAGTCAGGAAGACTGACTCGCTGTTTATCCTGTATGCATCCAACAAACTGGGTGCTCCTGCTTCAAAGCAAACTATTGCTCGCTGGATCTGTAACACGATTCAGCAGGCTCATTCTGCGGCTGGATTGCCGCATCCAAAATCAGTGAAAGCCCATTCCACAAGGAAGGTGGGCTCTTCTTGGGCGGCTGCCCTAGGGGTCTCGGCATTACAGCTTTGCCGAGCTGCTACTTGGTCGGGTTCAAACACATTTGCAAAATTCTACAAGTTTGATACCCTGGCTGAGGAGGACCTTGTGTTTGCCCATTCGGTGCTGCAGAGTCATCCGCACTCTCCCGCCCGTTTGGGAGCTTTGGTATAATCCCCATGGTCCTTACAGAGTCCCCAGCATCCACTAGGACGTTAGAGAAAATAAGATTTTACTCACTGGTAAATCTATTTCTCGTAGTCCGTAGTGGATGCTGGGTGCCCGTCCCAAGTGCGGACTTTCTGCAATACGTGTATATAGTTATTGCTTAATAAAGGGTTATGTTATGTTGGCATCCATTGATTGATGCTCTGTTGTTTGTTCATACTGTTAACTGGGTAAGTTTATCACAAGTTATACGGTGTGATTGGTGTGGCTGGTATGAGTCTTACCCTGGATTCCAAAATCCTTTCCTTGTAATGTCAGCTCTTCCGGGCACAGTTTCCTTAACTGAGGTCTGGAGGAGGGGCATAGAGGGAGGAGCCAGTGCACACCAGTAGTACTAAATCTTTCTTAGAGTGCCCAGTCTCCTGCGGAGCCCGTCTATTCCCCATGGTCCTTACGGAGTCCCCAGCATCCACTACGGACTACGAGAAATAGATTTACCGGTGAGTAAAATCTAATTTTCCCCCCAGTGCCAGATATACATTTCCCCCCCGTGCCAGCTATGCCCCCAGTACCAGATATACTTGTCCCCACAGTGCCAGCTATGCCCCTAGTGGCAGATATATATGTCCCCAGTGCCAGCTATGCCCCCAATGCCAGTGTCCCCACAGTGCCAGATATGCCCCTAGTGGCAGATATATATATGTCCCCAGTGCCAGCTTTGCCCCCAATGCCAGTGTCCCCACAGTGCCAGATACGCCCCCCAGTGCCAGATATACGTCTCCCTAGTGCCAGCAATGCCCCCAGAGCCAGCTATACTTGACGACGACCCCCCCCCCACTTGCTACTCACCGTGTGGCTGCTGTCTGTGAGGGGAGGAGAGCGCAGCGTGCGCCTCTCCTACCCCTCACTCTCCGGCGGCTGTGTCTCCCTTCTAGGCGCCGGTCCGTGAGCCAATCAAAGCTCGCGGTCCGGCAGCCTTAGCTGCCGGTCCGCGAGCTCTGATTGGCTCACGGACCGGCGCCGGAGAGTGAGGGGCAGGAGATGCGCACGCTGCGCTCTTCTCCCCTCACAGAGAGCATCAGCACGGGAGTAGGGGAGGCCAGGGCAGCGGTGGCCAGGAGCCGGCTGAGCCGCATGCGGCGGATGAAAGAGCCGCATGCGGCTCAAGAGCCGCGGGTTGGCCACCCCTGATGTAGAAGATGAGCAATTTCACTTGAACTCCCTGACAAACCAGACTGAGTGTACACACTGATGAGCTTTTTTACCAACGATCTGAACGACGAATGCTTTGCTCTAAAGCAGTGTTTCCCAACCTCGGTCCTCAAGGCACACTAACAGTCCTGGTTTTAGTGATATCCAGGCCTGAATACAGGTGACTTAATTAGCACCTCAGTTATTTTGATTTAACCATCTGTGCTGCAGACTAGATATCACTAAAACCTGCACTGTTGGTGTGCCTTGAGGACCGCGGTTGGGAATGCCTGCTCTAAAGGGATTGAGGGGATTAAGCTGCATGCATGGAAGAATGACAACCTGCTTCAAACGACCATGGGTGCGTGCATTGTTCATCGTTTGATGTGTACATACTAGAACAATTTGATCGTTCCAATCTGTCATTATAGCTCATATCTACAGAAAATATCTTCTAGTTTGTATGGGCCTAATTTGCTTTTCTATTGATGCAAATCTCCCCCTCGTGGCAGGTCTCTTTGTGAGCCTTTACCAGAAAGGCAATGCTTGAACTCACTGACACTTAGGTGTATATTTACTAAAGGTAGATTTCTTTATAATTTTTAAATCGATTAACAATCAATTAAATTAACCTTTAGTAAATAAGAACCCAGGAATCAATACGGTGAAAATAGTGACCAGAATTTTTTTTTATATATATATATATATATATATATATATATATATATATATTATTTTTTTTTTTTATTTATTTATTTTTTTTCCATTTGTATTTACATGTGGAGGAAATCTAGCTGCAGCTGATTGCATTTTTTTTAAAGACTTGTAGCTCCATAAATGAATTACACTTAAAGGAGGTTGATTAGGGCAACTATAACTTTCAGACAGATATGGTAGCCGCAATCTGCGCAATGAACAAACCTACAATCCAAGTTGACAAACACTATCCTCGATGTTCGTTTTAATAATCACTTTGGTTGTGTGACAGCCGTGTTGCACGTTGTTGACATATGACATTACATGTGTGTGGCCTACTTTCTACATAAGCTTCTGGTTACAATACCAGTATGCATACAGTGCATTGTGTAAATACCACAATCTGTCCTGTTATCCAGTGTAACACATTGAAAGCACTGGGTGCCTCTCCTTTTGTAAATTGTGACTTATTTCCTGTGTCTGAACATTGTACTTTTAATTTGTGGAATAGAAATTAGTCAGCATAGATTATCAGCTTTCCTTTTTAACCAATATGTTTTAGGCACACCTTTTTCATATCATTTTGAATAGTCATTCTTGAATGCATAGTCAGATGGGTATTGTATCACAAAGTCCTTGTGTACGTTTTTTGTAATACCCAGTGAAAATGTTGTTTCTGTTAATATCTGCCACTTTATAATTCTTACTGTGACACATTCTGTTGATATACAAAAAGACACGGCATACATTCTGTTTTTTGGCATACTGCTGGCAGATGTACCCCTTCATTCTGCAGTTTTACCATAATCAGTTGCTAGTATGTTGTTAGGTTCGATTCAGGAGGGAGGCAAAAGCTGGAGCAGCAAATGTTTTTTCACAGGAGTTTGGATGAGGTCTGTTTTGATCAAATCAAGCAGATTTATTACGCAGTGTTTGTATTTTTAGCCAAATTGCAGCAGCTGTGTGGCTCCTGGAATAATCACAGGCTCCATGTGATATAAGGATTTTAAAGCCCTTCCCCTACTTTCTTTTTATTTATAGCATGTGTTGCTGAGAGGAAAAAAATAATTCATGCAGAGATACAGTGATGTCATTTATCTTTGAATGAAATTGCGTAGTCTGCTCTCCGCTTAATGTGTCCGGATTACACTTTTTCTTACTTGATTGCATTTCACTTAGCAATCCGCAAAGCACTTTAACATACCAACATAAATGATTTCCTCAAAGTGATTTGTTCATAAACCTTCTGTCTCTCAGTTAAAGACAGAAACTCTATCATAAAAAGTGACTAACAATTGAGAAGCAAATGATGTCTCTGAAATTAATGCCTGAATGGTCGTGTAGATATGAAATATATTCCAACCTTTTTAGATGTTTTCCATCTTTTTGTCATCTTTGTACAGTACTGTATATATATTTTTTTTTTCTTTTTTAAGGTTCAACTTATTATTTTCCACCCTCCAGTTACAGTTTGTCATGATGCCTCACTTGTTATGGCATTCAGAAGGGGGAGTGCAAGTCTTTTTCTTTTTCAAAAGCTAAGCCCTTAACATAGGGTTCCTGTTCTAGATGTTTCCAGTGACAAGCGGACATCTGATAATGTGAAATCTCTTTTCCATGGTTATCAGTGCTGCTGCAACTGTAATTAACAAACTACCATACAGTACATAAATGTGTCACATGAAGGCCAGCTTCATATTAGGATTTAGCGTTTACGTTTGATGCAGGTTTTTTTACATGTCTAATAGGAACATATAAAAGATAATAAATGTAATGTTTCCCCTTAAAAAAAAAAAAAACAAAAAAAAACATAAAGTGGTAATAGATGTCGGCAAGGATTTTCAGTTGCCAGATTAAATCATAATGCCAAAGGCTTGGTGCTTCTATGCAGGTCACAAATCTCCAAAGCACAATCGATTATGCTTTTTATTTAACATACACTATAAGGACAAAAGTATTCAGATGCCTGACCATTAGGGACTGTAATGACATTGTATTCAAACACTTACTTACACTTTTTACACTTTAATATGGAGTTGTTCCCCCTTTTGCAGCTATAACAGTTTTCACTCTTCTTGGAAGGCTTTCCACAAGATTTTGACATATTCCTGTGGGAATTTGTATCCATTTATTCTGTAGAGCATTTATGAGGTCAGGCACCGATGTTGGACGAGTAGGCCTGGTTCGCAATCTCCTTTCCAGTTCATCCCAAAGGACTTTGATGAGGTTGAGGTCAGGGCTCTGTGTAGGTCAGTCAAGTTCTTCCACACCAATCTCATCAAACCATGTCTCTATAGACCTTGCTTTGTGCACTGGGGCATATTCATGTTGGAATAGATAAGGGTCTCCCCCAAACTGTTGTCACAAAGTTGGAAGCATAGCATTCTTCAAAATGTTTCCACAAAGTTGGAAGCATAGCATTGTTCAAAATGTCTCGGTATGCTGAAGCATTAAGATTGCCTTTCACTGGAGATATGGGGCCTGGCCCAAACTCTGAAAAACAGCCCCATACAAAATCCCTCCTCCACCAATTTTCACAGTTGGCATAATGCAGTCAGGCAGGTAACATTTTCCCAAACCCAGACTCACCCATCTGACTGCCAAACTGATAAACGTGATTCGTCACTCCACACAACACATTTCCACTTCTCCACAGTCCAGTGTCATTCTGCTTTACACCACTCCATCTGACGCTTGGCATTGGACTTGGTGATGGCTTGCATGCAGCTGCTCAGCCATGGAAACCCATTCCGTTAAGCTCCCATCACACAGGTTTTTGTGCTTACATTAATGTCAGTGGAATTTTGGAACGCATCAGCTATGGAATTGCAGAGCGTTGGCTACTTTTATGCACCATGCGCCTTAGCAGTCGTTGACCCCGCTGTGTGATTTTACATGGTCTTCTGCTTCTTGGATGAGTTACTGTTGTTTCTAAACGGTTCCACTTTCGAATAATATTACTCACAGTTGACAGTGGAATATCCAGCAGGGATGAAATTTCTCGAACCGTCTTATTGCAGAGGTAGCATACTATCACTGTACCGCACTTGAAGTCACTGAGCTCTTCAGAACGACCCATTTTGTATCACAAATGTTTGCAAATGGAGACTGCGTGTCTAGGTGCTTGATTTTATACACCTGTGTCAACGGGTCTAATTTAAACACCTGAATTCCTGAATTCAATAATTAACAGGTGTGGCCAAATACTTATGTACATATAGTGTATCTGAGATTTTTTTTTTTCCTATAATAAACATACTTAGGGGTCATTCTGACCCGTTTGCACGCAGCGGTTGTTCGCTGCGGTGCAAACGGGTCAGAACTGTGCGTGCACGGCGTTGCCCGGCGGCAGACGTCACCAGGCAACGGAGCGCCTAGCGTGAGGAAAAGACGCAACACTGGACAGAGAGAAGATTAACAGCGGAGTGGCGGTCCGGGGCGGATACTCACCATTTTCAGACGTTTTCGGGGAGTGCTAAGAAGAACGCAGGCGTGTCCAGGCGAACGGAGGGCGGATGTCTGAAGTCAGGACCGGGACCTTCATCGCTGGATCCGTCGCACTGGGTAAGTAGCTTCAGGGCTAGTCTTGTAGGAAAATTTTTAGGCATAGCAGGGCTGCACAAGCGATCGCAGCCCTGCAATGCTAAAATACACTCCCCCATAGGCGGGGATTAGTTGATCGCAGCAGCAGCAAAAAGTTGCTGGCTGCTAGCAACTCGGAATGACCCCCTTAACTTTGAAAACAAAGCATGTTCTTTTTATGAGGTAACTTGTCTTCCTCGTTTTGGTCTCCCCCCAATAGTCCTGCTCCCTTTTCACATCAACAGTCAATTCCCTGAATATGTCTTCTTCCACCTCTTTATTGTTTTGGACTTCAATAACACACTCCTCTGACCACCTACTCTCCTTTAGCATTACCTCCCTCGTTCACCCTATCACTCTATCTCCTAAGACTACTCTTTCTACTCTTTCCTGGCACTTATCTCTGACCTACTTTCTCCAAAAAAGCTCACACAGTGCTGAACACCCCTGTACTTTGTGTTCATTCGGTCATCCTATAGCTCTGCTATAAACAATCCTACTTCTAATATTGCATCTCCTCAGTGGCCTCCAATCGTCACCAACTCTTTGCTAACTTCAGCTCCCTCAACTTGCCCGGGATAGGGCCATTAGGTGGACAGTCATTAAGTCGACATGGGCTTTAGATCGACATAGCAAATGTTGACACATGAAAAGGTCGACCTGAGTTTTTCACAATTTATTTAATTTTTTGAACTTTTTCCATACTTTACGATCCGTGTGGTCTATGAGCCGAGAGCCATGCGAGGGGACGCGGTGCACTAATTAGGGTTCCCGGTCACTTTTCGAACAAAACGACACACAAAAATAAAACATGTCGACTTGATGTCCATGTTGACCTTTTCCAGGTGTCGACCTACTGCCTGTTGACCAGTAGTGGTCTACCACTAATCAGTGTCTACCAAAGTAGGGTCGACCCAGCAAACCCATTCCAACTTGCCCTATCCCCATTCCTTCCTCCATCAATGCATTTGATTTTGCTAACCAAAAATTAGGAC
The DNA here is from genome assembly GCF_028390025.1 of Pseudophryne corroboree. NCBI lineage: Eukaryota > Metazoa > Chordata > Amphibia > Anura > Myobatrachidae > Pseudophryne > Pseudophryne corroboree. The sequence continues at coordinate 575,489,897 of NC_086448.1, forward strand.
CTATTCAGCATGACATCTTATCACTTCATGCCCCAACCCTCTACCTCCGCTAACCATGACTGCCAACTTTGTCTTCTTTTTTTTTTTAATCTTCTTTCCACCTTTCACCTGCCCCTTTGACCCCATCTCTCTGACCTCCTCCGATCCCTCTCCACTGAACCATGCTTCCACATTACCCACTTTCTCTCTCTCTCGTGGCACCATCCTTTAAGCATGCCTTAGTCTCACATTCTTAAGAAACTCTATTTTAGCCCCTCCTTCCTCACTGACTGTTATTTCATATTACCCTTTGCTTCCAAGCTCTGTCAGGTAGTATACATCCAAGTACCTCATCTCCTTCCTCTTCACTCTCTCCAGTCTGACTTTCTATCCCTTTCATTCCACCAAAAATGCTCTTGCAGATTACCTCACTGCCTAATTGCAGGCCAGTTCTCTACTTTTATACTTATTGATGTCACAGTATTTGACACTGTGGACTACCCCTCTCTCTTTCAAACCCTCCACTCCATTTGGCTTTGTGACGCAGCTCTCTCCTGATTCACTCCCGATATGTCTAATTGCTCCGTATCTATATCTTCATCCACCTCCCATCCAATTCCCTCTCCTGTCAAGGTCCTGTCCTTGGCCCCCTATACAGGTCTTCTCTTGGTGAGTCATGCCCTTACTCATCTTGGAGGCTACTAAAATTCCCAATCATGCTTTTATATTTTCTTGTCTCGAGTTACTGTAATTTGCTTCTCTTTGGCCTTCCTAAATCCAGCCTTGCCTCTCCCCCATCTCTCTTCAGCTCTACTGCCCATCTTATTTTCTCCTCATTGATAGTCACTCCACTGGCTCCATATACCAGTCAGACTGAAATTGAAACTAACTCACTTAGAAAGTTCACATACTCGCTGCTCCTCCCTACAGATGTGTCCCGCTATAGCTTTGCTGGGTATAGCAGAGTGCTGTAGCGGGATCGCCATGCGTGCTAATCGTGGCATGATGCATGCATACGCATTGCCGCCATCTCCCATTGCAGTGTATGCATAGCGTGACTGTGCATATGCATGCATCCCACTAAGCTGCAAGTTGTATGTACGTATCGCAGCAACAACATAAGAGGACAGATCTGTAAATCTTCAGCCTTGTTTCCTCACATACTGGAACACATTCTCCAAGTGTTTGACACACACACACTCCTGGCAATGATGATCATCAAAATGGCAGTCATTTACTTTCCGCATACAGTATATACAGTATAAATGCAGGGGAAGTAGGGGGGAGTAAAAAGACGCAGTTAATTGGTGTGGGTAAATTTACTAAAGTGGGAGTTTTTTTAGAACCTGTGATGTTGCTCATAGCAACGAATCAGATTTTACTTAGTTATCCAGCTGCTTCTAGAAGATAATAGATAGAATCGTATTGGTAGCTATGGGCAACATCACCAGTTCTAAAAAACCTCCCACCTTAGTAAATTTACACCATAGTGACTTAAACTAGGCATACACTGTACAATTATCTGGCAGATCATCTGGCAGCAGTTTGAGTATTCTAAAATAAAATATTTTTTTTAAATAAGTAGCTGTGAAAGCAGGGAGTATGCTGCATGCCCTAAAACGTCCCCCATGGTCATCTAGCTGGTAGTCCGGCAAAATATTGACGATACATTCAAAATGCAATCGGTAGTAGAAAATAAACCTGTAATTTCTGTGTGAGTTGGAGAATTTCTGCACAAGAGACACGGGTCACTGATGTCACATTATATTACTGGATTCTTATTTTTTTTTTGTCATAAGTTCATATGACTAGTGGAACCTAGAGGTAATCATTAACTTTTTAACATCTCTGAAGTTACAAATCGGTTTAACACTGAACAATGTATTATATCTTCAGGGGCAAGACTGAAACTTTGGGGACAACAAAGGGAGGAACGACCTGCAACCCTTACATAACTGAGCTGGGCTCTCGTTTCTTAATACATTGCTGCCTATTGCTCTGCAATTGCTACACGGAAAGGAAGGGAATATTACCTTCAAGCATAATTTAGTTTAGAGAGCGAGAATGCTGGCTTGCACGCATGACATGCTGAGACTTAATATACCATGCAGTGTCTGTACTCCCACATCAGGGAGCTCATGAAGCTTCTAACTGACCAAGGCCACTGTGCTAATTTCTTCTGTGAGAGGCATTCAGAAATGATGGACAGGGAAACAGGGCGTTACAGTAGGCAGATACACAAAACCTGGCAGCCCATGTGTGCTCCCATTGTTGACTTATAAAAAAAAAAAATCTCTATATAAGGGGTTTGGTTGTCCTTTAATACTTCCAACATTTCAAATGGCCATCAAGTGACACTTACAATTTGTTAAAATGATTATTATTTTCTCTGACTGCCTGATTTTGCTTTTTTATTATTATTATTATTATTATTTTATTTTAAACATTAAAACAGTAAAACAAGGACATACATAATCACAGGAGCATGAAACATAGGGGGTGATTCAGACCTGATCATAGATGTTCTAAATGTAGCACATCTATGATCAGTTTCTCTGATATGCGGGGGCACGCCCAGCACAGTGCTCGTCAGCCCCGTATGTCAGGCCCTGCCCCCCCACACAGGTGCGAAAGCATCGCACAGCGACAATGCTTTTGCACCCGGCAAGTAGCTTCCTACCTGCACAGCCTAACTTGCGCTGGCAGACGGCTACCAGCCGCGTTCTGGGTCGCAGCGGCTGAGTGTGAAGTCCCCAGCAACGGTACAGTCATGCATGCGTTGTCCGAACCGTGCCCCACCAACAGCGGTCTAACCCTGTTGGCACGCCCTCTCCCGCCCGCGACCGCCTCTGCCTGTCAATCAGGCAGAGGCAATCACAGCAGTGAGATGCTTTTGCATCTCACTAAGTGCGCATACGCAGTGCGACCACTGCACGTGTGTACTTTAGAAAGGGCATCAGGCTACGATAGCTGCCGCTGCAGCGAACGGTTTTAAATTAGGCCCATAATTTGTAGAGACAATAAGAGACTTATCTGTTCAACAGTATACATAAGTCTAATGTACAGTATGTGGAAGCTTAAATGCTATCGACATTAATAGAAGCAATTAAATAATCATCATGCAAGGGTATCACAAGAATAGGTACAAACTGGTATAACAGAAGACTAGGGCTCCAGGGGTTTGCAACAACCAGGCAAACAAACCTAGGCAGAAGCAGGGTCCGTTCTTAAGGGGTTTTTCTCTTACGTCCTTGGGGATACTGGGAGTCCATTTAGTACCATGGGGTATAGACGAGTCCACTAGGAGCCTTGGTACTTTAAGAATTTGATAGTGTGCGCTGGCTCCTCCCTCTATGCCCCTACTACCAGACTCAGTTTAGAAAATGTGCCCGGAGGAGCCGGTCACGTCGCTGGAAGCTCCTGAAGAGTTTTCTGCATTTATTTTATCTGTTTGTTATTTTCAGGCATGACTGGATTGCACCAGCCTGCCTGCTTCGTGGGATTTAGGAGGGGGTGAACGGCCCAACCTCTTGAAGGGTTGATGGGTCCCGTTCCCCGCTGACAGGACACTAGCTCCTGAGGGAACTATTCGCAAGCCCCACCACGGCGAGCGTACATTCCCACAGCACGCTGCCACCCCTAACAGAGCCAGAAGATAGAAGAGTGGTGAGTACTAAGCCTGCGTCACAGTTAGCGGGTTGCCGCCCATTATGGCGGCATGAGGGTACAGAGACGCACGGCATCTGCTGGGTCTCCAGACTCCGTACACATTGCAGACGCACGGCTTCTGAGGGAGCGAATGGAGTCTCAGTACACTATATGTGTACACAGCACCCAGACTGGCATTACAGACTTAAAAGGGGGCTGTCTCCATTTTAGGCACAAAATTACCTCATCCAGTATAAAAAAAGTGCGGGAAGACCGCGCGCCATTGAAGGGCCATGGCTTCACTATGAGTGGATCCAGCAGCTCACCAGCGCCATTTTCCCTCTGCAGTGGACACAGACGCTGACTGATAGGGACGTGCAGCTTCTCCAGAGACACTCCAGATTACCTCAGCGGTACCAGGGGGTCATAGCAGTGGGGGAGCGCTTACTAGTGTACTAAGTTCCCAATTTGGGAACTTAGTCTGCGACCCGGCTAAGCTTGGCATTAGCAGTAAGGACGCTATGCGCTATCTCCATACTATCTCTGTGTCTCACTGGAAGGGCTCTTGTGGGTTAATTGTGCATTTAACCTGTCCCTGTGTGTGTGTGTGTGTGTGTGTGTGTGCTGTCACTGTCACAGTATGTCAAAGAGTGTGTTTCATGTAAGGCACAGTGTTCCTCTTCTCCAGGGGGTTCACTACAGTGTACTCATTGCAGTGTACCCTCCCAGGCTAGTGGGGCAGAGCCAGCTTGGCTGGACTCCATTAGGGGAATGATTTCCAATATTTCTACTAAATTGTCCTGCAATGAGAAAGGGACGCAATACTTAAGACAATCGATGACTGAGTTTTTGAAAAGAGACTCAGTACCTAAACCAGCGTCTCAGTCCCCTGCCATTTGTCCACAAAAACGTCATTTGGCCCATATCCTGCAGTCTGACTCTGATGATGAAGGGCCAGACATGGAGGAGGGGGAGGTGGACTCAGAGGTGGGGGAGGCTACTCTGTCACAGGGAATAGAGGCTCTCATAGAAGCTATCAGAGATGTTCTGCATATCCCTGATAATGTGACAGAAGAGACTGAGGAATCTTATTTTAATATAAAAAAGAAATCCTTAGCCACTTTTCCTGTATCAAAGGAACTAAATACCCTGTTTGAAGAACCGTGGGTTAATCCTGATAGGAAATTTAAAATCCCTAAAAGGTTGATATCATTATTTCCTTTTCCTCCTAGGGATAGGAAAAAATGGGAAAATCAACCGATAGTAGATGCATCAGCTGTCACGGAAAATTGTATTGCCTGTCCCGGGTGCAGCCTCCCTAAAAGACGGCTGATCGTAGAATTGAGAATACACTCAAATCTTTGTATACAGCTGCTGGGGAGGCCCAGAGACCCACTATAGCATATGGGTGTATTACTAAGGCCATTGCAAAATGGTCAGGTAACCTACTTGAGGGATTAGATACCTTGCCTCAGGGGGAGATTATTTTACTCCTGCAACAGATACAGGACTCTGCGAATTTTATGGTGGAAGCCATAAAAGAAATAGGCTTGCTTAATGCATGCACCACTGCTATGGCAGTGTCAGCACGCAGAGGCTTATGACTATGCCAGTGGACTGCTGACATGAACTCCAGGAAAGGCATGGAATGCCTACCCTTCACAGGAGAGGTCTTATTTGGAGATGAACTAGACAAATGGATCTCCAAAGCTACTGCAGGTAAGTCCACATATCTTCCTTCTGCAGCTCCCCCAGCCGGGAAGGCCTACTCAGGACCTAATCTGCAGTTCTTTCAAACTGCCAAGTTTAAGGGCAAAACCAGAGGTTCTTTTACAGCCACCAGAGATGCCTGGAGGACTGGCAGGTGGGAGCCCGACTAAGGGGGTAATTCCAAGTTGATCGCAGCAGGAAATTTTTTAGCAGTTGGGCAAAACCATGTGCACTGCAGGGGGGGCAGATATATCCTTTGCAGACAGAGTTAGATTTGGGGGGGTTATTTTGTTTCTGTGCAGGGTAAATACTGTCTGCTTTATTTTTACACTGCAATTTAGATTGCAGATTGAACTCACCACACCCAAATCTATCTCTCTCTGCACATGTTATATCTGCCCCCCCTGCTGTGCACATGGTTTTGCCCAACTGCTAAAAAATTTCCTGCTGCGATCAACTTGGAATTACCCCCTAAAATTTTTCATTCACATCTGGACAAGTTCATGCCAGGATCCCTGGGTCATAGATCTTATTTGCCAGGGCTACAGACTGGAGTTTCAGGAGCTCCCACCTCACAGATTCTTCAAATCAGGCTTACTAGTTTCACAAGAGGAAAGTGTAACCTTACAGGATGCCATTCAAAAACTGGTACAGACTCAGGTCATTGTTTCAGTTCCACATCATCTGCAAATCAAGGGATATTATTCCAACTTGTTTGTAGTACCGAAACCGGACGGTTCAGTAAGACCGATTTTGAACCTCGAGTCGTTGAACCCGTACTTACGAGTGTTCAAATTCAAGATGGGGCCTCTGAGAGCAGTGATCTCAGGTCTGGAGGAGGGTGAATTCCTAGTGTCGCTGGATATCAAGGAGGCGTACCTTCACATTCCGATCTGGCCGCCTCATCAGGCTTATCTACCATTTGCACTGCAGGACTGTCACTACCAGTTCCAGGCCCTGCCATTTGGTCTCTCCACGGTACCGAGAGTGTTCACCAAGTTAATGGCAGAGATGATATTTCTACTCCACAACCTGGGAATGAACATAATTCCGTACCTGGATGATCTTCTGATAAAGGCACCATCCAGGGAGCGGTTGTTGGACAGTATTGGCCTCTCAACAGACTACTCCTGGATCACGGGTGGATTCTGAACTTACCAAAATCTCACCTGGAACCAACGCAGAGGCTTCCTCTCCTGGGAATGATACTGGACAGAGAGTGTTCCTTCCCTTGGAGAAGGCTATGGTAATCCAGTCAATGGTTCGGGCTGTCCTGAAGCCAACCCGGATCTCGGTGCATCTGTGCATTCGCCTTCTTGGGAAAATGGTAGCCTCTTACAAGGCGCTTCAGTATGGAAGGTTTCATGCGAGTCCTTTCTAGCTGGATCTGTTGGACAAATGGTCCGGATCGCATCTTCACGTGCACCAAAGGATCTGTCTGTCACCAAGAGCCAGAATCTCCCTTCTGTTGTGGCTACAGACTTCTCACCTCGTCGATGGTTGGAGGTTCGGGGATTCAGAATTGGATTCTGCTAACCACAGACGCAAGCCTCAGAGGTTGCGGAGCAGTCACCCAGGGGGTGCAGTTTCAAGGAAGACTGTCAAGTCGGAAAGTCGTCCTTCCAATAAGCATCTTGGAACTCAGGGCAATCTACAACACCCTTCTGCAGGCCTCATCTCGGAATCAGGCCATTCAAGTCCAGTCGGACAATGTAACGGCGGTAACATACATAAACTGACAGGGCGGAACGAAAAGCAGAGCAGCAAAGTCAGGTGTCAAGAATTCTCCTCTGGGCGGAAAAACACGCCGTGGCGTTTTCGGCGGTCTTCTTTCCGGGAGTAGACAACTGAGAAGCAAACTTCCTCAGCAGACACGACCTGCACCTGGTGCTGCAGTTCCTCCAATAGGACTGGTTTGAACCGTTACAGGAGGTTAACGTAAAGTACCTTACGTGGAAGACCGTCACACTGTTGGCCTTAGCTTCAGCAATACATGTGTCGGAGCTAGGGGCATTGTCTCACAAGAGCCCCTATTTAATTTTCCATGAGGACAGAGCTGAACACAGAACTCATCAGCAATTTCTTCTTAAGGTGGTGTCCGCGTTCCACATCAACCAACCTATCGTGGTTCCGGCTGTTTACGGACACCTCTACTACTTCAAAGTCTTTGGATGTTGTGAGGGCTTTGAAGGTGTACGTAAAGCGGACAGCTCGTCACAGGAAATCCGACTCGCTGTTCGTTCTCTATGATCCCAATAAAATTGGGTGTCCTGCTTCTATTGCACGCTGTATCAGGCTCACTATCCAGCATGCTTATTCCACGGCAGGGTTGCTGGTTCCAAAATCTGTACAGGCCCACTCTACTAGGTCAGTGGGTTCTTCTTGGGTGGCTGCTTGAGGTGTCTCTGCCGCGCAGCTACTTGGTCAGGTTCGAACACATTTGCAAAGTTTTACAAGTTTGATACTTTGGCCTTCAGTTTGGTCAATCAGTTCTGCAGAAACCTCAGCACTCTCCCACCCGGTTTGGGAGCCTTGGTACTTCCCCATGGTACTAAATGGATTCCCAGTATCCCCAAGGACGTAAGGGAAAATAGGATTTTAATTACCTACCGGTAAATCCTTTTCTCGTAGTCCGTAGGGGGATACTGGGCAACCGCCCAGTGGTTTGTTCTTCCTGCACTGTTTCTTAGTTAAGTATTCTGGTTTGTTCAGCTGTTGCTGTTCATGTTTCAAGTTTGGTTAGCATGGCTTTCCTATTGTTCTGTGTGCGCTGGTTCTTAATTTCACCACTTTCCTTATCTATCCTTCTCTCAAAGTATGTCCGTATCTTCGGGCACAGTTTCCTAGACCCGCCTATACTCCGTGGTACTAAGTGGATTCCCAGTATCTCCTACGAACTACGAGAAAATGATTTACTGTTAGGTAATTAAAATCCTATTTTTATGTTTGTGTTTTTGGGTTTTTTTTTTGCTAATGACGAATCCTGCCATTTGGCCCAAATGCATCAAACTTATTCAGCATTTCTAGCCAAATAAGTGTATTTCTCATGTGCAATGGTGGTGTTTACTAGTACAAGCCAGCTATGGAACACAAGGCCTTCATGCGCCATCCAAGAATTGGCAATGAATACCCTTAGTCAACATGCAAACATCGAGGACATATTGTCTGGTTTACTTGTCTAATATCTTCTTGTCTATGACACCAAAGATGCAGACTATGGGAGTGAAAAACAGCACTGGGAACCCCTGTAAAAGATATCATCCTAATTATTCTGTCCCAAAAGGCACTACTCGGGGACATTTCCACAGGAGATGCCAAAATGTGTCCACGGAGCTTCCACATTTAGGATTTTGGGAATCATCCCAACCACCCACCAAACCATCATAGGCGCACTGGAGTGCATGCGGAAAGTATTCACAGTGCTTCACTTTTCCCACATTTTGTTATGTTACAGCCTTATTCCAAAATGGAATAAATTCATTTTTTCCCTCCAAATTCTGCACACAATACCCCATAATGACAACATGAGAAAAGTTTTTTTTGAGATTTTTGCAAACTTATTAAAAATAAAAAACTAAGAAATCACATGTACATAAGTATTGACCATGCCAGGCAAGTGGTTAACCGGCGAGGGCCGACGGAAAGCAGAAAGTTTATGGGAAGAGACCTGAAGATTAGAAGGGGCATCATGGACCTGAGTGCATGTTGGAGTTGTAAGAACCTGTAGAAAGGGGTAGTTGGGAGGCTGAGTACTTGATGCAGCTGGGGAACTGATTTGGACGTATTGGTATCTCACGTGACATCATAGTGTCTTTGTGTTGTGCATGTACATATTCATTACATGCTGAGTAGTTACCAACCTATTTTTAAACTTACTTTGCATGTTAGGCCAGTAAAGCAGGTGTGTCATGGTCATATCTCTTGCTTGTCTGTAGCATGCATCGCCAACAAGATGGATTGAATATATGCATGTTAGCATCTCGGGTCTTCAAGAATTTGGTATTCGGACCCTTAGTCCCTTGTATAAAATGTCATTCTGTATGATGCTCTTTTCTCTAAATGACCAGTAGCCCCTCGCGATAAGTGGTGTCTCTTCTTTTAAGTCTGCCTATTCAGCCATTACAATATACTCAAAATCTGCAGGCTCTCATCAGACATGGTGTCCTGCCGACCTGATACAGTTGCTGATCAGTGACATTCAGATAATCTGCCTGGCTAATCTGTGCAAAATCAGTTTGCTTCTGAGGCATGGTGCAGACTGCTCCAGACAGGGTGTTTTAACTGAGGTGGGCAGACTCCAGGTGGGCGCCATATGGAAAATAATGAAACCGGGGAAAAGCAAATGGTATGTTCAAGCACTCCCTTTATAATCTGTGCATAAATCTGCTCAATTGGAGTCAATACCCTTGAAGCAAATCCAATTTATTGTATTGGGCCACATCCAACTCCTGACGGTATCCGGTCTTTAGGTCGACACTCATTAGGTTGACCACTATTGGTTGACGCAGTCACTAGGTCGACGTGAGTTTTTTGTAATTTATTTACTTTTTCATACTTTACGATCCATGTGGATTACGATTGGGAATAGTAACCTGTGCCGTGCGTAGCGAGGCACCTTGCCCGAAACATGGCGAGCGAAGCGGTGCACTAATTGGGGTTCCCGGTCACTTTACAAAGAAAACACCCAATTAAAAAAAAAACAACAACTCATGTTGACCTTTTTCCATGTCGACCCTATCTGTGTCGACATAATGACCGTGTAGGGCTATTTCATGTGTCAGCCTAGTCCCTGTCGACCAATAGTGGTCAACCTAATGACTGTCGACCATACTTGCCTACCTGACCCTCTCCATGAGGGAGAAAATGCTCTGTTCCTGGACTTTCTTGGTAATGTATGATTGCCATCACCTGTGGTGAAACACCTTTCTTATCAATTAACTAGCTCACCACAGGTGATGGCAATCATACATTACCAGGAAAGTCCAGGAACAGAGCATTTTCTCCCTCATGGAGAGGGTCAGGTAGGCAAGTATGCTGTTGACACTGATCCACACCCCTCCTCACACCGTGTATCAGATTTATTCAATAAAGAAAAACACTGCATGCTAGTTCCAAGAAGCAATGTTATGCAAACATAGATAAAACAAACTACACCCCCATTACAGGAAGCTACACCTTATAAACCCTTACATGAAACCACTAGGTGGCGCCAAAAACACAGGACTAACAATACACTAGCAGATGCAGTTATCACACACACACAGTCACAGAGACACAGTAACAGATCAGCAGACCTGTGTGCCGTGGCAGCTAGACTTGTGACAGTTCACACTGCTGTGACTTGGTCTAACCATTGTTTCTAATTTTATTCATCCTGTAATTCTGGCATTGCTTCCTTTAATCCTGGGATTAAAAACCTGGGCTTTTTTGCAAGTAAATTCCTAGTGGTAGCCCCATTGTCCTGTTTGCACACTCCAGACAGAGTGCACAAAAAATGTCTCTCAATTCATGTATAGTTCGCAAAATGACATTTGTGTTCTTATAGTTTGTTCTGCCATTTGCCATAAAGCTTGTCTCATTTTATACATCAAGAAGTAGTTGACTGGCAATGTGTTGAACTCATGAGAGATTTCACATTGCTGTATTGCATTTGTTAACTTGGCCTTTGGCTTATGGTTCTAAAAGCATTAGTTGTGTAGATGGCTGATCACTGCCACTTCAGCTGGAGAATGGAATTCATGCTACAGATGACCCTTAAATGTTTGTAATGTACTTAACCCTCAAACTTCCGCATTTTCAACAGCTGTCCTTCCAAATATTTTCATACAGCAAAAAGGAAGTTGTATTTGATAAGTAAGTAACACTTTTAAGCATTATGTGGTATATAATATAGACATACAGACATATAATATACACATACAGAGTTCAGTCCGGCGTTAGCACAAACATAATGCAGCCACTCAGGTGCCTTCCATGTTATATGAGCACAACAGTTAGAGGAACATGTACTAAGCAGTGATAAAAGCGGAGAAGTGAGCCAGTGGAGAAGTTGCCCATGACAACCAATCAGCTGCTCTGTATACTTTTGATAGTATGCAAATTATAAATGTTACGTCAATGCTGATTGGTTGCCATGGGCTGCTTAGTACATGTCCTCTTTGGTTCCAAGGAATATTGGAACATAAACCGTATCACTCATAGGATTTCATAAAGATGAAAAAGTGTTGTGTTTTGTTTTTTCAAAGATTCACAGCGCTTCCAAAAAGCATTAATACATGCACAAATAGAGTACATCGCCCCATCCAAAAGGTCAAAAGTTTGAGGACTATAACCCTTTTCCTTAGGACCAAAAAAGGTATTTGTCTCGGCACACGCAAACAAAGAAGCATGCTTCTTTATGTGTATATGTGCATGTATTAATGCTTTTCAGAAGCACTGTGAACCTTTGCAAATATAAAACCACGTTTTCATCTTTATGAACTATAACTAGGACTTTACTTTCCTCCTACAATTGTAGCAACCTCTACAGCTGTGCTTCAAGAAACGGGGATCACAATTCTCTGTGAGGTTCCTTCTAATTCTCTTCAGATGTAGGAAGTATAGCTACTGCAATAAAGTGAAGGTAAATCCACTAAGATAATGACAGTTGCTGCGAAGCTCTATAATAAGACCTGCCAGTTTGTTTCTTCCCCTTCCATACTACTTTTTTCCTTTGCTCTTTTGAACCTTCTGTTCTTCCTTTTTATTAGGCTATATTTGCTTATCTAATATATTTATGCTCTTCCTTATTTACACTGTTCTTCCCCCATCTTGTATTTTAGTGTTTGTTACTTTCCCTGAGCTACTTTATCCTCTTCTGTTTTATTTAGCTTTTCCTTTTACCATTAGTTGAGCCCATATTTCTTCATAGGCAGATCTATAATGCACTGCTGCAGAAGCTAGGTCCAACAAGTACGCCATGTGCGTACGGAGTACCTCCTGTGATAAGAACCATGGTCTTCCATCCTCTTCAGAGCCAGAACAGACAGATGTTTGCTCTAGTGATGTTTTACCATCCTTGTGTCTGCCTGGTAATAAAATAAGATTGAGATGAGAAAGTGGGTCAGTTTGTTTAGTGGGCCCCTGCAGTTTCTGTCATTATAACAGTGACGTACAGTGAGGTAAATGGCTCAGTAGTCACTGGATAGTACCAGAGCCAGATTTACACAAATATATGAGCCAGAGAGTTCATCTGGTCATTATATACAGATGCAGCAGTATATACCACTGGAAATTTGCTGAGTTTTGATCAGAGATGTGCGGAACAGATAAGCACTGCTTCAACTGTCATACACTTTTTACTCCAGAGGTTGACTATAAACATGATTAGAATAATACAAAGAAGATATTGATAATATTTTCTTTTTATTTTTATAGTCAAAACTCTGGAGTATGACAGGAGAAGCTCTGCATCACCTGCCTTATCCCACCACACGTCACTGAATTATCACCAATAGTAACTTGCTCCTTCGCTCCATTATACCTCACAGACAACATTTTTTGTAGGAATGTATCTGGAAGATTATGCAGGGAATTCAATTGGCTGCTGTAAATTACAGTGGATTATTGTTCCTCTGGGGAAACAGTTGTCACCAATGGCGGCATTATCTAGGATTTTCTTTTCACATGCCAGGATGCAGGAGAAATAAAATGTGACCTGTTTCGCTATCGCAAAAGCACAAAGGTTCGGGAACTTGTACCATAGCCTATGTGTTTTTGCATGAAAGTGGGTCATTTTTTGCACTGCAAAAACAGGCTATAATTGAATAGCTCGAAAAAGTTTTGGGTAAAGTCCTATTTCTCTAACGTCCTAGTGGATGCTGGGGACTCCGTCAGGACCATGGGGATTAGCGGCTCCGCAGGAGACAGGGCACAAAAATAAAGCTTTAGGATCAGGTGGTGTGCACTGGCTCCTCCCCCTATGACCCTCCTCCAAGCCTCAGTTAGGTTTTTGTGCCCGTCCGAGCAGGGTGCAATCTAGGTGGCTCTCCTAAAGAGCTGCTTAGAAAAAGTTTTTAGGTTTTTTATTTTCAGTGAGTCCTGCTGGCAACAGGCTCACTGCAACGAGGGACTTAGGGGAGAAGAAGTGAACTCACCTGCGTGCAGGATGGATTGGCTTCTTAGACTACTGGACACCATTAGCTCCAGAGGGATCGAACACAGGCCCAGCCATGGAGTCCGGTCCCGGAGCCGCGCCGCCGACCCCCTTACAGATGCCGAAAAGCGAAGAGGTCCAGAAACCGGCGGCAGAAGACTTTTCAGTCTTCATGAGGTAGCGCACAGCACTGCAGCTGTGCGCCATTGTTGTCACACACTTCACACCAGCGGTCACGGAGGGTGCAGGGCGCTGCAGGGGGCGCCCTGGGCAGCAATGAGAATACCTTGTTCTGGCTAAAAAATACATCACATATAGCCCTTGGGGCTATATGGATGTATTTAACCCCTGCCAGGTCTCACAAACTCCGGAGAAGAGCCCGCCGAAATAGGGGGCGGGGCCTATCTCCTCAGCACACAGCGCCATTTTCCTGCTCAGCTCCGCTGCGAGGAAGGCTCCCAGGACTCTCCCCTGCACTGCACTACAGAAACAGGGTAAAAAAGAGAGGGGGGGGCACTTTTTTTTGGCGTTTTTGATATATATTAAGCTGCTATAAGGGAGACAACACTTCTATAGGGTTGTTCCTATATATTTATAGCGCTTGGGTGTGTGCTGGCAAACTCTCCCTCTGTCTCCCCAAAGGGCTAGTGGGGTCCTGTCTTCGATAAGAGCATTCCCTGTGTGTCTGCTGTGTGTCGGTACGTGTGTGTCGACATGTATGAGGACGATGTTGGTGTGGAGGCGGAGCAATTGCCGGTAATGGTGATGTCACCCCCTAGGGAGTCGACACCGGAATGGATGGCTTTATTTATGGAATTACGTGATAATGTCAGCACATTACAAAAATCAGTTGACGACATGAGACGGCCGGAAAACCAGTTAGTACCTGTACAGGCGTCTCAGACACCGTCAGGGGCTGTAAAACGCCCTTTACCTCAGTCGGTCGACACAGACCCAGACACGGACACCGAATCTAGTGTCGACGGTGAAGAAACAAACGTATTTTCCAGTAGGGCCACACGTTATATGATCACGGCAATGAAGGAGGCTTTACATATCTCTGATACTGCATGTACCACAAAAAGGGGTATTATGTGGGGTCTGAAAAAACTACCTGTAGTTTTTCCTGAATCAGACGAATTGAATGAAGTGTGTGATGAAGCGTGGGTTAACCCCGATAGAAAACTGCTAATTTCAAAGAAGTTATTGGCATTATATCCTTTCCCGCCAGAGGTTAGGGCGCGCTGGGAAACACCCCCTAGGGTGGATAAGGCGCTCACACGCTTATCAAAACAAGTGGCGTTACCGTCTCCTGAAACCGCCGCCCTCAAGGATCCAGCAGATAGGAGGCTGGAAACTACCCTGAAAAGTATATACACTCATACTGGTGTTATACTGCGACCAGCCATCGCCTCTGCATGGATGTGCAGTGCTGGGGTGGTTTGGTCGGATTCCCTGACTGAAAATATTGATACCCTGGATAGGGACAGTATTTTACTGACTATAGAGCATTTAAAGGATGCATTTCTATATATGCGAGATGCACAGAGGGATATTTGCACTCTGGCATCGAGAGTAAGTGCGATGTCCATATCTGCCAGAAGAAGTTTATGGACGCGACAATGGTCAGGTGATGCGGATTCCAAACGGCATATGGAAGTATTGCCGTATAAGGGGGAGGAATTATTTGGGGTCGGTCTATCGGATTTGGTGGCCACGGCAACAGCCGGGAAATCCACCTTTTTACCTCAGGTCCCCTCCCAGCAGAAAAAGCCGCAGTCTTTTCAGCCGCAGTCCTTTCGTTCCTATAAGAACAAGCGAGCAAAAGGACATTCATATTTGCCCCGAGGCAAAGGAAAGGGTAAGAGACTGCAGCAAGCAGCCCCTTCCCAGGAGCAGAAGTCCTCCCCGGCTTCTGCAAAGCCCTCAGCATGACGTTGGGGCTTTACAAGCGGACTCAGGGGCGGTGGGGGGTCGACTCAAGAATTTCAGCGCACAGTGGGCTCACTCACAGGTGGACCCCTGGATCCTGCAGATAATATCTCAGGGTTACAGGTTGGAATTCGAGAAGTCTCCCCCTCGCCGGTTCCTAAAGTCTGCTCTGCCAACGTCTCCCTCAGACAGGGCGACGGTATTGGAAGCCATTCACAAGCTGTATTCTCAGCAGGTGATAGTCAAGGTACCCCTCCTACAACAGGGAAAGGGGTATTATTCCACACTATTTGTGGTACCGAAGCCGGACGGCTCGGTAAGACCTATTCTAAATCTGAAATCTTTGAACCTGTACATACAAAAATTCAAGTTCAAGATGGAGTCACTCAGAGCAGTGATAGCGAATCTGGAAGAAGGGGACTTTATGGTGTCCCTGGACATCAAGGATGCTTACCTGCATGTCCCAATTTGCCCTTCACATCAAGGGTACCTCAGGTTCGTGGTGCAAAACTGTCATTATCAGTTTCAGACGCTGCCGTTTGGTTTGTCCACGGCACCTCGGGTCTTTACCAAGGTAATGGCCGAAATGATGTTTCTTCTACGAAGAAAAGGCGTATTAATTATCCCTTACTTGGACGATCTCCTGATAAGGGCAAGGTCCAGGGAACAGCTGGGGGACGTAGTAGCACTAACCCAAATAGTGCTGCAACAGCACGGGTGGATTCTGAATTTTCCAAAATCTCAATTGACCCCGACGACACGTCTGCTGTTCCTGGGAATGATTCTGGACATGGTTCAGAAAAAGGTGTTTCTTCCGGGGGAGAAAGCCAAGGAGTTATCCGAACTTGTCAGGAACCTCCTAAAACCAGGGAAAGTGTCTGTGCATCAATGCACAAGAGTCCTGGGAAAGATGGTGGCTTCTTACGAAGCGATTCCATTCGGCAGATTCCACGCACGAACTTTTCAGTGGGATCTGCTGGACAAATGGTCCGGATCGCATCTGCAGATGCATCAGCGGATAACCTTGTTGCCACGGACAAGGGTGTCTCTTCTGTGGTGGTTGCAGAGTGCTCATCTGTTAGAGGGCCGCAGATTCGGCATACAGGACTGGGTCCTGGTGACCACGGATGCCAGTCTGAGAGGCTGGGGAGCGGTCACACAAGGAAGAAACTTCCAGGGAGTATGGTCAAACCTGGAGATGTCTCTTCACATAAATATACTGGAGCTAAGAGCGATTTACAATGCTCTAAGCCTGGCAAAACCCCTGCTTCAGGGTCAGCCGGTGTTGATCCAGTCGGACAACATCACGGCAGTCGCCCACGTAAACAGACAGGGCGGCACAAGAAGCAGGAGAGCAATGGCAGAAGCTGCAAGGATTCTTCGCTGGGCGGAAGATCATGTGATAGCACTGTCAGCAGTGTTCATTCCGGGAGTGGACAACTGGGAAGCAGACTTCCTCAGCAGACACGATCTACATCCGGGAGAGTGGGGACTTCATCCAGAAGTCTTCCACATGATTGTGAACCGTTGGGAAAAACCAAAGGTGGACATGATGGCGTCTCGCCTCAACAAAAAACTGGACAGGTATTGCGCCAGGTCAAGAGACCCTCAGGCAATAGCTGTGGACGCTCTGGTAACGCTGTGGGTGTTCCAGTCAGTGTATGTGTTTCCTCCTCTGCCTCTCATACCAAAAGTACTGAGAATTATACGGCAAAGGGGAGTAAAAACGATACTCGTGGCTCCGGATTGGCCAAGAAGAACTTGGTACCCGGAACTTCAGGAGATGCTCACGGAAGATCCGTGGCCTCTACCTCTAAGACGGGACCTGCTTCAGCAGGGACCGTGTCTATTCCAAGACTTACCGCGGCTGCGTTTGACGGCATGGCGGTTGAACGCCGAATTCTAAGGGAAAAAGGCATTCCGGAAGAGGTCATTCCTACACTGGTAAAAGCCAGGAAGGAGGTGACTGCACAACATTATCACCGCATTTGGAGAAAATATGTTGCGTGGTGTGAGGCCAGGAAGGCCCCCACGGAGGAATTTCAATTGGGTCGATTCCTACATTTCCTGCAAACAGGATTGTCTATGGGCCTCAAGTTGGGGTCCATTAAGGTTCAAATTTCGGCCCTGCCGATTTTCTTCCAGAAAGAATTGGCTTCAGTTCCTGAAGTCCAGACTTTTGTAAAAGGAGTACTACATATACAGCCCCCGGTTGTGCCCCCAGTGGCTCCGTGGGACCTTAATGTAGTTTTGGATTTTCTCAAATCCCATTGGTTTGAGCCACTCAAATCGGCGGATTTGAAATATCTTACATGGAAAGTAACCATGCTACTGGCCCTGGCTTCAGCCAGGAGAGTGTCAGAATTGGCGGCTTTATCGTATAAAAGCCCATATCTGATTTTCCATTCGGACAGGGCAGAACTGCGGACGCGTCCTCATTTTCTGCCTAAGGTGGTGTCAGCGTTTCACCTGAACCAGCCTATTGTGGTGCCTGCGGCTACTAGCGATTTGGAGGATTCCAAGTTGCTGGACGTTGTCAGGGCATTGAAAATATATATTTCAAGGACGGCTGGAGTCAGAAAATCTGACTCGCTGTTTATACTGTATGCACCCAACAAGCTGGGTGCTCCTGCTTCTAAGCAGACGATTGCTCGTTGGATTTGTAGCACAATTCAACTTGCACATTCTGTGGCAGGCCTGCCACAGCCTAAATCTGTCAAGGCCCATTCCACAAGGAAGGTGGGCTCATCCTGGGCGGCTGCCCGAGGGGTCTCGGCATTACAACTCTGCCGAGCAGCTACGTGGTCGGGGGAGAACACGTTTGTAAAATTCTACAAATTTGATACCCTGGCAAAAGAGGACCTGGAGTTCTCTCATTCGGTGCTGCAGAGTCATCCGCACTCTCCCGCCCGTTTGGGAGCTTTGGTATAATCCCCATGGTCCTGACGGAGTCCCCAGCATCCACTAGGACGTTAGAGAAAATAAGATTTTACTTACCGATAAATCTATTTCTCGTAGTCCGTAGTGGATGCTGGGCGCCCATCCCAAGTGCGGATTGTCTGCAATACTTGTACATAGTTATTGTTACAAAGAAATCGGGTTGTTATTGTTGTGAGCCGTCTGTTCAGAGGCTCCTACGTTGTCATACTGTTAACTGGGTTCAGATCACAAGTTGTACGGTGTGATTGGTGTGGCTGGTATGAGTCTTACCCGGGATTCAAAATCCTTCCTTATTGTGTACGCTCGTCCGGGCACAGTATCCTAACTTAGGCTTGGAGGAGGGTCATAGGGGGAGGAGCCAGTGCACACCACCTGATCCTAAAGATTTATTTTTGTGCCCTGTCTCCTGCGGAGCCGCTAATCCCCATGGTCCTGACGGAGTCCCCAGCATCCACTACGGACTACGAGAAATAGATTTATCGGTAAGTAAAATCTTATTTTTTACCTCATGAAAAATTTAACGTGGGCAGTTAAAATCCTTCCTATATGTGTATGTACAGCATGTGCACTTGCATGGACTCAATATTTCTGTATCTGCTATGGAAATATTAATAAGAAAAAAGAGAATGCTTACCTATCACAAATTGATCAGTATAATGACATTACTGTAACACAGTGGGCCTCATGTTCGGTCTTGGTACTTAAATATACATGTTTTTCTACTGTGGATTTGCAACACAATAGGTCCATATGTAGATTTAAATGTAACTTACATTGGCAGCACCTTACTATGCATTAGAGATTGAGCAGGGTCTGCCAAATGTAAGGAGTGTACAATAAGGGAGTTTACATGTAACTGTACTACAATGACTTGAGATGAGTCTTGAATGCAAACCAATATATGCTTCCAATGGATGGTCATCTGTTCCTGGTGGAGCAAGGTTCTTTAGATATACATGTAATAATGAGAAACACAAGGAGACAATAGCCCCAACAAATAGAGTGTATTGAGAAAATTATTGACATATACTTAGCTTGTTCTGAGTGACAGGGTAATAGTCAGTCTAATATTCAGAGCTAGAGAGCTCCAATCTGTTGCTCCAGTGTATGGAATCAGGTTGGTCTTTTTCATTTGGGCATGCTGCAGGCTTTGTCACTCAAAGAGGCTAATATTACACTAGCAAACTGTAGCTTATAAAGCAGATCTGGGCAAAGGACGGCCCGCGGGCCACATACGGCCCTTTGGCAATCCCTGTCCGGCCCACAGGCTTCCTGCACCATGGATGCTCGGGTCCTGCAGGACGCGTATTGAATCACAGTCTTGTGTATGCCTCAGCCAATACTGAAATGCTATTGGCTGAGGCGCACACAGGACGAGTGACTCACAGCGCATCCTGCAGGACACAATCGTTCCCCATTGCCCGCCTCCCCTGTCCGTCACAGCATGTTCCCTAGGTACCTCCTGATACGTCCGTCGTCCTTCCTTGCCTGACGGCGCGCCGCTCAGTCAGCACCATGCTATTGGACAACTGCACACAGCAAGATCACTGTCCGGGGCCGGCACGTACTGTATGTAATGTTGCTGACTAGAGGACCGTTCTCCTACCGCCAATATAGAGATCCTGGTCAGGTACACATTATATCCCTTGTACATAAAAAAATAATAATAATAATTATGTGTGTGTACCCTAAATTGTGTAGTAGTACTGCTTGTAGAACTACAAGTCCTAGGTTCGATTGTCTCTTAATTTTCTCCTATAAATACCCAGCGCTGGATCTGGTGCACTTAAGACCTTCTTAATTAGGTTGGTGTCTTCCCCTTATTCCCGTATCCACCGTCAGGTAATGTGTGTAACTCAACTAAAAAGAAGGGGTGTGCACCACAGTGCATAAAACCACTCATTTATTAGGACAACCACCTACAATTAAGTATAGAATCACGTACTAACAGTGGCTGTATAAACCACCGCAAGTAACATCAGCATCATTGGTTCGGCCCTCCGACACATTTCAGATTTTTCATATGGCCCCCTATAGAAATTAATTGCCCACCCCTGTTATAAAGGCTGCTCTCTGGAGAAAAACGCATAAATAAGCATTTTAAAAAGCACAAAGGTCAACTAGAAAATATACATGAAAACTAATTGACAGTAAGGGTGCAGTGTTGCCTCAATTATGAGTATCAGTGATCGCGCTGAGGCCAAAAAAAAGTGGGTCCCAGGGACCCCTCACTTTTAAAAATTGGGGTCCTACCGGTCCTTTTCTGGGTCCCATCGGAATGAAGGTTTTTATTAATCTTAATCTTGTTGCAAGGTGGTGGGATGGGGGTGACAGTGCTGCTGGGCTGTGTAGCATGCAGGACACCCTGCACCAGAGCTTTAACTAGACATTTTGGTGCCCCTTGGCAGAAAGTGAATCGGTTCTCCATCTCCCAGAACCTCAAGTATAGGCAGTGCGCGCCGGAGGCGCGCGCAAAAATGAGGGGCATGGCTTAATGGAGAAGGGGCGTGGCCACATAATAGTACCAATTCACATTATACCACACAGTAGTTCCGCTTATACACATTGCACCAGGTAGAACCTCCTATACACACTGCACCAGGTAGAGCACGTTATACACACTGAGCCAGGTAGAGCACGTTACACACACTGTGCCAGGTAGTGCACGTTACACACACTGCGCCAGGTAGAGCACGTTTCACACACTGCGCCAGGTAGAGCACATTACACACACTGCGCAGGTACAGCACGTTACACACACTGAGCCAGTCAGAGCACGTTATACACAATGAGCCAGGTAGAGCACGTTACACACACTGCGCCAGGTAGAGCACGTTACACACACTGAGCCAGGTAGAGCACGTTACACACACTGAGCCAGGTAGAGCACGTTACACACACTGAGCCAGGTAGAGCACGTATACACACTGAGCCAGGTAGAGCACGTTACACACACTGCGCCAGGTAGAGCACGTTATACACACTGGGGTCGATTCAATTCGGCAACTTATGAATAGCGCCGGGAATTAGCTCCCGACGCAATTCAATTCAGCTCCAGTTAAGTCGGCGATGGCCCGTTCTCGCCGACTAAACAGGTTGAATTGTCGGGAGAACGGGCATTCTCCGACTTAACTCCCCGGCGCGAGGCTGATTCCCGACAGAATCAGCCTCGCGCCTGCCACGAGGCAGCACTTTTGTCGGGTTTCTTCTCTCATCCCCCGGGGATGAGAGAAGAATTCCCGACAATTGGGGGTCACTAGCAGCTGAATTGAATAGGGATCGGGAGCTAATTCCCGGCGCTATTCTTAAGTTGCCGAATTGAATCGACCCCACTGAGCCAGGTAGAGCACGTTACACACACTGAGCCAGGTAGAGCACGTTACACACACTGAGCCAGGTAGAGCACGTTACACACACCGCGCCAGGTAGAGCACGTTACACACACTGAGCCAGGTAGAGCACGTTACACACAATGCGCCAGGTAGAGCACGTTATACACACCGCGCCAGGTAGAGCACGTTATACACACTGCGCCAGGTAGAGCACGTTATACACACTGCGCCAGGTAGAGCACGTTATACACACTGCGCCAGGTAGAGCACGTTATACACACCGAGCCAGGCAGAGCACGTTATACACACTGCGCCAGGTAGAGCACGTTATACACACCGCGCCAGGTAGAGCACGTTATACACACCGCGCCAGGCAGAGCACGTTATACACATTGCACCAGGCAGAGCACGTTATACACACCGAGCCAGGCAGAGCACGTTATACACATTGCGCCAGGTAGAGGGGCAGAGATATAGGGGTGTGAGGAGGTAACACTGGGCTGAGTTAGGGAGGGGAATCAGTGTGTCTGGACTGACAGGGTGGTTCTAGATGGGAGGGCAGTGAGAAAACACAGTGGGCTGGTTGGGGAGGGAAGGTGGAAACACTGGGCTGGCAGACACTGTTAAGGCAGCATTAGCCTGCTGCTGTTCAGTTTCTGCCTGGCCCCGCACACTGGCTCAGCTAAATTACCTCTGCCCTGCCAGCTCTGAGCAGGGATTTGTTCACAGGTGGCGGGTCCGACTTCATCACTCTGCTGGGTGATGTCATCTTGCGGCGGCTCCGGCATCTCCTGTATCACCTGTAATCTAGCGGGCCCTCCCCTCTCCCCTCCCGTGGACTAGTGCAGCCGGGGAGAGGGTGAGAAGTGTGGATCAAGCCCGGGAGCGCCGCGCTGCAGCTTCCTGTCAGTCCTCTCAGCGTGTTCCTGTCTGACTCCCGGCACCGCATCTTCCCGCCCAGCAGCAGCAGCAGCAGCCGCCGCTGACTTCTGACCAATAAGGTCAGAGAAAAGTCAGCTAGTAACCAATCAGGCGCCAGAGAGCAATTTCAACGGAGCGCGTCCCCGGGGACCCGCCCATTCTTACAAAGTGAGTCCCCAGTCCTCATTTTGGGGTAAAAAACGCGCTATAGCGCGTTTTTGCGATCACGGAGTATAAGCAATAACTTCTCTATACAGTGTGTATGTCAGGCCTGGTTTAAGAAGTAGTGTCCAGCAAAGTGACCAAAGCTGGTGGAGCTGACGTCACACAGAGACTAAAGCAAGGCGGTCTGATATAGTTCTTTCTCATGAACAATAGCTGGGACAGAGAACTTATATCCGTGGAGATTCCAAGGTGGATTGGTGGAACGGTAAACTGCCAGCAGAGAGGAGACTGTGAGCAGGTGTATACGGAATCCAGGACACACTAGAACAGAGCAGTTGATATGGGATGAGAATTGAACTGTAATCAGAGATAGTGAGCCTTTGGTCCAAGCAGGGCTGGAGCGAGCTGAAAACTGGAGCGGCTGATCCAGGTAGAGGAACTCAGCAGAGTCGGACCTCTGGGAAACCCTTCCCAAGATGTGGTTGAGCTCGGGATGACAGCTGCAGATCCCTCATGGATTAGGAACGCAGCTAGGTCCAAGTGAAGCACCGGTAAAAGGGCAATGACACTCTGAAAAATCTCAGCAGTACTGGGAGAAATACAGTACCACATTGGAAGCATCTTTATGCACCTCTGGGAGCACAGATCTAGTAACTACAGAGAGAAGTAACATATAGCACTGGCAAAGCCTCGTTGCAAGTTAGCCCCTTTTAAGAGAGCTGGAAAGTGAGGATTGGTCAAGTAAGTTCCTGCCGCTCAGTAATTGGTGAACTGGGAAACCCTCCTTGGTCTCCAATATTGCAAAGGAAGGTAGGTACAAGAAATACCAAAAAACAGATGCCACCACAGCTGGTTCTCCCAGCAGCTGTATAGGAGATAGTCACACTCCTTACAAACAATGTACACAAAGAAAAACAGCGCTTAAATGGATATATATTAGAAATAACAATTGTATTGCATGATGATCTAATAAGACAAGTATTATTAAAAATTGTGCTTAATTAGTTAGCACCAATTGCCTCTATGAAGAGGTATATAAAAGTAAATATAAATGTGGCCCAATACACATAAATAGATTTCAATACATATAATGTGTTAGGACAACAACAAAAGATAAAACCGTAATTACAGCCCCTTCATAGTGGTCAGGCATGTGGGTTGACTGCTGGATCCTGTATGGTTTACAGTCCACTGAATTTGTAATGTTTATGTAGGACCTGTGTCAGTTGGAGATCAACAGGTACTGCTGCATTTATACGTGGACCAAAGACAAAGAGTCCAAAGGTGGATATAGTTACCGGTCCTTAAGGTATATTTCCAAGGGTAAGTCCGTTTAGCGTCAATCCTGAGAGATGGAAGCAAATGGAGGCATAATTTTCAGGAGACCCTTTGAACTTTGATGCTTGAACCGTTCACATTTAGAATCCACCGCTGAAATTCCAAACCAGCATGTCCTTTCTTAGCAGCCCACTGACCAAGGGGGAGAATAAATGCTGACGCGTTTCACTGTCCCTAGACCGCTTTATTAAAGGTTTGATCAAAAAGGGGCATGATGTTGTGGGAAAGGGATATGACTGCACAATACTCCCAATTCAAATTACGTAAAACAGTAGTAACCCCTTATACACATTATGTCACACATGACCCGGGGCGACCTGCTCCCGACCACGGTCACAGAGATGAGACCCAGGCATTTGTCGGCTTGCTAGACCTGGCAAATTACTGGGTCCCATGTCTGAAAGGGGTATCAGTGTGCTTTGTGGGTGTTGAGATTGGGAATGTCTGCACTAGAGTGTGCGGTTGATATGTACCTTTTTTGTATCTGTTGTGCTACAGTACTGCTGAGAAGCTCTGCCTTTTTTCAAAATGAAGCAAAAGGGGTGCAGGGGATGAAATTTCCCTGTGCACCCTGCATTATACACATTTTTATTTCTCAGATCATTTGTAAAAATTGTAAGCTTACAAGCAATCCTCTTACCTGTTTGTATGCTAATTTTAAATAAATAAAATACCTGTACTTACATTGATAATAATATAATGCCCCAAATTGAGTTCCTTGGAAAAACTCAAAAAAGTTTGAAAAACATTTTAGGGTACAATAAAATCATATTCACAAATTTCCTGTAGTATTGTTATATGCTTTTCTGCTTACTATCTGTAACTAAAAGTTCTATTCTTTTCTGAATTCTTGTTATAGACATTTTCTTCTGTTAAAGTCACAGGACTTCTATTATGCTTGAGGAAAAAATTTAAAATGACACTTAATAAGGTTATGTTCTTTACCATTCATGACCTACACATATACAGTATAAGTGTCAGTATAGGTCACAGGAAACAGCACATCGGAAGACCTCATTTATTCAAACTACAGTACATGGGTGAATGTCATCTTGCCTCATATAAAAGTTCCAAAGTTCATAACAGTGTCTGTACAAATAATATATAGTGTGTGTGTGTGTGTGTGTGTGTGTGTATTTAAATTATGGACTATACAGTTAGAAAGTGGGAGGTCCTTACCAAACTTGAAAAGAAGTTCTTTTATTGCAGCATCAGATCATACATTAACATGTTTATATATAAAAAAGGATAAGGACATAACATTATAAAGAAATTGTTGAAAACAGATGAATAAACTAACTAAAACATTCAGGAGGAGATTCAGTAAGCACACTTTAACCCATGCTTTTTAGCACAGATAAAATAACGATTCATTGAATAGTGTCCCAGATGGAGCATCACAACACAGAAAGAATGTGATCTAAGGACCAGATGTGACATAACGCTAAGAATGTAATCAAAGTTATTAAAGCATATATACATTTCTGCAGCGGGGTACACTGGGGTGTAGAGCAGGATCTTGTATCCAGAGGCACCATCAGGCAAAGCTTGGACTGTCCCAGGATGCATTGGGGCGTCCTCTATAACCCCGCCTCCAGGCACTGAGAGCTCAGATTCGAGTGGTGCTTGCAGACAGCAGGTCACCTAACAGGTGGGCTGCACTGGGCATCCCTAAAAAAGCTAAAAGAAGACTTCAAGGGCCGCAGAACTGTCATGTCATGTCATCTTCGTCACCTCCCAAGCGGCGTTGCACACTCCCGCGGCAGAGACGCTCCGGCTTAGGCACACGGTCGCAAACGCTCTCCTGGTTCGCGTGGCTGTTACGAAGGGAGGTGGTAAGAGGGTCTCCCAGGTGGGACCCGCCACAAAATCGCGTCCCTGGTCGCAGTCTAGGGAGACTGACTGCGATGCTGGCGTGGACATTGTCACCGAGCAGGGACCCCACTATATCCAAAAAAGGGTTTTTGCGTAAGATGCAAAGGAAACGGGACTAAATTCCTTTTCCCGGGGCACACTTATAAATTCATAAATCAATGTATAGTTAAAAATTAACTTTTTAATTCATAATTTTAAAAATAGAAATACAAATACATATACTAGGTTATGTTACGGCATAGTCCTGCTGATTTAGGAAAACCAAATACGATTTACCATAAGTCAATGAACATTTATAGCCAGGGCCGGTTCTTGCCCTTTTGGCGCCCCGGGCGGGAAATAGGGGTGTGGCTTCATACAGGGGGCGTGGTCAGTTACGCCCCCTGTACAGTAGTGTAGCGCCGCTGAAAAAGAAAAAAAATTAATACTTACTATACCCGCTCCCGACCGCTGCAGACCTCCGCCGGCGCCGCTCCTCTCCTCGGATCTGGGATAGACAGACACTAGAGATCAATTATGACCCCTAGCGTCTGTGTCAGTCCCACAATGCTGTGCGGTGTGCGATGACGTCATCGCACACCGCACAGCAAAGGTCCTCTCCACAAAGGGAAACTAGACGCGTAGCGTCTAGTTCCCTTCACAGCGGGGGGGCACAGCAGTAGCGGATCTTGCCATGGTGCGGCGCCCTCCGGAAGGCGGCGCCGCAGGTAAAAGTCCTGCTTGCCCGTGGCAAGATCCGCTACTGTTTATAGCGAATGTGTATATATATAGGTATCCGGAGACCTTCAATTTATCTATAAATAGGGTTAATTCAGATGGTCTGATCGTCCTATTTATCACCACTCACAATTAATTTGAACAAACACAACAGGTGTAACCAAAGTTATTTTCTCTAACGTCCTAGTGGATGCTGGGGACTCCGTCAGGACCATGGGGATAGCGGCTCCGCAGGAGACAGGGCACAAAAAGTAAGCTTTTAGGATCACATGGTGTGTACTGGCTCCTCCCCCTATGACCCTCCTCCAAGCCTCAGTTAGGTTTTTGTGCCCGTCCGAGCAGGGTGCAATCTAGGTGGCTCTCTTAAAGAGTTGCTTAGAAAAAGTTTTTAGGTTCTTTATTTTCAGTGAGTCCTGCTGGCAACAGGCTCACTGCATCGAGGGACTTAGGGGAGAGAAGTGAACTCACCTGCGTGCAGGATGGATTGGCTTCTTAGGCTACTGGACACCATTAGCTCCAGAGGGAGTCGGAACACAGGTCTCGCCCTGGGGTTCGTCCCGGAGCCGCGCCGCCGACCCCCCTTGCAGATGCTGAAGATTGAAGAGGTCCGGAACCAGGCGGCAGAAGACTTTCAGTCTTCATCAGGTAGCGCACAGCACTGCAGCTGTGCGCCATTGTTGTCAGCACACTTCACACAACGGTCACGGAGGGTGCAGGGCGCGGGGGGGGCGCCCTGGGCAGCAATGTATAATACCTGTATGGCGAAAAATACATCACATATAGCCCTTGAGGCTATATGGATGTATTTAACCCCTGCCAGATATCACAGACTCCGGAGAAGAAGCCCGCCGAAAAGGGGGCGGTGCCTATTCTCCTCAGCACACAGCGCCATTTTCCCTCACAGAAATGCTGGTGGGAAGGCTCCCATGCTCTCCCCTGCACTGCACTACAGAAACAGGGTTAAAACAGAGAGGGGGGGCACTGATTTGGCGATATGAATATATATTAAAATGCTATAAGGGAGGAACACTTATATAAAGGTTGTCCCTGTATAATTATAGCGTTTTGGTGTGTGCTGGCAAACTCTCCCTCTGTCTCCCCAAAGGGCTAGTGGGTCCTGTCCTCTATCAGAGCATTCCCTATGTGTGTGCTGTATGTCGGTACGTGTGTGTCGACATGTATGAGGAAAATGTTGGTGAGGAGGCGGAGCAAATTGCCTGTAATGGTGATGTCACTCTCTAGGGAGTCGACACCGGAATGGATGGCTTATTTATGGAATTACGTGATAATGTCAACACGCTGCAAGCCGGTTGACGACATGAGACGGCCGGCGAACAAATTAGTACCTGTCCAGGCGTCTCAAACACCGTCAGGGGCTGTAAAACGCCCATTTACCTCAGTCGGTCGACACAGACCCAGACACGGACACTGATTTCAGTGTCGACGGTGAAGAAACAAACGTATTTTCCTTTAGGGCCACACGTTAAGGGCAATGAAGGAGGTGTTACATATTTCTGATACTACAAGTACCACAAAAAAGGGTATTATGTGGGATGTGAAAAAACTACCTGTAGTTTTTCCTGAATCAGATAAATTAAATGAAGTGTGTGATGATGCGTGGGTTTCCCCCGATAGAAAATTATTGGCGGTATACCCTTTCCCGCCAGAAGTTAGGGCGCATTGGGAAACACCCCTTAGGGTGGATAAGGCGCTCACATGCTTATCAGAACAAGTGGCGGTACCATCTACAGATAGGGCCGTACTTAAGGAGCCAGCTGATAGGAGGCTGGAAAATATCCTAAAAAGTATACACACACATGCTGGTGTTATACTGCGACCAGCGATTGCCTCAGCCTGGATGTGCAGAGCTGAGGTGGCTTGGTCGGATTCCCTGACTAAAAATATTGATACCCTTGACAGGGACAGTATTTTATTGACTATAGAGCATTTAAAGGATGCATTTCTATATATGCGAGATGCGCAGAGGGATATTTGCACTCTGGCATCAAGAGTAAATGCGATGTCCATATCTGCAAGAAGATGTTTATGGACACGACAGTGGTCAGGTGATGCAGATTCCAAACGGCACAAAGATGTATTGCCGTATAAAGGGGAGGAATTATTTGGGGACGGTCCATGGGACCTGGTGGCCACGGCAACTGCTGGAAAATCCACCGTTTTTTACCCTAAGTCACATCTCTGCAGAAAAAGACACCGTCTTTTCAGCCTCAGTCCTTTCGTCCCTATAAGAGTCATATCTGCCCAGGGATAGAGGAAAGGGAAGAAGACTGCAGCAGGCAGCCCATTCCCAGGAACAGAAGCCCTCCACCGCTTCTACCAAGTTCTCAGCATGACGCTGGGACCGTACAGGACCCCTGGATCCTACAAGTAGTATCCAAGGGGTACAGATTGGAATGTCGAGACGTTTCCCCCTCGCAGGTTCCTGTAGTCTGCTGTACCAATGTCTCCCTCCGACAGGGAGGCAGTATTGAAAACAATTCACAAGCTGTATTCCCAGCAGGTGATAATAAAATTACCCCTCCTACAACAAGGAAAGGGGTATTATTCCACACTATATGGTGGTACTGAAGCCAGAAGGCTAGGTGAGACCTATTCTAAATCTGAAATATTTGAACACTTACAAAGGTTCAAATCCAGATGCAGTCACTCAGAGCAGTGATAGCGAACCGGGAAGAAGGGGACTATATGGTGTCCCGGGACATCAGGGATGCTTACCTCCATGTCCCAAAATTTGCCTTTCTCACCAAGGGTACCTCAGGTTCGTGGTACAGAACTGTCACTATCAGTTTCAGACGATGCCGTTGGATTGTCCAAGGCACCCCGGGTCCTTACCAAGGTAATGACCGAAATGAGGATTCGTCTTCAAAGAAAATGGACGACCTCCTGATAAGAACAAGGTCCAGAGAACAGTCGGAGGTCGGAGTAGCACTATCTCAAGTAGTTCTACGACAGCACGGGTGGATTCTAAATATTCCAAAACCGCAGTTGTTCCGACGACACGTCTGCTGGTCCTAGGGATGATTCTGGACACAGTCCAGAAAAAGGTGTTTCTCCCAGAGGAGAAAGCCAGGGAGTTATCCGAGCTAATCGGGATCCTCCTAA
This sequence comes from Pseudophryne corroboree, assembly GCF_028390025.1. Classification (NCBI taxonomy): domain Eukaryota; kingdom Metazoa; phylum Chordata; class Amphibia; order Anura; family Myobatrachidae; genus Pseudophryne; species Pseudophryne corroboree. Next base: position 575,519,711 of record NC_086448.1, read on the forward strand.
CACCAGGAAAAGTGTCAGTGCATCATTGCACAAGAGTCCTGGTAAAAATGGTGGCTTATTACGAAGCGATTCCATTCGGCAGATTTCACGCAAGAACTCTTCAGTGGGATCTGCTGGACAAATGGTCCGGATCGCATCTTCAGATGCATCAGCGGATAACCCTATATCCAAGGACAAGGGTGTCTCTCCTGTGGTGATTACAGAGTGCTCATCTTCTAGAGGGCCGCAGATTCGGCATTCAGGATTGGATGCTGGTGACCACGGAGGCCAGCCTGAGAGGCTGGGGAGCAGTCACACAGGGAAAAAATTTCCAGGGAGTGTGATCAAGTCTGGAGAATTCTCTCCACATAAATATACTGGAGCTAAGAGCAAATTTATAATGCTCTAAGCTTAGCAAGACCTCTGCTTCAAGGTCAGCCGGTATTGATCCAGTGGGATAACATCACGGCAGTCGCCCACGTAAACAGAAAGGGCGGCACAAGAAGCAGGAGGGCAGTGGCAAAACTGCAAGGATTTTTCGCTAGGCGGAAAATCATGTGATAGCACTGTCAGCAGTGTTCATTCCGGGAGTGGACGACTGGGAAGCAGACTTCCTCAGCAGGCACGACCTCCACCCGGGAGAGTGGGAACTTCATCGGGAAGTTTTCCGCATGATTGTGAACCGTTGGGAAAGACCAAAGGTGGACATGATGGCGTCCCGCCCGAACAAAAAACGGGACAGGTATTGCGCCAGGTCACGAGACCTTCAGGCGATAGCTGTGGACGTCCTGGTAACACCGTGGGTGTAACAGTCGGTGTATGTGTTCCCTCCTCTGCTTCTCATAACCAAGGTATTGAGAATTATAAGACGTAGAGGAGTAAGAACTATACTCGTGGCTCCGGATTGGCCAAGAGGGACTTGGTACCCGGAACTTCAAGAGATGCTCACAGAGGACTAATGGCCTCGGGAGCTAAGAAGGGACTTGCTTCAGCAAGTACCATGTCTGTTCCAAGACTTACCGCGGCTGCGTTTGACGGCAGGGCGGTTGAACGCCGGATCCTAAGGGAAAAGGCATTTCGGAAGAGGTCATACCTACCCTGGTCAAAGCCAGGAAGGAGGTGACCGCACAACGTTATCACCACATGTGGTGAAAATATGTTGCGTGGGTGAGGCCAGGAAGGCCCCACAAAGAAATTTCAACTAGGTCGATTTCTGCACTTCCTGCAAACAGGAGTGTCTATGAGCCTCAAATTGGGGTCCATTAAGGTTCAAGTTTCGGCCCTGTAGATTTTCTTCCAGAAAGAATTGGCTTCGGTTCCTGAAGTCCAGACGTTTGTCAAGGGAGTATTGCATATACAGCCCCTTTTGTGCCTCCAGTGGCACCGTGGGATCTCAACGTAGTGTTGGGATTCCTCAAATCATATTGGTTTGAACCGCTCAAATCTGTGGATTTGAAATATCTCACATGGAAAGTGACCATGCTGTTGGCCCTGGCCTCGGCCAGGCGATTGTCAGAATTGGCGGCTTTGTCTTACAAAAGCCCATATTTAATTTTCCATTCGGACAGGGCAGAACTGAGGACTTGTCCCCAGTTTCTTCCTAAGGTGGTGTCAGCGTTTCACCTGAAACAACCTATTGTGGTGCCTGCGGCTACTAGGGACTTGGAGGACTCCAAGTTGCTAGACGTTGTCAGGGCCCTGAAAATATATATATATATATATATATATATATATATATATAATTCCAGGACGGCTGGAGTCAGAAAGTCTGACTTGCTGTTTATATTGTATGCACCCAAAAAGCTGGGTGCTCCTGCTTCTAAGCAGACTATTGCTCGTTGGATTTGTAGTACAATTCAGCTTGCACATTCTGTGGCAGGCCTGCCACAGCCAAAATCTGTAAATGCCCATTCCACAAGGAAGGTGGGCTCATCTTGGGCGGCTGCCCGAGGGGTCTCGGCTTTACAACTTTGCCGAGCAGCTACGTGGTCAGGGGGGAACACGTTTGTAAAATTCTACAAATTTGATACCCTGGCTGAGGAGGACCTGGAGTTTCTCTCATTCGGTGCTGCAGAGTCATCCGCACTCTCCCGCCCGTTTGGGAGCTTTGGTATAATCCCCATGGTCCTAACGGAGTCCCCAGCATCCACTAGGACGTTAGAGAAAATAAGATTTTACTTACCGATAAATCTATTTCTCGTAGTCCGTAGTGGATGCTGGGCGCCCATCCCAAGTGCGGATTGTCTGCATTACTTGTACATAATTATTGTTACAAAAATCGGGTTGTTATTGTTGTGGGCCATCTTTTCAGAGGCTCCTTCGTTGTTATCATACTGTTAACTGGGTTCAAATCACAGGTTGTACGGTGTGATTGGTGTGGCTGGTATGAGTCTTACCCGGGATTCAAGATCCTTCCTTATTGTGTACGCTCGTCCGGGCACAGTACCTAACTGAGGCTTGGAGGAGGGTCATAGGGGGAGGAGCCAGTACACACCATGTGATCCTAAAAGCTTACTTTTTGTGCCCTGTCTCCTGCGGAGCCGCTATCCCCATGGTCCTGACGGAGTCCCCAGCATCCACTACGGACTACGAGAAATAGATTTATCGGTAAGTAAAATCTTATTTTTGTTGGAGTTTGTATGTACAACCTTTCTTTTGGTTGTTTTACCTAAAATGAGTAACCAAATTGCAACCCATATGTTGTAACCCACCAATGAGTCGTGTGGGCAACCAACTTACATGCAGATGTTAACAAATGGTAACCTGTTTTGATGTCTCTAATGTATATCAAAAAGGTGGGCTGTCGGTGGTACTCCACCAATCAGTCGTATAAGCAGTACCCCTCCAACATCATCAAAACAGTGGAACAATTCAAATTGCAAAGATGAATTATAATTACTCGAAGTATACACATACTTTTAACTCATAAGTGGTAACCCACCAATCAGTCGTGTGGGTGACCACCTATCCTGCAAATGTTGACTAATCACCACCTATATAAATGCCTCCAAATAATTAGCAAAACATAAATTATAGATGGTGTTCCACCAATCAGTCGTGTGGGCAGCACCTTTTCACCACTCATTGTTATATAGATATACAAATCATGCAGAGTATACCATCAGAAATTAAGAAAAAAATCCAAATTTACAAAAGCAATATACTGTGCAGTTGATTAGGATGTATATGCACTAAATGTGCTGTCTATTCAATCTGCTATTTAGTGTACTCGATAATACAATGAAATTCACTGCCTGTGCATATTGCCTAGAGAAGCGTGCATATAAAGCTGCAAAAAGAATTCATTAGGATATAAACCATGAATGTATATCAAGCATTGAATATTGTGCCCTTATTAGAGAAATGCAGAGAACCAGAGTGTATGGAGATAAGGAGTCTTCTGCTGTCCTGTATCTGTTATAAAACATTGAATACAGGATGAGAGAGGCACCTGAAGCTCCACTCTGGTTCGAAAAGTGAAGAGAGGAGCTGGCTTCTGCTTTTTCTTCTTGCTGCACAGGGAACCCTGATGCCTGTTGTGCAGTGCAGGGTATCCCGGCTGCTGAAATGAGAGAGCCATTCCTATTGAAAAGAAAAAAGAAGAGGACATTGGATTACAGGATTTGTAATAAACCTGCTGGCTGGATTAGCCTGTTACCACCATATTTCCTCAGTGCGGAGGGCTGCTGAAGTGTGGTGATTTGAGGAGCGATCTCCGTCGTCCGTTACCCGGTGAGAGGAAGTCCGGACCAGAACCGGAAGTGACGTACGTTTCGCTTGTTACAGCTTGGTCACAGTTGCCCCACTATATCCACCAGGGTGTAGGAGTACGGGTCGGGTGTACTAACGCCCCTATTGGTAAGGTTCCGTAGTACCGGCGGTGAGGACCAGCATAGGGGAGTCGGCGGTTGACCTGTAGCCCCTCGCACGTCCCAGGGCGCCATCTCCTTGCAGATTTTCCGCCCTGGAGCTGCCTCACACTCTCCCTCAATTCCTGACAGAGACGCTGGGTGCCATCTTCTGAGCATAGCTGCTATTGGTCTCTGGGATTGCAGGGCAAGGTTTCCCCTGTAAAGCCACCTTTGCACAGCGCTGAGAATTTACAGACACTTGAGTATTCTACATGTCTTATTACAGACCGCATTAGTTAAGAAAGTGTGTACCTGTTAAAGAATAATTCTGATATATACTTGCGGCCTAGGACCGCGCTGTGTTTATATATATATATATATATATATATATATATATATATATATATATATATATATATATATATATATATATATATATATTATACTATAATTTTAATAATTTTATGTATATAGCGCTCTTTCTCCAATAGGACTCAAGGAGCTACTAGTCCAGTGCAATTTTATTGTGCTTATAATAATCTCTGCATTGCCTGTGACTGAGTGTGCCTGTACCTGCTGTATGGTTTCACTGTCATGTGTATCCCATCTAAGGTAGCTATCACTATATTCTATACCCGAATACCCGCAAGTTGTGTACTCTGTCTGGCTTCATCGTACTAATAGTCTGATTGTTGCTTTATTACAGTGTCTAACAATAAGGGCAGTAAAACTCTGGAAGCTCCTGTAAGTTGCAAGGTATGCTCCAGAGGTTTACCTGAGGGGAAGTATTGTGTGATGGTCTGTGTTCTAAATGTCATACACCTCCCAGTCAGCCTGCAGCTCGTGTAACTACAATGGAGCCTTCCTTGGCTATGTTCACTACCCTCCCGGGGACTCTGATGGACCGTTTAGCCCCCCTATGGGACCTGCAGGTGCCACTGCCACCACAAGTTGTCCCTATAATAAAATTTGTCTACCCAGCTGCAACAGTTAAATCAGTCTTTGGTTAGACAGAAATCTACTCCAGGTCACTCCCGTGTCTCTGGGTCCTCTAAGCGGACTGCTTCCTCCTCACAATCCACTAACCTCTCTGATGTTTCATCTGATGAGGACAGGGAGCATACAGTCCTCTCAGACTCTGAATCATGTGTTACTGACGAGGATTCTACCTTACAGGTTCATGTCCCTGCCCTGGTGGATGCTATTAAGCATGTCCTACAAATCTCTGAGGATGAGGATTTCACTACAGTGGCCAAGAAAACTGATATGTTTACACAACAGGAGGTGGCTAAAACTGTTTTACCCTATTCTGATCATCTTGTGGACATCAGGAAGAAACCCTGGTCTACCCCAGGTAGGAAATTCCCACTCCCTAAATGGGCTTTAGCTCTCTATCCTCTCCCTGCAGAGTTATATAGTAAGTGGGAAAACCCACCGCCGGTGGATTCTCATGTCACCCGTCTCGTGGTGTCGTCTACTCTGCCTGTCACCTCCTTGAAGGAACCGGCATAAGCATGTGGAGGGATGCCTGAAATCTGTATATTCCCTTGCAGGGGCCATTCATAGGCCCACCATAGCTGCCTCTTGGGCCGCAAAGGGTATTGAGGCGTGGGTTCAGGTGTTAGAGGATGAGCTGCCCGAGGATATTTCTGACAAAGCCAGACCATACCTGTCTCACATATATGCACCGCCGCCTATTATATTCAGGAGGCGTCCTCTGAGGCGGGGGTACTGGCAGCCAAAGCGTCATCCACGTCTATCCTGGTTCGCTGTATACTGTGGTTAAAGTCATGGTGTAAAGTGGATTTGGACTCCAAGAAGACCTTGGAGGTACTTCCCTTCAACGGGGACATTTTATTTGGAGAGGACATGAATAAAATAGTGTCTGAATTAGCAGCTGCTAAGACTGCTTTTCTTCCTCCTACTAATCTTTCTACACAGAAGGCGAAGACTACCACTTTTCGTTCCTTTCGACCTCAAGAAAAAGCCATGGGCCAGTCTTACCCCAGACAATATAGTGCTCCCAAGACCACCAAGCCCAAAATGAAACAGTCCTGCGCAGCCCATCAGCCTGCTTCAAAACAAGACAAGCCTGCTGCATGACGGGGCGGGCCCCACCCTGGGGGACCCCAGGGTGGGAAGCCGACTTCTACAATTCGCCCAGGTCTGGTTAAAGACCACTTCAGACGCTTGGGTACTGGAAGTAGTCTCTCACGGGTACGCTGTCTCCTTCAAGAAACGTCCCCCTCACCAGTTCTGCACTGCGGTACTCCCTTCGGATCTGTTGAAGGCGCAGGCTCTACAAACGGTGGTAGGTTCCCTCCTGGGTACAGGAGTTTTTGTGCCGGTACCTCAGTCCCAGCATGGCAGAGGCGATTATTCAACCCTGTTTCTTGTGCAGAAACCCAGCGGGTCTTTTCAGCCTATACTCATCCTCAAATCACTGAACAAAATTTTGAGGGTAGCCAAGTTTCGTATGGAAACATTGCGCTCTATTATGTTGGCAATGGAACCCGGAGATTACATGGTATCCCTGGATATACAGAATGCTTATCTGCATATTCATATTACCATATCGCATCAGCAGTTCCTGCGGTTTGCTATTGGCGACAGTCACTACCAATTCCAGGCTCTGCCATTCGGACTGGCCACGGCTCCTCGGATCATCAAGGTTATGGCCATGATGACGGCGCACCTACGTCGCCAGGGAGTCAGAATCCTGCCGTACGTGGATGATCTGCTGATTCTGGCGAGTGCCCACGATATCCTCCTCAGTCATCTACAATTGACGGTGAGTTGCTTACAGGCCCACGGATGGCTGATCAGTTGAAAGAATTCCTCGCTGGTCCCAGCTCAAAGCATGGGGCACTTCTGGACACACACAGTCAGAGATTGTTCCTGTCTCCAGACAAGGTCCTGAAAATCCAGGGTAAGACACTTCATCCGCCGCCCCAGAGTGTCGATTCACTCGGCGATGCAAATACTTGGCCTGATGGTGATGACGTTCGAACATGGAGTACGCTCAATTTCATTCCCGTCCTCTGCAACGATTAATTCTTGCCAAATGGGATGGCCTGCCTCACTGCATCATATCCCAAATGATCTTGTTGACTCCAGAGATTTGTTTGTCGCTGACCTGGTGGCTCTAGGACCAGCAATTGAGCCATCCCTTCTGGATCCCCGACTGGGTCCTTCTGATGACGGGTGCATGTCTGAGGGGATCGGGAGTGGTGTTGGAACAACACACTTTTCAGGGTCGGTGGACCAAGGAAGAGTCACTCCTCCCAATAAACATCCTAGAGCTGATGTGTTCAATGCATTATCTCTTGCCCTGCCTCGTGTATGGAACAGACCGGTTCAAGTATGGTCAGACAACGCCACGACCGTGGCATACATAAACCATCGAGGCATTACTCAAAGCCGCATGGCTATGCTGGAAGTGTCAAAAATCTTTTGTTTGGCAGAACGCTGTCTAGCAAGTATATCGGCAGTGTTCATTCCAGGTGTCCTGAACTGGGAAGCGGACTACCTCAGTCACCAGGACATACACGCCGGAGAGTGGAGTCTTCATCCAAAAGTCTTTCAACTCCTAGTGGACAGGTGGGGTCTACTGGACGTAGACCTCATGGCGTCTCGACACAATCACAAGGTTCCGGTCTTCGTATCAAGGACAAGGGATCCTCAAGCAGCATTCGTGGACGCACTGGCAATTCCATGGAGCTTTTGGCTGCCTTACGTGTTCCCACCAGTGTCACTTCTGCCCAGAGTTCTATAAAAGTTCAAACAGAAAGGAGGAATACTGCTTCTAGTCGCTCCAGCGTGTCCCAGAAGGCATTGGTTCTCAGACCTGCAGAGTATATTGACAGTGCATCCCCTTCTACTTCTTCAATGACCAGACCTCCTCGTACAGGGCCCTTGACCTGGCCAGACTGGCTTTGACGGCGTGGCTCTTGAAGCATCACTCCTGACAGCCAAAGGATTTTTGGAGGCGGTTATTCAAACGATGTTGAAAGCCCGCAAACAGGCCTCTGCCTGGATTTATTACAGATTTTGGAATTCTTACTTCACCTGGTGTGCATAGATTCAGGACTTCCTGAATACTGGCTTTTCAGCAAAGAGGCCTGGACTCTTTGTCTGGCCTCCCTCAAGGTTCATATATATGCCTTCCCGGTTTGGTTTCAGAGAAAAATTGCCTCTATACCTGATGTTCATTCAGGGCGTTATTTGGATTCAGCCTCCCTATGTCCCTCCTGTGGCTCCATGGGATTTGTCTGTTGTGCTGATTGCTCTGCAAGAGTCTCCATTTGACCATCTTGAATTGGTGGACCTTAAATGGCTCACAGCCAAGGTCATGTTCTTGCTGGCCATCGTCTCTGCAAGACGGGTGTCGGACTTAGGCGCTTTGTCCTGTCGTCCACCCTTTCTCATATTCCATCGGGATCTGGCGGTTCTACAAACCCGTCCCAGTTATTTGCCTAAGATGGTGTAATTTTTTCGCCTTAACCATGAGATTGTGGTTCCGGCCTTTATTTCTTTGGATTTGTCTCCCAAAGAACGTTCTTTGTATGTGGTTAGGGCTCTGTGTATCTATGTGGAGAGGACTGCCTCTATCAGGAGGTTAGAAGCCCTTTTTGTGCTGTTTGGTTTTCACAAACATGGCTGGCCTGCGAATAAGTAAACCTTGGCCAGATGGATTAGAATGGTGATTGCACAAGCCTATGCGCAGGCTGGACTCCCAGCCCCTGCTGCAGTTAAAGCCCATTCTACTCGGTCTGTTGGACCTTCTTGGGTAGCTGCCCGTGGCGCGTCCCCAGTACAATTGTGCAAGGCGGCTACGTTGTCCTCAGTGAACACGTTCATTAGGTTCTATGCCTTTGATACTTCCGCCTCCCAGGATGCTTCCTTTGGACGCCGGATTCTCTTAGCCGCTAAGGCGCATACCTCCCTTGAGGAACTGCTTTAGGACATCCCCAATTTTTTCCCTGTGGAGCACAGTGTACCCTGCTGCAGAAAAGGAGAGTTTTGGTAGACTTACCATGGTTAAATCTCTTTCTGCGAGGTACACTGGGTTCCACAGGGCGCCCACCCTGACGCACCTAGCTTCTTTGGGTTGTATGGCATTAGCCGCTGGTACCCTCTCCTGTCGTGAGATTGTGGTTCTATATGACTAACATCTGCCTTCTCTTTTACCTGCTACTGCATTGGATTGGTTAACGAAACTGAACTCTCAGTGCCTGGAGGCGGGGTTATAGAGGAGGCCCCAATGCATCCTGGGACAGTAAAAGCTTTGCCTGATGGTGCCTCTGGATCCAAGATCTCTACACCCCAATGTTTTCCCTGTGGAACCCAGTGTACCTCACAGAAAGAGAGTTAACCATGGTAAGTCTACCATAACTCTCCTTATAATAACCCGAAAAAATAGAATATAAGGTATATCGTGAAATCCTGACGAATATGGCTATTTGGCCCAATATACGTAAAGTATTGTTATGGTGAAAACTCACTCTCAATGTACTCCGTCACTCCAGACTGGTGGTGACACAATTTGGTGATTTATATCCACATTGTGGAAACCTGCAGCTGCAGGTCTGCGCAGGACTATTCTTATTTGTTTCTATAATGTATGGTAGTGACACACATTTAAAGTTGTTAAGCAACCCAAAAAAAGAACAATAAACATATCAAACCAATGAAGAGGAAGAATGTGGCATACCAGCGTTACGCATACTGATCAAAAACATTTCTTCTCAAATATAAGCTATATGAACAATTAAGTCTACTGCCAAATATTAGATAACACCTATTTTATGTTTATTTTAGTTTACATTTTTACAGTAAGTCCAATATACTATAAAAAGAATATAACTATATATATATATATAGAGAGAGAGACATAGAAACCTAGAATTTTACAGTAGATAAGAACCACTTGGCCCATCTAGTCTGCCCCTTTTTTTCTTTCCTTTTTATCCTTTAGGTAATCTCAACCCTTTTTGAACCTTAATTGTTTGTAAGGATATTCATATGCCTAACTCAAGCATGTTTGAATTGCTCTACTGACTTAGCCTCTACCACCTCTGATGGGAGGCTATTCCACTTATGCACTACCCAGTGCCAGATTAAGGTCCACATGGGCCTGGAGCTGAGATTTATAACGGGCCTATTGTGTGCCTCGACAGGAGTTGTGACAAGTGCTGCAAGGTGGGTGGGGGGGGGGGGGTCCTAAATAAGGGACACAGACACCATTTACTGAAACAAACACATTTACTGACGGATGCCCATTACTAACAGATAGCACTTAATAACACAGACATCTCTTACTGACATAGATTACAGTTACTGACGCACACACACACACACACAACTTACTGACAGACACTCATATCTCCCAACATGACCCTCTCCAGGAGGGACACAATGCTCTGATCCTGGACTTTTCTAATCTTTATGATTACCAGCACCTGTGTTGAACAGGTTAATGGATAAGGTGTTTCAGCACAGGTGCTGGCAATAATACATTAAGAGGGAAGTTCAGGAGCAGAGCATTCTGTCCCTCCTGGAGAGGGTCATGTTGGGAGGTATGGAGATGCCTTACTGACACAGATACAACTTACTGACACTCATAGAGAACCTTACAGACACAGCTTACTAACCGACACTACTTACTGACACACACAACACAGACACAACTTACTGACACAGATACAACTTACTGACACTCATAGAGAACCTTACTGACACAGACACAGCTTACTAACCGACACTACTTACTGACACACAACACAAACACAACTTACTGACACAGACACCACTTACTGACAGATACCACTTACTGACAGACAATACTTACTGACAGACACACACACACACACATACAACACATATAAACTTACTGCCATAGAAACCACTTAACTGGGATGAGAGGAGACCTTATACCCTACACTACATCACAGACCGTCTATACCCCATGCTAAATCACGGATCCCTCTATACATTCCATTACATCACTGACTCCTCTTAACCCCACGCTACATCACTGACCCCTCTATACCCCACACTACAATACAGACTCTTCAATAACCTACGCTACATCACTGACCCCTCTATACCCCACGTTATATCACTGACCCCTCTATACCCCTCGTTATATCACTGGCCCCTCTATACCCCACGCTACATCACTGACCCCTTCTATACCCCATGCCAGTGCCGTAACTAGGCATTTTAGCACTGTGTGCAAGAAATGGCATTGGTGCCCTGCCCCCATGCAAGGTAGAGGCAGTGCACGCCGTAGGCGTGAAAAAAAAAAGGGCATGGCTTCACGGGGAAGGGGCGTGGCCAAAAGACAATACCAATTCATACTACAGTGCACAGTAGTCTCCATTATTCAAATTATGCTGCACAGTAGCGCCACTACACCAGGTAGAGCCCCTCTTGCACATTACAGCAGACAGTCCCCCTTTCTACACATTACGGCAGACAGCGTCCACTTTTTACACATTACGGCAGACAGCGTCCCCCTTTTTACACATTACGGCAGACAGCGTCCCCTTTTTACACATTACGGCAGACAGCGTCCCCTTTTTACACATTACGGCAGACAGCGTCCCCTTTTTTACACATTCGGCAGACAGCATCCCCTTTTTACACATTACAGCAGACCGTGTCCCCTTTTTTACACATTAGGGCAGACAGCGTCCCCCTTTTTACACATTACGGCAGAAAGCATCCCCCTTATTACACATGACGGCAGACAGCATCCCCCTTATTACACATGACGGCAGACAGCGTCCCCCTTTTTACACATTACGGCAGACAGCGTCCCCCTTTCTCTAACGTCCTAAGTGGATGCTGGGGACTCCGTAAGGACCATGGGGGGGGGGATAGCGGCTCCGCAGGAGACTGGGCACATCTAAAGAAAGCTTTAGGACTATCTGGTGTGCACTGGCTCCTCCCCCTATGACCCTCCTCCAAGCCTCAGTTAGATCTCTGTGCCCGAACGAGAAGGGTGCACACTAGGGGCTCTCCTGAGCTTCTTAGTGAAAGTTTTAGATTAGGTTTTTTATTTTCAGTGAGACCTGCTGGCAACAGGCTCACTGCATCGAGGGACTAAGGGGAGAAGAAGCGAACTCACCTGCGTGCAGAGTGGATTGGGCTTCTTAGGCTACTGGACATTAGCTCCAGAGGGACGATCACAGGCCCAGCTTGGATGGGTCCCAGAGCCGCGCCGCCGGCCCCCTTACAGAGGCAGAAGAGGTCCGGAAAATCGGCGGCAGAAGACCTCCTGTCTTCAACAAGGTAGCGCACAGCACTGCAGCTGTGCGCCATTGCTCTCAGCACACTTCACACTTCGGTCACTGAGGGTGCAGGGCGCTGGGGGGGGGCGCCCTGAGACGCAATAAAAACACCTTGGATGGCAAAAAAAATGCATCACATATAGCTCCTGGGCTATATGGATGCATTTAACCCCTGCCAGAATCCATAAAAAAGCAGGAGAAAAGTCCGCGAAAAAGGGGCGGAGCCTATCTCCTCAGCACACTGGCGCCATTTTCCCTCACAGCTCCGTTGGAGGGAAGCTCCCTGTCTCTCCCCTGCAGTCACTACACTACAGAAAGGGTTAAAAAAAGAGAGGGGGCACTAATTAGGCGCAGTATTAACTATACAGCAGCTATAAGGGGAAAAACACTTATATAAGGTTATCCCTGTATATATATATATATATATAGCGCTCTGGTGTGTGCTGGCAAACTCTCCCTCTGTCTCCCCAAAGGGCTAGTGGGGTCCTGTCCTCTATCAGAGCATTCCCTGTGTGTGTGCTGTATGTCGGTACTTTTGTGTCGACATGTATGAGGAGAAAAATGATGTGGAGACGGAGCAGATTGCCTGTAATAGTGATGTCACCCCCTAGGGGGTCGACACCTGAGTGGATGAACTGTTGGAAGGAATTACGTGACAGTGTCAGCTCTGTATAAAAGACAGTGGTTGACATGAGACAGCCGGCTACTCAGCTTGTGCCTGTCCAGACGTCTCATAGGCCGTCAGGGGATCTAAAGCGCCCGTTACCTCAGATGGCAGATATAGACGCCGACACGGATACTGACTCCAGTGTCGACGGTGAAGAGACGAATGTGACTTCCAGTAGGGCCACACGTTACATGATTGAGGCAATGAAAAATGTTTTACACATTTCTGATAATACGAGTACCACCAAAAAAGGGGTATTATGTTCGGTGAGGAAAAACTACCTGTAGTTTTCCTGAATCTGAGAAATTAAATGAGGTGTGTGATGATGCGTGGGTTTCCCCCGATAACAACGGATAATTTCTAAAATGTTATTGGCATTATATCCTTTCCCGCCAGAGGTTAGGGTGCGTTGGGAAACACCCCCTAGGGGGGATAAAGCGCTCACACGCTTGTAAGGGCTCTACCTTCGCCTGAGATGGCCGCCCTTAAGGATCCTGCTGATAGAAAGCAGGAGGGTATCCTAAAAGGTATTTACACACATACTGGTGTTATACTGCGACCAGCAATCGCCTCAGTCTGGATGTGCAGTGCTGGGTTGGCGTGGTCGGATTCCCTGACTGAAAATATTGATACCCTAGATAAGGACAGTATATTTTTGCCTATAGAGCATTTAAAAGATGCATTTTTATATATGCGTGATGCACAGCGGAATATTTGCCGACTGGCATCAAGTCTAAGCGCGTTGTCCATTTCTACCAGTAGAGGGTTATGGACACGTCAGTGGTCAGGTGATGCGTATTCCAAACGGCATTTGGAAGTATTGCTTTATTAAGGGAGGAGTTATTTGGGGTCGGTCTTTCAGACCTGGTGGCCACGGCAACAGCTGGGAATTCCACGTTTGTACCCCAGGTCGCCTCTCATCATGAGAAGACGCCGTATTATCAGGCGCAGTCTTTTCGTGGACAAGCGGGCAAAAGGTTCCTCATTTCTGCCCCGTGACAGAGGGAGAGGAAAAAGGCTGCAGAAATCAGCCAGTTCCCAGGAACAGAAACCCTCTCCCGCCTCTGCCAAGCCCTCAGTATACGCTGGGGCTTTACAAGCAGAATCAGGCACGGTGGGGGGCCCGTCTCAATGAATTTCAGCGCGCAGTGGGCTCACTCGCAAGTAGACCCCTGGATCCTTCAGGTGATATCTCAGGGGTACAAATTAGAATTCGAGACGTCTCCCCCTCGCCGTTTCCTAAAGTCGGCTTTACCGATGTCTCCTTCTGACAGGGAGACAGTTTTGGAATCCATTCACAAGCTGTAATCCCAGCAGGTGATAATCAAGATACCCCTCCTGCAACAGGGAACGGGGTATTATTCCACACTGTTGTGGTACCGAAGCCGGACGGCTCGGTGAGACCGATTCTAAATCTAAAATCTTTGAACACTTACGTACAGAGGTTCAAATTCAAGATTGAGTCACTCAGAGCAGTGATTGCGAACCTGGAAGAAGGGGACTACATGATGACTCGGGACATCAAGGATGCTTACCTTCATGTCAAAATTTACCCTTCTCACCAAGGGTACCTCAGGTTTATGGTACAGAACTGTCACTATCAGTTCAGACGCTGCCGTATGGATGGTACACGGCACCCCGGGTCTTTACCAAGGTAATGGCCGAAATGATGATATTCCTTCGAAGGAAGTGAATTTTAGTTATCCCTTCCTTGGACAATTCCCTGATAAGGGTAAGATCCAGGGAACAGTTGGAGGTCGGTGTAGCACTATCTCAGGTAGTGTTGCGGCAGCACGATTGGATTCTCAATATTCCAAAATCGCACCTGGTTCCGACGACGTGTCTTCTGTTCCTAGGGATGATCCTGGACACAGTCCAGAAAAAGGTGTTTCTCCCGGAGGAGAAAGCCAGGGAGTTATCCGAGCTAGTCAGGAACCTCCTAAAACCGAGCCAAGTCTCAGTGCATCAATGCACAAGGGTTCTGGGTAAAATGGTGGCTTCCTACGAAGCAATCCCATTCGGCAGATTCCACGCAAGAATTTTCCAGTGGGACCTGCTGGACAAATGGTCCGGATCGCATCTTCAGATGCATCAGCGGATAACCCTGTCACCAAGGACAAGGGTGTCCCTCCTGTGGTGGTTGCAGAGTGCTCATCTTCTAGAGGGCCGCAGATTAGGCATTCAGGACTGGGTCCTGGTGACCACGGATGCCAGCCTGCGAGGCTGGGGAGCAGTCACACAGGGAAGGAATATCCAGGGCTTATGGTCAAGCCTGGAGACATCACTTCACATAAATATCCTGAAGCTAAGGGACATTTACAATGCTCTAAGCTTAGCAAGACCTCTGCTTCAAGGTCAGCCGGTGTTGATCCAGTCGGACAACATCACGGCAGTCACCCACGTAAACAGACAGGGTGGCACAAGAAGCAGGAGGGCAATGGCAGAAGCTGCAAGGATTCTTCGCTGGGCGGAAAATCATGTGATAGCACTGTCAGCAGTATTCATTCCGGGAGTGGACAACTGGGAAGCAGACTTCCTCAGCACGACCTCCACCCGGGAGAGTGGGGACTTCACCCAGAAGTCTTCCACTTGATTAAAAACTCGACGGGTATTGCGCCAGGTCCAGGGACCCTCAGGCAATAAGCTGTAGACGCTCTGGTAACACCGTGGGTGTACCAGTCAGGGTATGTGTTCCCTCCTCTGCCTCTCATACCCAAGGTACTGAGATTGATAAGATGGAGAGGAGTAAGCACTATATTCGTGGTTCCGGATTGGCCAAGAAGGACTTGGTAACCGGAACTTCAAGATATGCTCACGGAGGATCCGTGGCCTCTACCTCTAAGAAGGGACCTGCTCCAGCAAGGACCCTGTCTGTTCCAAGACTTACCGCGGCTGCGTTTGACGGCATGGCGGTTGAACACCGGATCCTGAAGGAAAAAAGGCATTCCGGATGAAGTCATCCCTATCCTGATCAAAGCCAGGAAGGATGTAACCGCAAAAACATTATCACCGCAATTGGCGAAAATATGTTGCGTGGTGCGAGGCCAGTAAGGCCCGACGGAGGAAATTCAACTGGGTCGATTCCTACATTTCCTGCAAACAGGAGTGTCTATGGGCCTGAAATTGGGGTCCATTAAGGTTCAAATTTCGGCCCTGTCAATTTTCTTCCAAAAAGAACTAGCTTCAGTCCCTGAAGTTCAGACGTTTGTAAAAGGGGTACTGCATATACAGCCTCCTTTTGTGCCTCCAGTGGCACTTGGGATCTCAATGTAGTTTTGGGTTCCAAAAGTCACATTGGTTTGAACCACTTAAATCTGTGGAGTTAAAATATCTCACATGGAAAGTGGTCATGCTGTTGGCCCTGGCCTGGGCCAGGCGCGTGTCAGAATTGGCCGCTTTATCCTGAAAAAGCCCTTATCTGATTTTCCATTCGGACAGGGCGGAATTGAGGACTCGTCCTCAGTTTCTCCCCAAGGTGGTTTCAGCGTCTCACCTGAACCAACCTATTGGTGGTGCCTGCGGCTACTAGGGACTTGGAGGCCTCCAAGTTGCTAGACGTTGTCAGTGCCCTGAAAATATATGTTTCCAGGACGGCTGGAGTCGGGAAATCTGACTCGCTGTTTATCCTGTGTGCACCCAACAAGCTGGGTGCTCCTGCTTCTAAGCAGACTATTGCTCGTTGGATTTGTAGTACAATTCAGCTTGCACATTCTGTGGCAGGCCTGCCACAGCCAAAAATCTGTAAATGCCCACTCCACAAGGAAGGTGGGCTCATCTTGGGCGGCTGCCCGAGGGGTCTCGGCTTTACAACTTTGCCGAGCAGCTACTTGGTCAGGAGCAAATACGTTTGTAAAATTCTACAAAATTGATATCCTGGCTGAGGAGGACCTGGAGTTCTCTCATTTGGTGCTGCAGAGTCATCCGCACTCTCCCGCCCGTTTGGGAGCTTTGGTATAATCCCCATGGTCCTTACGGAGTCCCCAGCATCCACTTAGGACGTTAGAGAAAATAAGAATTTACTTACCGATAATTCTATTTCTCATAGTCCGTAGTGGATGCTGGGCGCCCATCCCAAGTGCGGATTGTCTGCAATACTTGTACATAGTTATTGTTACAAAAATCGGGTTATTATTGTTGTGAGCCATCTTTCAGAGGCTCCTCTGTTATCATGCTGTTAACTGGGTTCAGATCACAGGTTATACGGTGTGATTGGTGTGGCTGGTATGAGTCTTACCCGGGATTCAAAATCCTTCCTTATTGTGTACGCTCGTCCGGGCACAGTATCCTAACTGAGGCTTGGAGGAGGGTCATAGGGGGAGGAGCCAGTGCACACCAGATAGTCCTAAAGCTTTCTTTAGATGTGCCCAGTCTCCTGCGGAGCCGCTATCCCCCCCCCCCCATGGTTCTTACGGAGTCCCCAGCATCCACTACGGACTATGAGAAATAGAATTATCGGTAAGTAAATTCTTATTTTTTCAGAATAGAGAGAGAGAGAGAGATACTTACCATCGCTCCTCGTGGTGCCAGATCCCTCGGTGCAGGCAGGCGAGAAGGAGGAGGAGGGAGGGGGACTGGAGTCGCAGCAGTGCTATGTAATTGGTAGAGGCGCCGCTGCAGCAGTCCCCTCTCCTTTCGTATTGGCTGCCCGCCGCCGCTGTGAATGCTGGGATGAAGGAACCGCATCCCAGCATTCACAGTAGCGCCGGGCAGCCAATACGGAAGGAGAGGCGACTGCTGCAGTGGCACCTCTACCAATTACATAGCGCTGCTGCGGGTCCAGTCCCCCTCCCTCCTCCCCCTTCTTTGCTGCCTCCGGTTCTGCAGCTATCCTCACCAGCGTGGCGCACACAGCAGAGGCGGCATGTAATGAGTCAATTTGACTCATTACATGCCGCTGGCCGTTGCGCCCTCAGGGCAACTGCGCTGTGTGCCAGGCACACCTGGCACACACGTAGTTACGGCCCTGTCCCACGCTACATCACTGACCTCTCTATACCCCACGCTACATCATGGACCCCTCTATTCCCTACGCTACATAACCGACCCCTCTATACCCCTATGCTACATCACGGACTTTTCTATCCTCTACGCTACATCACGGGCTCCTCTATCCCCTACGCTAAATCGCGGACTCCTCTATCCCCTAAGCTACAACACGGACTCCTCTATCCCCTAAGCTACATCACGGACTCCTCTATCCCCTAAGCTACATCACGGACTCCTCTATCCCCTATGCTGCATCACAAACTCATCTATCCCCTATGCTACATCATGGACTCCTCTATCCCCTACGCTACATCACGGACCCCTCTATCCCATATGCTACATCACGGACCCCTCTATCCCCTACGCTACATCACGGAACCCTCTATCCCCTACGCTACATCACGGACCCCTCTATCCCCTACGCTACATCACGGACCCCTCTATCCCCTACGCTACATCACGGACCCCTCTATCCCCTACGCTACATCACGGGCTCCTCTATCCCCTACGCTACATCACGGGCTCCTCTATCCCCTACGCTACATCACGGGCTCCTCTATCCCCTACGCTACATCACGGGCTCCTCTATCCCCTACGCTACATCACGGACCCCTCTATCCCCTACGCTACATCATGGACCCCTCTATCCCCTACGCTACATCACGGACCACTCTATCCCCTACGCTACATCACGGACCCCTCTATCCCCTACGCTACATCACGGACCCCTCAATCCCCTACGCTACATCACGGACCCCTCTATCCCCTATGCTACATCACGGGCTCTTCTATCCCCTACGCTACATCACGGATCCCTCTATCCCCTACGCTACATCACGGGCTCCTCTATCCCCTACGCTACATCACGGACCCCTCTATCCCCTACGCTACATCATGGACCCCTCTATCCCCTACGCTACATCATGGACCACTCTATCCCCTACGCTACATCACGGACCCCTCTATCCCCTACGCTACATCACGGACCCCTCTATCCCCTACGCTACATCACGGACCCCTCTATCCCCTACGCTACATCACGGACCCCTCTATCCCCTACGCTACATCACGGGCTCTTCTATCCCCTACGCTACATCACGGATCCCTCTATCCCCTACGCTACATCACGGACCCCTCTATCCCCTACGCTACATCACGGACCCCTCTATCCCCTACGCTACATCACGGACCCCTCTATCCCCTACGCTACATCACGGACCCCTCTATCCCCTACGCTGCATCACGGACCCCTCTATCCCCTATGCTACATCACGGGCTCTTCTATCCCCTACGCTACATCACGGATCCCTCTATCCCCTACGCTACATCACGGACCCCTCTATCCCCTACGCTACATCACGGACCCCTCTATCCCCTACGCTACATCACGGACCCCTCTATTCCCTACGCTACATCACGGACCCCTCTATCCCCTACGCTACATCACGGACCCCTCTATCCCCTACGCTACATCACGGACCCCTCTATCCCCTACGCTACGTCACGGACCACTCTATCCCCTACGCTACATCACGGGCTCCTCTATCCCCTATGCTACATCACGGGCTCCTCTATCCCCTACGCTACATCACGGACCCCTCTATCCCCTACGCTACATCACGGACCCCTCTATCCCCTACGCTACATCACGGACCCCTCTATCCCCTACGCTACATCACGGACCCCTCTATCCCCTATGCTACATCACGGGCTCTTCTATCCCCTATGCTACATCACAGACCCCTCTATCCCCTATGCTACATCACAGACCCCTCTATCCCCTATGCTACATCACTGACCCCTCTATCCCCTACGCTACATCACGGACCCCTCTATCCCCTACGCTACATCACGGACCCCTCTATCCCCTACGCTACATCACGGACCCCTCTATCCCCTATGCTACATCACGGACCCCTGTATCCCCTACGCTACATCACGGACCCCTCTATCCCCTACGCTACATCACGGACCCCTCTATCCCCTACGCTACATCACGGACCCCTCTATCCCCTACGCTACATCACGGACCCCTCTATCCCCTACGCTACATCACGGACCCCTCTATCCCCTACGCTACATCACGGACCCCTCTATCCCCTACGCTACATCACGGGCTCTTCTATCCCCTACGCTACATCACAGACCCCTCTATCCCCTATGCTACATCACGGACCCCTCTATCCCCTACGCTACATCACGGACCCCTCTATCCCCTACGCTACATCACGGAACCCTCTATCCCCTACGCTACATCACGGACCCCTCTATCCCCTACGCTACATCACGGACCCCTCTATCCCCTACGCTACATCACGGACCCCTCTATCCCCTACGCTACATCACGGACCCCTCTATCCCCTACGCTACATCACGGACCCCTCTATCCCCTACGCTACATCACGTACCCCTCTATCCCCTACGCTACATCACGGACCCCTCTATCCCCTACGTTACATCACGGACCCCTCTATCCCCTACGCTACATCACGGACCCCTCTATCCCCTACGCTACATCACGGACCCCTCTATCCCCTATGCTACATCACGGGCTCCTCTATCCCCTACGCTACATCACGGACCCCTCTATCCCCTACGCTACATCACGGACCCCTCTATCCCCTACGCTACATCACGGGCTCCTCTATCCCCTACGCTACATCACGGACCCCTCTATCCCCTACGCTACATCACGGACCCCTCTATCCCCTACGCTACATCACGGACCCCTCTATCCCCTACGCTACATCACGGGCTCTTCTATCCCCTACGCTACATCACAGACCCCTCTATCCCCTATGCTACATCACGGACCCCTCTATCCCCTACGCTACATCACGTACCCCTGTATCCCCTACGCTACATCACGGACCCCTCTATCCCCTACGTTACATCACGGACCCCTCTGTCCCCTACGCTACATCACGGACCCCTCTGTCCCCTACGCTACATCACGGACCCCTCTATCCCCTACGCTACATCACGGGCTCTTCTATCCCCTATGCTACATCACAGACCCCTCTATCCCCTATGCTACATCACGGACCCCTCTATCCCCTACGCTACATCACGGACCCCTCTATCCCCTACGCTACATCACGGACCCCTCTATCCCCTACGCTACATCACTGGCTCCTCTATCCCCTACGCTACATCACGGACCCCTCTATCCCCTACGCTACATCACGGACCCCTCTATCCCCTACGCTACATCACGGACCCCTCTATCCCCTACGCTACATCACGGACCCCTCTATTCCCTACGCTACATCACGGACCCCTCTATCCCCTACGCTACATCACGGACCCCTCTATCCCCTACGCTACATCACGGACCCCTCTATTCCCTACGCTACATCACGGACCCCTCTATCCCCTACGCTACATCACGGACCCCTCTATCCCCTACGCTACATCATGGACCCCTCTATCCCGGACCCCTCTATCCCCTACGCTACATCACGGACCCCTCTATCCCCTACGCTACATCATGGACCCCTCTATCCCGGACCCCTCTATCCCCTACGCTACATCACGGACCCCTCTATCCCCTACGCTACATCACGGACCCCTCTATCCCCTACGCTACATCACTGACCCCTCTATCCCCTACGCTACATCACGGACCCCTCTATCCCCTACGCTACATCACGGACCCCTCTATCCCCTACGCTACATCACGGACCCCTCTATCCCCTACGCTACATCACGGACCCCTCTATCCCCTATGCTACATGACGGACCTCTCTATCCCCTACGCTACATGACGGACCCCTCTATCCCCTACGCTACATGACGGACCCCTCTATCCCCTACGCTACGTCACGGACCCCTCTATCCCCTACGCTACATCACGGACCCCTCTATCCCCTACGCTACATCACTGGCTCCTCTATCCCCTATGCTACATCACGGGCTCCTCTATCCCCTATGCTACATCACGGACCCCTCTATCCCCTACGCTACACACGGACCCCTCTATCCCCTACGCTACATCACGGACCCCTCTATCCCCTACGCTACATCACGGACCCCTCTATCCCCTATGCTACATCACGGGCTCTTCTATCCCCTATACTACATCACAGACCCCTCTATCCCCTATGCTACATCACGGACCCCTCTATCCCCTACGCTACATCACAGACCCCTCTATCCCCTACGCTACATCACGGACCCCTCTATCCCCTACGCTACATCACGGACCCCTCTATCCCCTACGCTACATCACGGACCCCTCTATCCCCTACGCTACATCACGGACCCCTCTATCCCCTACGCTACATCACGGACCCCTCTATCCCCTACGCTACATCACGGGCTCTTCTATCCCCTACGCTACATCACGGGCTCCTCTATCCCCTACGCTACATCACGTACCCCTCTATCCCCTACGCTACATCATGGACCCCTCTATCCCCTACGCTACATCATGGACTCCTCTATCCCCTACGCTACATCACAGACCCCTTTATCCCCTATGCTACATCACAGACCCCTTTATCCCCTATGCTACATCACAGACCCCTCTATCCCCTACGCTACATCACGGACCCCTCTATCCCCTACGCTACATCACGGACCCCTCTATCCCCTACGCTACATCACGGACCCCTCTATCCCCTACGCTACATCACGGACCCCTCTATCCCCTACGCTACATGACGGACCTCTCTATCCCCTACGCTACATGACGGACCCCTCTATCCCCTACGCTACATCACGGACCCCTCTATCCCCTACGCTACATCACGGACCACTCTATCCCCTACGCTACATCACTGGCTCCTCTATCCCCTACGCTACATCACTGGCTCCTCTATCCCCTACGCTACATCACGGACCCCTCTATCCCCTACGCTACATCACGGACCCCTCTATCCCCTACGCTACATCACGGACCACTCTATCCCCTACGCTACATCACTGGCTCCTCTATCCCCTACGCTACATCACGGGCTCCTCTATCCCCTATGCTACATCACGGACCCCTCTATCCCCTACGCTACACACGGACCCCTCTATCCCCTACGCTACATCACGGACCCCTCTATCCCCTACGCTACATCACGGACCCCTCTATCCCCTATGCTACATCACGGGCTCTTCTATACCCTATACTACATCACAGACCCCTCTATCCCCTATGCTACATCACGGACCCCTCTATCCCCTACGCTACATCACAGACCCCTCTATCCCCTACGCTACATCACGGACCCCTCTATCCCCTACGCTACATCACGGACCCCTCTATCCCCTACGCTACATCACGGACCCCTCTATCCCCTACGCTACATCACGGACCCCTCTATCCCCTACACTACATCACGGACCCCTCTATCCCCTACGCTACATCACGGGCCCCTCTATCCCCTACGCTACATCACGGGCTCTTCTATCCCCTACGCTACATCACGGGCTCCTCCATCCCCTACGCTACATCACGTACCCCTCTATCCCCTACGCTACATCATGGACCCCTCTATCCCCTACGCTACATCATGGACTCCTCTATCCCCTACGCTACATCACGGACCCCTCTATCCCCTACGCTACATCACGGACCCCTCTATCCCCTATGCTACATCACGGGCTCTTCTATCCCCTACGCTACATCACGGATCCCTCTATCCCCTACGCTACATCACGGACCCCTGTATCCCCTACGCTACATCACGGACCCCTGTATCCCCTACGCTACATCACGGACCCCTGTATCCCCTACGCTACATCACGGACCCCTCTATCCCCTACGCTACATCACGGACCCCTCTATCCCCTACGCTACATCACAGACCCCTTTATCCCCTATGCTACATCACAGACCCCTTTATCCCCTACGCTACATCACGGACCCCTCTATCCCCTATGCTACATCACGGGCTCCTCTATCCCCTACGCTACATCACGGACCCCTCTATCCCCTACGCTACATCACGGACCCCTCTATCCCCTACGCTACATCACGGGCTCCTCTATCCCCTACGCTACATCACGGACCCCTCTATCCCCTACGCTACATCACGGACCCCTCTATCCCCTACGCTACATCACGGACCCCTCTATTCCCTACGCTACATCACGGACCCCTCTATTCCCTACGCTACATCACGGACCCCTCTATCCCCTACGCTAAATCACGGACCCCTCTATCCCCTACGCTACATCACGGGCTCCTCTATCCCCTACGCTACATCACGGACCCCTCTATCCCCTACGCTACATCACGGACCCCTCTATCCACTACGCTACATCACGGACCCCTCTATCCCCTACGCTACATCACGGACCCCTCTATCCCCTACCCTACATCATGGACCCCTCTATCCCCTATGCTACATCACGGGCTCCTCTATCCCCTATGCTACATCACGGGCTATTCTATCCCCTACGCTACATCACAGACCCCTCTATCCCCTACGCTACATCACTGACCCCCCTATACATCACGGACCCCTCTATACCTCACACTACACTGTTAAATAGCAGTACATTAGAGAGCGGGGGGGGGGGGGACTCAACCACATTCAAAGTGAAGAAATACATTTCACTTTCTCATTTAAGGGTTATATATCATAGAGAGAAGAGCATATAAGATCTGTTATTTCAGAAGTGTGAAAAAGAAAAAACAAAATGTAACTGAATTATAATACAAATAAGTTTCATGTGTGTGAGATAAAGAGAGAGAGAGAGAGAGAGAATGATGTACCTATTTCTGAGTGCAGTCCACTGTCCTCCTTCTGTAGCTGCTTCTTCACTTGCCAGGAGCCGGCTGCTGGAGCTCCGCCCACATTTAGTAGCACTGTGGAGCTGCGGAGGCTGCCTGGGCTGGAAGGGGGAAGGAAGGGCTCAAGCTCAGTTCTCTTGTGCAGGGCACAACAAAGACCTTGGTACGGGCTGGGCGCATACATCTGGCTGGATGTCACTGTGTGTGCAATACCTCACAGTCTGACTACACTAGCCAGTAGCCAGCCTTAGGCCACAAATTATTTGACTGGCCAGAGGGCATATGTGCACGCTTGCTGCTCATCTCATCCTCACTTCCCCACTCCATAGCTCCTCCCCCCTTGTGTCGTGGCTCCTCCCCCTGACGGAAAAGGTCCCTTTGCCCCCTTGATTCTAGCATCTACCCTCCACTGACAGGAGGGGAGGCGGAGCAGATCAGGGGTGGGATAAAGCAGAGAGGCTGCAAACACAGAGTGGAGGCGGAACGCTGCAGACACTGAGCCGCCCCTATATTTTGCATACTGAACGTCAAGCTTCCCCCCCGCCTTCTCCAGACACCCACATGGATTACAGACAGCGCTGGTAGAATCCGTGAGTTTTGCAGGAAAACAGAAGAGTGGTACAGAAAACGCTTATCAAGTGTGCTATGGGCAACTTCACTGCAGCGGTCTGTGGGCCTATTTTCAATGGGGGACCTGCAGCTGCAGCTCCATCTGCCCCATTGTTAATCCGGCCCTGGCACTACCCTTTCTGTGAAGTAATTTTTCCTTAAATTTCCCCTGAACCTGCCTCCTTCCAGTTTCAGTGTATGTCCTCGAGTTCTAATACTTGATTTGAAGAATGTTTCCCTCCTGAACTTTGTTAAAACCCTTGGTATATTTGAAAGTTTCTATAATGTCCCCCCTTTCCCTTCTCTCTTCCAAACTATACAACCAAGCATATAACTATACAACCAAGAAATAATATAATATAATAAAATACCTTTTGTAAAAGGTATTTCTCTAACGTCCTAGTGGATGCTGGGGACTCCGAAAGGACCATGGGAATAGCGGCTCCGCAGGAGACTGGGCACAAAAGTAAAAAGCTTTAGGACTACCTGGTGTGCACTGGCTCCTCCCCCTATGACCCTCCGCCAAGCCTCAGTTAGATTTTTGTGCCCGAACGAGACGGGTGCAGGCTAAGGGGCTCTCCTGAGCTGCTTAGTGTAAAAGTTTAAAGTAGGTTTTTTATTTTCAGTGAGACCTGCTGGCAACAGGCTCACTGCACCGAGGGACTAAGGGGAGAAGAAGCGAACTCACCTGCGTGCAGAGTGGATTGGGCTTCTTGGGCTACTGGACATTAGCTCCAGAGGGACGATCACAGGCCCAGCCATGGATGGGTCCCAGAGCCGCGCCGCCGTCCCCCTTACAGAGCCAGAAGACGAAAGAGGTCCGGAAAATCGGCGGCAGAAGACGTCCTGTCTTCTATAAGGTAGCGCACAGCACTGCAGCTGTGCGCCATTGCTCTCAGCACACTTCACACTCCGGTCACTGAGGGTGCAGGGCGCTGGGGGGGCGCCCTGAGACGCAATAAAAACACCTTTTTTGGCAAAAAATACATCACATATAGCTCCTGGGCTATATGGATGTATTTAACCCCTGCCAATTTTTACATAAAAAAGCGGGAGAAAGGCCGCCGAAAAAGGGGCGGAGCCTATCTCCTCAGCACACTGGCGCCATTTTTTCCTCACAGCTCCGTTGGAGGAAGGCTCCCTGACTCTCCCCTGCAGTCCTGCACTACAGAAACAGGGTAAAACAAGAGAGGGGGGGCACTAATTTGGCATATAAATATACAGCAGCTATATTAGGGAAAAACACTTATATAAGGTTATCCCTGTATATATATATATAGCGCTCTGGTGTGTGCTGGCAAACTCTCCCTCTGTCTCCCCAAAGGGCTAGTGGGGTCCTGTCCTCTATCAGAGCATTCCCTGTGTGTGTGCTGTGTGTCGGTACGTTGTGTCGACATGTATGAGGAGGAAAATGATGTGGAGGCGGAGCAATTGCCTGTGTTAGTGATGTCACCCCCTAGGGAGTCGACAGCTGACTGGATGGTCTTATGGAAAGAATTACGTGATAGTGTCAGCACTTTACAAAAGACTGTTGACGACATGAGACAGCCGGCAAATCAGTTAATACCTGTACAGGCGTCTCAAACACCGTCAGGGGCTCTAAAGCGCCCGTTACCTCAGGTGGTCGACACAGACACGGACACTGACTCCAGTGTCGACGGTGAGGAAACAAACGTATTTTCCAGTAGGGCCACACGTTACATGATCACGGCAATGAAGGAGGTTTTGAACATTTCTGATACTACAAGTACCACATAAAAGGATATTATGTGGGGTGTGAAAAAACTACCCGTAGTTTCTCTATCGTCCTAGTGGATGCTGGGGTTCCTGAAAGGACCATGGGGAATAGCGGCTCCGCAGGAGACAGGGCACAAAAAGTAAAGCTTTCCGATCAGGTGGTGTGCACTGGCTCCTCCCCCTCTGACCCTCCTCCAAGCCTCAGTTAGATTTTTGTGCCCGGCCGAGAAGGGTGCAATCTAGGTGGCTCTCCTAAAGAGCTGCTTAGAAAAGTTTAGCTTAGGTTTTTTATTTTACAGTGAGTCCTGCTGGCAACAGGATCACTGCAACGAGGGACTTAGGGGAGAAGAAGTGAACTCACCTGCGTGCAGGATGGATTGGCTTCTTGGCTACTGGACATCAGCTCCAGAGGGACGATCACAGGTACAGCCTGGATGGTCACCGGAGCCTCGCCGCCGGCCCCCTTGCAGATGCTGAAACAAGAAGAGGTCCAGAATCTGCGGCAGAAGACTCCTCAGTCTTCTAAAGGTAGCGCACAGCACTGCAGCTGTGCGCCATTTTCCTCTCAGCACACTTCACACGGCAGTCACTGAGGGTGCAGGGCGCTGGGAGGGGAGCGCCCTGGGAGGCAAATGAAAACCTATTTGGCTAAAAAATACCTCACATATAGCCTCCGGGGGCTATATGGAGATATTTAACCCCTGCCAGAATCCACTAAAGAGCGGGAGACGAGCCCGCCGGAAAAGGGGCGGGGCCTATCTCCTCAGCACACAGCGCCATTTTCCTTACACAGCTCCGCTGGTCAGGACGGCTCCCAGGTCTCTCCCCTGCACTGCACTACAGAAACAGGGTAAAAAGAGAGGGGGGGCAAAATAGTGGCAAAAATTATATTATAAAAGCAGCTATACAGGGAGCACTTATTATAAGGCTATCCCTGTCATATATAGCGCTTTGGTGTGTGCTGGCAAACTCTCCCTCTGTCTCCCCAAAGGGCTAGTGGGGTCCTGTCTTCGTTAAGAGCATTCCCTGTGTGTCTGCTGTGTGTCGGTACGTGTGTGTCGACATGTATGAGGACGATATTGGTGTGGAGGCGGAGCAATTGCCAAATATGGGGATGTCACCTCCTAGGGGGTCGACACCAGAATGGATGCCTTTATTTATGGAATTACGGGATAGTGTCAACACGCTAAAGCAGTCGTTTGACGACATGAGACGGCCGGACAATCAATTAGTGCCTGTCCAGGCGCCTCAAACACCGTCAGGGGCTGTAAAACGCCCTTTGCCTCAGTCGGTCGACACAGACCCAGACACAGGCACTGATTCCAGTGGCGACGGTGACGAATCAACCGTATTTTCCAGTAGGGCCACACGTTATATGATTTTGGCAATGAAGGAGGCGTTACATTTAGCTGATACTACAGGTACCACTAAACAGGGTATTATGTGGGGTGTGAAAAAACTACCTATAGTTTTTCCTGAGTCAGAAGAACTAAATGAGGTGTGTGATGAAGCGTGGGTTGCCCCCGATAAAAAGATGCTAATTTCAAAGAAGTTATTGGCTTTATACCCTTTCCCGCCAGAGGTTAGGGCGCGCTGGGAAACACCTCCTAGGGTGGACAAGGCGCTCACACGCTTATCTAAACAAGTGGCGTTACCCTCTCCTGAGACGGCCGCACTTAAAGATCCAGCAGATAGGAGGATGGAAAATATCCAAAAAAGTATATACACACATACAGGTGTTATACTACGACCAGCTATAGCGACAGCCTGGATGTGCAGTGCTGGAGTAGCTTGGTCAGAGTCCCTGATTGAAAATATTGATACCCTGGATAGGGACAATGTTTTACTGTCTTTAGAGCAAATAAAGGATGCATTTCTTTATATGCGTGATGCACAGAGGGATATCTGCACACTGGCATCACGGGTAAGTGCTATGTCCATTTCGGCCAGAAGAAGTTTATGGACGCGACAGTGGTCAGGCGATGCGGACTCAAAACGGCATATGGAAGTTTTGCCGTATAAAGGGGAGGAGTTATTTGGAGTCGGTCTATCAGATTTGGTGGCCACGGCTACAGCCGGGAAATCCACCTTTTTACCTCAAGTTACTCCCCAACAGAAAAAGACACCGACTTTTCAACCGCAGCCCTTTCGTTCCTTTAAAAACAAGAGAGCAAAGGGATATTCATATCTGCCACGAGGCAGAGGAAGGGGGAAGAGACAGCAACAGGCAGCTCCTTCCCAGGAACAGAAGCCCTCCCCCGCTTCTACAAAAGCCTCAGCATGACGCTGGGGCTTCTCAAGCGGACTCGGGGGCGGTGGGCGGTCGTCTCAAGAATTTCAGCGCGCAGTGGGCTCACTCGCAGGTAGATCCCTGGATCCTGCAGATAATATCTCAGGGATACAGGTTGGAACTAGAGACAGATCCACCTCGCCGTTTCCTGAAGTCTGCTTTACCAACGTCCCCCTCCGAAAGGGAGACGGTCTTGGAAGCCATTCACAAGCTGTACTCTCAGCAGGTGATAGTCAAGGTACCTCTTCTACAACAAGGAAAGGGGTATTATTCCACTCTATTTGTGGTACCGAAGCCGGATGGCTCGGTAAGACCTATTCTAAATCTGAAGTCCTTGAACCTGTACATAAAGAAGTTCAAGTTCAAGATGGAGTCACTCAGAGCAGTGATAGCGAACCTGGAAGAAGGGGACTTTATGGTATCCTTGGACATCAAGGATGCGTACCTCCACGTTCCAATTTACCCCTCACACCAGGGGTACCTCAGGTTCGTCGTACAAAACTGTCACTATCAGTTTCAGACGCTGCCGTTCGGATTGTCCACGGCACCTCGGGTCTTTACAAAGGTAATGGCCGAGATGATGATTCTTCTTCGAAGAAAAGGCGTATTAATTATCCCATACTTGGACGATCTCCTGATAAGGGCAAGGTCCAGAGAACAGCTAGAGATGGGATTAGCACTGTCTCAAGAAGTGCTAAAACAGCACGGGTGGATTCTGAATATTCCAAAATCCCAGTTAATGCCGACAACTCGTCTGCTGTTCCTAGGGATGATTCTGGACACGGTTCAGAAAAAGGTTTTTCTCCCGGAGGAAAAAGCCAAGGAGTTATCCGAGCTTGTCAGGAACCTCCTAAAACCAGGAAAGGTGTCTGTACATCAATGCACAAGAGTCCTGGGAAAAATGGTGGCTTCTTACGAAGCAATTCCATTCGGCAGATTCCACGCAAGAATTTTCCAGAGGGATCTGTTGGACAAATGGTCAGGGTCGCATCTTCAGATGCACCAGCGGATAACCCTGTCTCCAAGGACAAGGGTATCTCTTCTGTGGTGGTTGCAGAGTGCTCATCTATTGGAGGGCCGCAGATTCGGCATACAGGATTGGATCCTGGTGACCACGGACGCCAGCCTGAGAGGCTGGGGAGCAGTCACACAAGGAAGAAACTTCCAGGGAGTGTGGACGAGCCTGGAAACGTCTCTTCACATAAACATTCTGGAACTAAGAGCAATCTACAATGCTCTAAGCCAGGCAGAACCTCTGCTTCAGGGAAAACCGGTGTTGATCCAGTCGGACAACATCACGGCAGTCGCCCATGTGAACAGACAGGGCGGCACAAGAAGCAGGA
Organism: Pseudophryne corroboree; assembly: GCF_028390025.1. Classification (NCBI taxonomy): domain Eukaryota; kingdom Metazoa; phylum Chordata; class Amphibia; order Anura; family Myobatrachidae; genus Pseudophryne; species Pseudophryne corroboree. The sequence continues at coordinate 575,550,200 of NC_086448.1, forward strand.
GTGCAATGGCAGAAGCTGCAAGGATTCTTCGCTGGGCAGAGAATCATGTAATAGCACTGTCAGCAGTGTTCATCCCGGGAGTGGACAACTGGGAAGCAGACTTCCTCAGCAGACACGACCTTCACCCGGGAGAGTGGGGACTTCATCCAGAAGTCTTCCACATGCTGGTAACCCGTTGGGAAAGACCAATGGTGGACATGATGGCGTCTCGCCTCAACAAAAAACTGGACAGGTATTGCGCCAGGTCAAGAGATCCGCAGGCAATAGCTGTGGACGCGCTGGTAACGCCTTGGGTGTACCAGTCGGTGTATGTGTTTCCTCCTCTGCCTCTCATACCAAAAGTATTGAGAATTATACGGCAAAGAGGCGTAAGAACGATACTAGTGGTTCCGGATTGGCCAAGAAGGACTTGGTACCCGGAACTTCAAGAGATGATCACGGAAGATCCGTGGCCTCTACCTCTAAGGAGGGACTTGCTTCAGCAGGGTCCCTGTCTGTTTCAAGACTTACCGCGGCTGCGTTTGACGGCATGGCGGTTGAACGCCGGATCCTAAAGGAAAAAGGCATGCCGGAAGAAGTCATTCCTACTTTGATTAAAGCAAGGAAGGAAGTAACCGTGCAACATTATCACCGCATTTGGCGAAAATATGTTGCGTGGTGCGAGGATCGGAGTGCTCCGACGGAGGAATTTCAACTGGGTCGATTCCTACATTTCCTGCAATCAGGATTGTCTATGGGTCTCAAATTGGGATCTATTAAGGTTCAAATTTCGTCCCTGTCGATTTTCTTCCAGAAAGAATTGGCTTCAGTCCCTGAAGTCCAGACTTTTGTTAAGGGAGTGCTGCATATACAGCCTCCTGTGGTGCCTCCAGTGGCACCGTGGGATCTCAATGTGGTTTTGGACTTTCTAAAATCTCATTGGTTTGAACCACTAAAAAATGTGGATTTGAAATATCTCACATGGAAAGTGACCATGCTACTAGCCCTGGCTTCGGCCAGGAGAGTGTCAGAACTGGCAGCTTTATCTTACAAAAGCCCATATCTGATTTTCCATTCGGACAGGGCGGAACTGCGGACTCGTCCGCATTTTCTCCCTAAGGTGGTGTCAGCATTTCATCTGAACCAGCCTATTGTAGTGCCTGCGGCTACAAGTGACTTGGAGGACTCCAAGTTACTGGACGTTGTCAGAGCATTGAAAATATATATTGCAAGGACAGCTGGAGTCAGAAAATCTGACTCGTTGTTTATATTGTATGCACCCAACAAGATGGGTGCTCCTGCGTCTAAGCAGACGATTGCTCGTTGGATCTGTAGCACAATCCAACTTGCACATTCTGTGGCAGGCCTGCCACAGCCTAAATCTGTAAGGGCCCACTCCACAAGGAAGGTGGGCTCATCTTGGGCGGCTGCCCGAGGGGTCTCGGCATTACAACTTTGCCGAGCAGCTACGTGGTCAGGGGAGAACACGTTTGTAAAATTTTACAAATTTGATACTCTGGCTAAGGAGGACCTGGAGTTCTCTCATTCGGTGCTGCAGAGTCATCCGCACTCTCCCGCCCGTTTGGGAGCTTTGGTATAATCCCCATGGTCCTTTCAGGAACCCCAGCATCCACTAGGACGATAGAGAAAATAAGAATTTACTTACCGATAATTCTATTTCTCGGAGTCCGTAGTGGATGCTGGGCGCCCATCCCAAGTGCGGATTATCTGCAATAATTGTACATAGTTATTGTTAACTAATTCGGGTTATTGTTGTAGGGAGCCATCTTTCAGAGGCTCCTCTGTTATCATACTGTTAACTGGGTTTAGATCACAAGTTGTACGGTGTGATTGGTGTGGCTGGTATGAGTCTTACCCGGGATTCAAAATTCCTCCCTTATTGTGTACGCTCGTCCGGGCACAGTACCTAACTGAGGCTTGGAGGAGGGTCATAGGGGGAGGAGCCAGTGCACACCACCTGATCGGAAAGCTTTACTTTTTGTGCCCTGTCTCCTGCGGAGCCGCTATTCCACATGGTCCTTTCAGGAACCCCAGCATCCACTACGGACTCCGAGAAATAGAATTATCGGTAAGTAAATTCTTATTTTTTCCCGAATCAGATGAATTAAATGAGGTGTGTGATGAAGCGTGGGTTTCCCCCGATAAAAAACTGCTAATTTCTAAAAAGTTATTGGCATTCTACCCTTTCCCGCCAGAGGTTAGGGCGCGTTGGGAAACACCCCCTAGCGTAGATAAGGCGCTCACACGCTTATCAAAACAAGTGGCGTTACCGTCCCCAGATACGGCCGCCCTCAAGGAACCAGCTGATAGAAAGCTGGAAAATATCCTTAAAAGTATATACACACATACTGGTATTATACTGCGACCAGCAATCGCCTCAGCCTGGATGTGCAGTGCTGGGGTGGCTTGGTCGGATTCCCTGACTGAAAATATTGATACCCTAGACAGGGACAATATATTATTGACTATAGAGCATTTAAAGGATGCATTTCTATATATGCGAGATGCACAGAGGGATATTTGCACTCTGGCATCAAGAGTAAGTGCGATGTCCATTTCTGCCAGAAGAGGATTATGGACACGACAGTGGTCAGGTGATGCGGATTCCAAACGGCATATGGAAGTATTGCCGTATAAAGGGGAGGAGTTATTTGGGGTCGGTCTATCGGACCTGGTGGCCACGGCAACGGCTGGAAAATCCACCTTTTTATCCCAAGTCACCTCGCAGCAGAAAAAGATACCATCTTTTCAGGCTCAGTCCTTTCGTCCCCATAAGGGCAAGCGGGCAAAAGGCCACTCATATCTGCCCCGGGGCAGAGGAAGGGGAAAAGGACTGCAGCAGACAGCCTCTTCCCACGAACAGAAGCCCTCCCCCGCTTCTGCCAAGTCCTCAGCATGACGCTGGGGCCTTACAAGCGGACTCAGGCACGGTGGGGGCCCGTCTCAAGAATTTTAGCGCGCAGTGGGCTCACTCGCAAGTGGACCCCTGGATCCTGCAGGTAGTATCTCAGGGGTACAAATTGGAATTCGAGACATCTCCCCCTCGCCGGTTCCTGAAGTCTGCTTTACCAACGTCTCCCCCCGACAGGGAGGCGGTATTGGAAGCCATTCACAAGCTGTATTCCCAGCAGGTGATAATCAAGGTACCCCTCCTACAACAGGGAAAGGGGTATTATTCCACGCTGTTTGTGGTACCGAAGCCGGACGGCTCGGTGAGACCCATTTTAAATCTGAAATCCTTGAACACTTACATAAAAAGGTTCAAGTTCAAGATGGAGTCACTCAGAGCAGTGATAGCGAACCTGGAAGAAGGGGACTATATGGTGTCTCTGGACATCAAGGATGCTTACCTCCATGTCCCAATTTGCCCTTCTCACCAAGGGTACCTCAGGTTTGTGGTACAGAACTGTCACTATCAGTTTCAGACGCTGCCGTTTGGATTGTCCACGGCACCCCGGGTCTTTACCAAGGTAATGGCCGAAATGATGATTCTTCTTCGAAGAAAAGGCGTCTTAATTTTCTCTGACGTCCTAGTGGATGCTGGGAACTCCATAAGGACCATGGGGAATAGCGGCTCCGCAGGAGACTGGGCACAAAAGTAAAAGCTTTATGACTAGCTGGTGTGCACTGGCTCCTCCCCCTATGACCCTCCTCCAAGCCTCAGTTAGATTTTTGTGCCCGGCCGAGAAGGGTGCATGCTAGGTAGCTCTCCTGAGCTGCTTAGAGTAAAAGTTTAAATAGGTTTTTTTATTTTCAGTGAGACCTGCTGGCAACAGGCTCACTGCATCGTGGGACTAAGGGGAGAAGAAGCGAACTCACCTGAGTGCAGAGTGGATTGGGCTTCTTGGCTACTGGACATTAGCTCCAGAGGGACGATCACAGGCTCAGCTTGGATGGGTCCCGGAGCCGCGCCGCCGGCCCCCTTACAGAGCCAGAAGAGCGAAGAGGTCCGGAAAAATCGGCGGCAGAAGACGTTCCTGTCTTCAATAAGGTAGCGCACAGCACTGCAGCTGTGCGCCATTGCTCTCAGCACACTTCACACTCCGGTCACTGAGGGTGCAGGGCGCTGGGGGGAGCGCCCTGAGACGCAATAAAACACGTTTTAAACCTTATATGGCTAAAGAAATGCATCACATGTAGCTCCTGGGCTATATGGATGCATTTAACCCCTGCCAGTTTTCCTAAAAAAAAAGAAAAAAACGGGAGAAAAGGCCGCCGAAAAGGGGGCGGAGCCTATCTCCTCAGCACACAAGCGCCATTTTCCCTCACAGCTCCGCTGGAAGGACGGCTCCCTGACTCTCCCCTGCAGTCCTGCTACAGAATCAGGGTAAAACAAGAGAGGGGGGGCACTAATTGGCAGATAATACAAATACAGCAGCTATAGATGGGAGAAACACTTATATAAGGTTATCCCTGTATATATATAGCGCTCTGGTGTGTGCTGGCAAACTCTCCCTCTGTCTCCCCAAAGGGCTCGTGGGGTCCTGTCCTCTATCGGAGCATTCCCTGTGTGTGTGCTGTGTGTCGGTACGATTGTGTCGACATGTTTGAGGAGGAAAATGATGTGGAGGCGGAGCAATTGCCTGTAATAGTGATGTCACCCCCTAGGGAGTCGACACCTGACTGGATGGTCGTATGGAAGGAATTACGTGACAGTGTCAGCATTTTGCAAAAAACTGTTGACGACATGAGACAGCCGGCAAATCAGTTAGTGCCTGTCCAGGCGTCTCAAACACCGTCAGGGGCTCTAAAGCGCCCGTTACCTCAGATGGTCGACACAGACCCAGACACGGATACTGACTCCAGCGTCGACGGTGACGAGACAAACGTAATGTCCAGTAGGGCCACACGTTACATGATCACGGCAATGAAGGAGTCTTTGAACATTTCTGATACTACAAGTACCACAAAGAGGGGTATTATGTGGGGTGTGAAAAAACTACCCATAGTTTTTCCTGAATCAGATGAATTAAATGAGGTGTGTGACAAAGCGTGGGTTTCCCCCGATAAAAAACTGCTGATTTCTAATAAATTATTGGCATTATACCCTTTCCCGCCAGAGGTTAGGGCGCGTTGGGAAACACCCCCTAGGGTAGATAAGGCGCTCACACGCTTATCAAAACAAGTGGCGTTGCCGTCTCCTGATACGGCCGCCCTCAAGGAACCAGCTGATAGAAAGCTGGAAAATATCCTAAAGGGTATATACACACATACTGGTGTTATACTACGACCAGCAATCGCCTCAGCCTGGATGTGCAGCGCTGGAGTGGCTTGGTCGGATTCCCTGACTGAAAATATTGATACCCTGGATAGGGACAGTATATTATTGACTATAGAGCATTTAAAGGATGCATTACTATATATGCGAGATGCACAGAGGGATATTTGCACCCTGGCATCAAGAGTAAGTGCGCTGTCCATTTCTGCCAGAATAAGTTTATGGACACGACAGTGGTCAGGTGATGCGGATTCCAAACGGCATATGGAAGTTTTGCCGTATAAAGGGGAGGAGTTATTTGGGGTCGGTCTATCGGACCTGGTGGCCACGGCGACGGCTGGGAAATCCACCTTTTTACCCCAGGTCACCTCGCAGCAGAAAAAGACACCGTCTTTTCAAACTCAGTCCTTTCGTCCCCATAAGGGCAAGCGGGCAAAAGGCCACTCATTTCTGCCCCGGGGCAGAGGAAGGGGAAAAAGACTGCAGCAGGCAGCCTCTTCCCAGGATCAGAAGCCCTCCCCCGCTTCTGCCAAGTCCTCAGCATGACGCTGGGGCTTTACAAGCGGACTCGGGCACGGTGGGGGCCCGTCTCAAAAATTTCAAAGCGCAGTGGGCTCACTCGCAAGTGGACCCCTGGATCCTGCAGGTAGTATCACAGGGGTACAAATTGGAATTCGAGACGTCTCCCCCTCGCCGGTTCCTGAAGTCTGCTCTACCAACGTCTCCCTCCGACAGGGAGGCAGTATTGGAAGCTATTCACAAGCTGTATTCCCAGCAGGTGATAATCAAGGTACCCCTCCTACAACAGGGAAAGGGGTATTACTCCACGCTGTTTGTGGTACCGAAGCCGGACGGCTCGGTGAGACCGATTTTAAATCTGAAATCATTGAACACTTACATAAAAAGGTTCAAATTCAAGATGGAGTCACTCAGAGCAGTGATAGCGAACCTGGAAGAAGGGGACTATATGGTGTCTCTGGACATCAAAGATGCTTATCTCCATGTCCCAATCTACCCTTCTCACCAAGGGTACCTCAGGTTTGTGGTACAAAACTGTCATTATCAGTTTCAGACGCTGCCATTTGGATTGTCCACGGCACCACGGGTCTTTACCAAGGTAATGGCCGAAATGATGATTCTCCTTCGAAGAAAAGGCGTCTTAATTATCCCTTACTTGGACGATCTCCTGATAAGGGCAAGGTCCAGGGAACAGTTAGAGGTCGGAGTAGCACTATCTCAGGTAGTGCTACGTCAGCACGGGTGGATTCTAAATATTCCAAAATCGCAGCTGATTCCAACAACACGTCTACTGTTCCTAGGGATGATTCTGGACACAGTCCAGAAAAAGGTGTTTCTCCCGGAGGAGAAGGCCAGGGAGTTATCCGAGCTAGTCAGGAACCTCCTGAAACCAGGACAAGTGTCAGTGCATCAATGCACAAGGGTCCTGGGAAAGATGGTGGCTTCTTACGAAGCGATTCCATTCGGAAGATTCCATGCAAGAACTTTTCAGTGGGATCTGCTGGACAAATGGTCCGGATCGCATCTTCAGATGCATCAGCGGATAACCCTATCTCCAAGGACAAGGGTGTCTCTCCTGTGGTGGTTGCAGAGTGCTCATCTTCTAGAGGGCCGCAGATTCGGCATTCAGGACTGGATTCTGGTGACCACGGATGCCAGCCTGAGAGGCTGGGGAGCAGTCACACAGGGAAGAAATTTCCAGGGCTTGTGGTCAAGCATGGAAACGTCTCTTCACATAAATATCCTGGAACTAAGGGCAATTTACAAGGCCCTAAGTTAAGCAAGGCCTCTGCTTCAGGGTCAGTCGGTATTGATCCAATCGGACAACATCACGGCAGTCGCCCACGTAAACAGACAGGGCGGCACAAGAAGCAGGAGGGCAATGGCAGAAGCTGCAAGAATTCTTCGCTGGGCGGAAAATTATGTGACAGCACTGTCAGCGGTGTTCATTCCGGGAGTGGACAACTGGGAAGCAGACTTCCTCAGCAGACACGACCTCCACCTGGGGGAGTGGGGACTTCACCCAGAAGTCTTCCACGTGATTGTAAACCGTTGGGAAAAACCAAAGGTGGACATGATGGCGTCTCGTCTCAACAAGAAACTAGACAGATATTGCGCCAGGTCAAGGGACCCTCAGGCGATAGCGGTGGACGCTCTGGTAACACCGTGGGTGTACCAGTCAGTGTATGTGTTCCCTCCTCTGCCTCTCATACCCAAAGTATTGAGAATCATAAGAAGGAGAGGAGTAAGAACTATACTCGTGGCTCCGGATTGGCCAAGGAGGACTTGGTACCCGGAACTTCAAGAGATGCTCACGGAGGACCCGTGGCCTCTACCTCTAAGAAAGGACCTGCTCCAGCAGGGACCTTGTCTGTTCCAAGACTTACCGCGGCTGCGTTTGACGGCATGGAGGTTGAACGCCGGATCCTGAAGGAAAAAGGCATTCCAGATGAAGTCATCCCTACCCTGATCAAGGCCAGGAAGGATGTAACCGCGAAACATTATCACCGCATTTGGCGAAAATATGTTGCGTGGTGTGAGGCCAAGAAGGCCCCTACAGAGGAATTTCAACTGGGTCGTTTCCTGCATTTCCTGCAAACAGGACTATCTATGGGCCTAAAATTAGGGTCCATTAAGGTTCAAATTTCGGCCCTGTCAATATTCTTCCAAAAAGAACTGGCTTCAGTGCCTGAAGTTCAGACGTTTGTCAAAGGGGTACTGCATATACAGCCTCCTTTTGTGCCTCCAGTGGCACCTTGGGATCTCAATGTAGTGTTGAGTCTCCTAAAGTCACATTGGTTTGAACCACTCACCACTGTGGAATTAAAATATCTCACATGGAAAGTGGTCATGCTGTTAGCCCTGGCTTCAGCCAGGCGTGTCTCAGAATTGGCGGCTTTATCATATAAAAGCCCTTACCTAATTTTTCATTCAGACAGGGCAGAACTGAGGACTCGCCCTCAATTTCTCCCTAAGGTGGTTTCAGCGTTTCACATGAACCAGCCTATTGTGGTGCCTGCGGCTACTAGGGACTTGGAGGACTCCAAGTTGCTGGACGTAGTCAGGGCCCTGAAAATATATGTTTCCAGGACGGCTGGAGTCAGAGAATCTGACTCGCTGTCTATCCTGTATGCACCCAACAAGCTGGGTGCTCCTGCTTCTAAGCAGACGATTGCTCGTTGGATTTGTAGTACGATTCAGCTTGCACATTCTGTGGCAGGCCTGCCACAGCCAAAATCTGTAAAAGCCCATTCCACAAGGAAGGTGGGCTCATCTTGGGCGGCTGCCCGAGGGGTCTCGGCTTTACAACTTTGCCGAGCAGCTACTTGGTCAGGGGCAAACACGTTTGCTAAATTTTACAAATTCGATACCCTGGCTGAGGAGGACCTGGAGTTCTCTCATTCGGTGCTGCAGAGTCATCCGCACTCTCCCGCCCGTTTGGGAGCTTTGGTATAATCCCCATGGTCCTTACGGAGTTCCCAGCATCCACTAGGACGTCAGAGAAAATAAGAATTTACTTACCGATAATTCTATTTCTCATAGTCCGTAGTGGATGCTGGGCGCCCATCCCAAGTGCGGATTGTCTGCAATACTTGTATATAGTTATTGTTACAAAAATCGGGTTGTTTATTGTTGTGAGCCATCTTTTCAGAGGCTCCTACGTTTATCATACTGTTAACTGGGTTCAGATCACAAGTTGTACGGTGTGATTGGTGTGGCTGGTATGAGTCTTACCCGGGATTCAAGATCCTTCCTTATTATGTATGCGCGTCCGGGCACAGTATCCTAACTGAGGCTTGGAGGAGGGTCATAGGGGGAGGAGCCAGTGCACACCAGCTAGTCATAAAGATTTTACTTTTGTGCCCAGTCTCCTGCGGAGCCGCTATTCCCCATGGTCCTTACGGAGTTCCCAGCATCCACTACGGACTATGAGAAATAGAATTATCGGTAAGTAAATTCTTATTATCCCTTACTTGGACGATCTCCTGATAAGGGCAAGGTCCAGAGAACAGTTAGAGGTCGGAGTAGCACTATCTCAAGTAGTACTACGACAGCACGGATGGATTCTAAATATTCCAAAATCGCAGCTGATTCCGACGACACGTCTGCTGTTCCTAGGGATGATTCTGGACACAGTACAGAAAAAGGTGTTTCTCCCGGAGGAGAAAGCCAAGGAGTTATCCGACCTAGTCAGGAACCTCCTAAGACCAGGCCAAGTGTCAGTACACCAATACACAAGGGTCCTGGGAAAGATGGTGGCTTCTTACGAAGCGATTCCATTCGGCAGATTCCACGCAAGAACTTTTCAGTGGGATCTGCTGGACAAATGGTCCGGATCGCATCTTCAAATGCATCAGCAGATAACCCTGTCTCCAAGGACAAGGGTGTCTCTCCTGTGGTGGTTACAGAGTGCTCATCTCCTAGAGGGCCGCAGATTCGGCATTCAGGATTGGGTCCTGGTGACCACGGATGCCAGCCTGAGAGGCTGGGGAGCAGTCACACAGGGAAGAAATTTCCAGGGCTTGTGGTCAAGCATGGAAACGTCACTTCACATAAATATCCTGGAACTAAGGGCCATTTACAATGCCCTAAGTCAGGCAAGACCTCTGCTTCAGGGTCAGCCGGTGTTGATCCAGTCGGACAACATCACGGCAGTCGCCCACGTAAACAGACAGGGCGGCACAAGAAGCAGGAGGGCAATGATGGAAGTGGCAAGGATTCTTCGCTGGGCGGAGAATCATGTGATAGCACTGTCAGCAGTGTTCATTCCGGGAGTGGACAACTGGGAAGCAGACTTCCTCAGCAGACACGATCTTCACCCGAGGGAGTGGGGACTTCACCCAGAAGTCTTCCACATGATTGTGAACCGTTGGGAAAAACCAAAGGTGGACATGATGGCGTCCCGCCTCAACAAAAAACTGGACAGATATTGCGCCAGGTCAAGGGACCCTCAGGCAATAGCTGTGGACGCTCTGGTAACACCGTGGGTGTACCAGTCAGTGTATGTGTTCCCTCCTCTTCCTCTCATACCGAAAGTACTGAGAATCATAAGAAGGAGAGGAGTAAAGACTATACTCGTGGCTCCGGATTGGCCAAGAAGGACTTGGTACCCGGAAATTCAAGAGATGCTCACGGAAGACCCGTGGCCTCTACCTCTAAGAATGGACCTGCTCCAGCAGGGACCATGTCTGTTCCAAGACTTACCGCGGCTGCGTTTGACGGCATGGCGGTTGAACGCCGGATCCTGAAGGAAAAAGGCATTCCGGATGAAGTCATCCCTACCCTGATCAAAGCCAGGAAGGATGTAACCGTACAACATTATCACCGTATTTGGCGTAAATATGTTGCGTGGTGCTAGGCCAGGAAGGCCCCTACAGAGGAATTTCAACTGGGTCGTTTCCTGCATTTCCTGCAAACAGGACTGTCTATGGGCCTCAAATTAGGGTCCATTAAGGTTCAAATTTCGGCCCTGTCAATATTCTTCCAAAAAGAACTGGCTTCTGTTCCTGAAGTTCAGACGTTTGTCAAGGGAGTACTGCATATACAGCCTCCTTTTGTGCCTCCAGTGGCACCTTGGGATCTCAATGTAGTTTTGGGATTCCTAAAATCACATTGGTTTGAACCACTCACCACTGTGGACTTAAAATATCTCACATGGAAAGTGGTAATGCTGTTAGCCCTGGCTTCAGCCAGGCGTGTCTCAGAATTGGCGGCTTTATCCTATAAAAGCCCTTACCTAATTTTTCATACGGACAGGGCAGAATTGAGGACTCGTCCTCAATTTCTCCCTAAGGTGGTTTCAGCTTTTCACTTGAACCAGCCTATTGTGGTGCCTGCAGCTACTAGGGACTTGGAGGATTCCAAGTTGCTGGACGTAGTCAGGGCCCTGAAAATGTATGTTTCCAGGACGGCTGGAGTCAGAAAATCTGATTCGCTGTTTATCCTGTATGCACCCAATAAGCTGGGTGCTCCTGCTTCTAAGCAGACGATTGCTCGTTGGATTTGTAGTACAATTCAGCTTGCACATTCTGTGGCAGGCCTGCCACAGCCAAAATCTGTTAAAGCCCATTCCACACGGAAAGTGGGCTCATCTTGGGCGGCTGCCCGAGGGGTCTCGGCTTTACAACTTTGCCGAGCAGCTACTTGGTCAGGGGCAAACACGTTTGCTAAATTCTACAAATTTGATACCCTGGCTGAGGAGGACCTGGAGTTCTCTCATTCGGTGCTGCAGAGTCATCCGCACTCTCCCGCCCGTTTGGGAGCTTTGGTATAATCCCCATGGTCCTTTCGGAGTCCCCAGCATCCACTAGGACGTTAGAGAAAATAAGAATTTACTTACCGATAATTCTATTTCTCATAGTCCGTAGTGGATGCTGGGCGCCCATCCCAAGTGCGGATTGTCTGCATTACTTGTACATAGTTATTGTTACAAAATCGGGTTATTGTTGTTGTGAGCCATCTTTTCAGAGGCTCCTTCTGTTATCATGCTGTTAACTGGGTTCAGATCACAAGTTGTACGGTGTGATTGGTGTGGCTGGTATGAGTCTTACCCGGGATTCAAAATCCTTCCTTATTGTGTACGCTCGTCCGGGCACAGTATCCTAACTGAGGCTTGGAGGAGGGTATAGGGGGAGGAGCCAGTGCACACCAGGTAGTCCTAAAGCTTTTTACTTTTGTGCCCAGTTTCCTGCGGAGCCGCTATTCCCATGGTCCTTTCGGAGTCCCCAGCATCCACTACGGACTATGAGAAATAGAATTATCGGTAAGTAAATTCTTATTTTTATTATATTATTTCTCTGGTATCAGGAATAGGTTTTTTTCATCTTGACACAAGTCACTAATGTTTTTTTTATTGCACTGATTTATACTTTGATACATATAACACTTATTGAAATTTTTAATACTGATTGCACATGAATTTTTGATGTTTTTATTGGTATATATTTAATCACGTATACCTATTGCATTTTACAATTGTTTCACAAAAGTGATTCACATTTATAAGCATTTTTGCACTTTATCATGTACTGCACATGCAGCTGTGTACTTTGCTCATTGCACACTGTTTTCGTCCACAGTGTGTAACCATGGCGACCAGGGCCGGGCGGGTGACGTCACTTCCGGCACGACGGTAGGTCCGGGGCCGGAAGTGCCACTGCAGGACGGCGGCCAGGGGCCTGGGGACACACTGGAGTTACACAAGGAGGGTAAGGTTTGATCTGTCTATATATTGCACTGTTTTGGTTGTATTTGGTTGTCTGAGGAAGGGGAGTAATACCCTGAAACGTCACAAATAAATTTGCCCTGCGGGGCTTTTCTTCACCCATACTGCTTTCTAAAGTCTCTGAGTGCCGCCCACACAAGGACTATATATATATATATATATATATATATGTATATATATATATATAATATGTAGCCTTTAGCTGAGTTTCATCAAGAAGATACTTTGAGTGGGGCTGGAACAAGCAGGTTGTGTCTCCTGTGATGGGTAAATGGGTAAATAAAAAATGCAGATACAAATCAAGTAAAGTATCCCCCCTCGAAGACGTACTCAAACAGTTGCACAGCCGCCACCAGTTTGCATAAACCATCATAAGTAAAGGGTTGGGACATGTTAGGGTGGTACTCCAAGCTATACACCATATGACTCAAGATTAGCTCACACATCACCCTAGTCATTAGCATAGTATTATACATGAGATAGGAAAGGGTCCAGAACAGACGAGCTCCGTCTCCTGTGATGGGCACAATGATGTGAAGCGCCATCTCCCCCTTTTATATTTAAAAACTCAGTTGCCATGTTCGCGATATGGAAAAATCCAAATACAGATTAAGGGGTCTGTTTACTAAGCCTTGGATGGAGATAAAGTACCAGCCAATCGGCTTCTAAGTGTCATTTTTCAAACACAGCCTGAGGCATAGCAGTTAGGAGCCGATTGGCTGGTGCTTTATCTCCAGCGACTTTATCTCCATCCAAGGCTTAGTAAATAGATCCCTTAGTGAAGTATCCAAAAAGAAAAAAACCTAGTCAAAGTGTTAAGTCCTTAGCAGTGGTAGCTCAAGAAGTGGGTGGAGCTGCAGCGCAGTTCAGTATTTAAATAGGGGAGCCACACCAACTGCCACCCTAAATGCTGCCAAACATCACTGGCAGTGTGTGGATCCCCTATTTAAATATTTGAATGTGCTGAAGCCCCACCACTGAAGACGCTACTCGTCCTTGACAATGAGCTTTACAGTCCTGCAGCACTTGGACATGTTGCTTGGTCACTGAATCACCTTGGACGACAGTCAACAGCAAGGCCATGCCCATTGCAGCGAGGATACAACCTTGTTTTGACACACACATTTTATTTTTTACAATGTCCGTGTTACATAGTTACCTAGTTGTTGAGGTTAAAAAAAAAAAGACAAATGTCGATCGAGTTCAACCTGTATAATATTTTTTTTTTTTTTTTTTAATCTAAATTAGATACTGTATCCTTGGATATTTTTTTCCGCTAGGAATTTATCTAATCCATTTTTAAGAGTCCACCGTAACTACCTTCTCTGGCAAAGAAGTCCAAATATTTTCTGTTCTTACGGTGAAGAACCCTTTTCTCCGTTGTGCATGGAATTTTTTTCTTCTAACCTCAGGGGGTGTTCTCGTGTCCTATGTAGTGTTTTTTTGATAAACAAATCATTTGATAAATCCTTGTGTTGTCCCTTAATGTATTTAAAAATATTAATAATCTCTCCTCTCAGTCGCCTCTTTTCCAGTGTAAACAAATCTAACCTTTTAAGTCTTTCCTCATAATCCAGTGCCTTTAACCCCTTAGCCAGTTTAGTGGCTCGCCTCTGAACCTTTTCGAGTTCCAAGATATCTTTTTTATAGTGAGGTGCCCAGAACTGTACACAGTATTCCAGGTGTGGCCGCACCAATGATTTATACAGTGGCAGGATTACACTCTCATCCCTTGTCTCCATTCTCCGTTTAATGCATGCTTTTGTTGCTGCATTTTGACATTGCGTACTGCTACCAAGTTTATTGTCGATGAGCACTCCTAAATCTTTTTCAACTACAGTTATCCCTACATTTTCCCCATTTAGTTTATAGGGTGCCTGATTGTTCTTAGTCCCAAAGTGCATAACTTTACATTTGTCTGTATTGAACCTCATTCTCCATTTATGCGCCCAGACCTCAAGTCTAGATAAGTCATTCTGTTGAGACTCAAAATCTTTGTCTGAATTAATTACTCTACATAGCTTAATATCATCTGCGAAAATGTACACTCTGCTTACCAGTCCCTCTCCTAGGTCATTAATGAACAACAATGGCCTGAGTACTGAACCCTGTGGCATTCCACTGAGCACTGAAGCCCATTCACAGTACATCCCATTAATCCCCACTTGCTGTTCCCTATTGAACAGCCAATTATTCACCCAAGTACAAATAGTGTCCCCTACCCCAAGCTCCCTTAATTGGAGAATTAGCCTCTTATGTGCAACTTTGTCAAAGGCCTTAGCGAAGTCCAAAAAGATCACATCCACTGCATGACCCTGATCAATACTATCGCTCACTTTCTCGTAGAAGCTTATTAAGTTAGTTTGACAGTAATAACCTTGGAAGTATCCAAGTACTCAAATATGCTGTCCCTTAATATACCTTCTAGTAATTTCCCCACTATAGATGTCAAACTTACCGGTCTATAGTTACCGGGGTATTTTAATACCCTTTTTAAATATTGGGACTACCTCTGCTATGCGCCAGTCATTTGGTATCGTTCCTGATCTAATTGACTCTCTGAAAATCAAATATAGGGGTCTCGATATCTCTACATTAAGTTCCATAAGAACGCTGGGGTGGAGTCCACCCGGCCCAGGAGATTTATTTATCTTAATTTTACTTAGTCTCTCCCGGACTACTTTCTCATTTAACCAAGTACCTAGCATCGGGTCGTAGCTTATGTTTTGCTCTACTCTCGTCAACCTGTCCTCATTCGTGAATACTGATGAAAATAATTTATTACATAAATCCGCTTTATCCCTATCATCATTAATCATGACATCCAACTCGCTCTTTAAAGGCCCAATATTCTCCCTTTTAACCTTCTACCGTTTATGTACATAAAGAACTTTTGGGGGTTTGTTATACTCTCCTTTGCGATTTGTTTTTCGGTTTCTATTTTAGCTGCTCTGATTTCTATTTTGCATTTTTTGTTACATTCTTTGTAGAACTGGAATGATTCCACCATTCCGTCAGACTTAAAAGCTTTGAAAGCACGCCTTTTTTATCCATTTGTTTCTTGACCCTCTTATTAAGCCACATCGGTTTGAATTTCCTACTCCTGTTTTTGTTGTCTTTGGGAATATACAAATGAGTGTACTTATTGATCGTAGTCGTAAAAATATCCCACATTTCAGCTGTATTCTTACCGTGCAATGCAATTTCCCAATTAATGTCCCTCATTGCTTGTTTCAGCAATATGAAATTAGCTTTCTTAAAGTTAAAAGTTTTAGTTAGACCCTTATATTGTTGTTTTTGGAAGCTGATATCGAATGTGATCATATTGTGATCGCTATTTCCTAGGGTCTCCCCTACTTTAGTATTTGATATTATTTCCTCATTGTTAGTTAGTACTAGGTCCAGTATAGCACTATGCCTAATAGGTTCCCGATTACCTTGGACAAGTAGTGATCTTTTAGTATGTTTAAGAACCTGTTACCTCTAGTTGTATTTACAGTTTCGGTGTTCCAGTTTATGTCAAGGTAATTAAAGTCCCCAACAATAATGACGTCCCCCATACCTGCAGTTTTTTGATTTGCTGCAAGAGTAGTAATTCCTCAGACACACTAATATCTGGCGGTTTATAGCAAGTCCCTATTAGAAGTTTTTTTGTATCTTTACCCCCACTCGAAATCTCAACCCACAATGACTCCACGTTATCTCCAGTCCCATCGTAAATGACTTCTTTTAAATACAGTTTTAAGAAAGGTTTAACATATAAACAAACACCTCCTCCTTTTTTATTAGTCCTATCTCTCTTGAAGAGGGTGTACCCCTCCATATTTGCCACCTGTGGGGGCGGGGTGAAGTCACATTTTTCTTTTTTCCGGTATATGAATTCCAGTTTTGCAATGGTTGGTGCCGGTATTCAGAACTTACAGGTGTTTTTCTATTTGCTGAAGAGAATTTTGTATAATTTATTTTAATTTCCATAATTTGTGGTGGACTTGGGCTTTAAAGCAATCTTTTGCATGCAATGCACACATTTACAGACATGTCTGAAGCAAAAAAAAAAAAAACATCCTAAATCTAATGTCACAGGGAGCACAGTTATTCTTTAAAAACCTCAGGATTGCATCTGTTTGATGCATACTTGCTGACTTGCTGGTAGAGATGGCCATCGGTGGGTTACCCATTGATGGTCACCATTGATAGTTTCACACCATCAGTGTTACCCATCTGCAATGGAATCATTGATGGTTTCACCCATCGATGGTCACCCATGTCTTATATTACATTAGACGAGGCGGTGGGCCAATGACAGCCCAAGGGCGGAGCTTTGTGGGAGTGTCGAGTGCAGAGCTAAGCTTCGTGTCCCGGCACCTTGTTAGTGAAAAGATTATGGGGGTCATTCCGAGTTGATCGCTCGCTAGCTACTTTTTGCAGCCGTGCAAAAAGCATAGTCGCCGCCCACTGGGGAGTGTATTTTGCTTTGCAAGTGTGCGAACGCCTGTGCAGCCGAGCAGTACAAAAACAGTTTGTGCAGTTTGAGTAGGTCTGAGCTAACTCAGCCGCTGCGATCACTTCAGCCTGTCCGGTCCCGGAATTGACGTCATACACCCGCCCTGTAAACGCTTGGAAACTCCTGTGTTTTTCCAACCACTCCCTGAAAATGGTCAGTTGACACCCATAAACGCTTTCTTCCTGTCAATCTTCTTGCGATCGGCTGTGCAAATGGATTCTTCGTTAAATCCATCGCCCAACAACGATTCGCTTTGTACCCGTACAACGCACCTGCGCATTGCGGTGCATGTGCAGTAGTGACCTGATCACTGCGCTACAAAAAACGGCAGCGTGCGATCAGGTCGGAATTACCCCCTATGTACAGTACCTTGAGATGCATTTTTGTAGTGTATTGTAACACTTTTTATGTGTTGTTTTTTTTTCATACAATCTAAAATTTTAAATGTGCTGTTACACTTTTACAATTTAAACTTGTCATCCTATCCGCCTATTAAAACTATTCATCCTATTTTATTGCACTTTTCAAGCTTCAGTTGCTGAAACCACAGTAACGGCTAGAATGTCTGAACAAGCCATAAATACTTAGTTTTAAAACGTGTTACTAAATACATTTTTAATGCTTTCTTACTTAAGTGACCCCTAAATCTGAAACTTACTGCCATACATAGTGGTATGATATAATTTTCTCTTTGAGATGTTCTATGCTGAATTCTTTAACTGGAAGTCTAGGATGTGCAAAACAGAATATTTTCACTTTTTTATTTCTTTTTTTATGAGTTGCTCCTTGTACTTACTGGTGTTTTAAATATATAGGTTTAAGAAATTATTATTTTTTCTGCATGCTAGTATGACTGATGTAACCATCCTTTCTAATGGCATCATATCCATTAGCGTTAGTAGTGTTGTGTTTGCATTCCATTTTTTTTTTAAGTGAATATTGTTCGAGCCACATGCCTTTTACTGCACGTAAATGCACCAAGGAAGCATACAGTGACACGTCACTACTAGATTTATTATATTTTTAGTACTAAAATAAAACATCAGTGGACACATGACCTTACTGGTTTTCTTATGTATTCCCAAAAGTTTGGGTAGGGTGTGATCAATCTGAACTCTAAATTGCATTGTAAAAATATAGCAGCCAGTATTTACCCTGCACAGAAACAATATAACCCACCCAAATCTAACTGTCTCTGCACGTGTCACATCTGCCCCCCCCCCCCCCCCTGCAGTGCACATAGTTTTGCCTATTAGTGTGCTTTTTTTGGTTTGCTGACCAACCTGAATAACCCCCTTTATACAAAGGTACAGTAGTACAGTATATACTGCTAGAAATTTCATGAGTTTCCTCAGATGTGCGGAAAAGGTAGACAGGATAGTCACCTGTCATAGACTTTTTACCCTAGACTTTTGAGTATAAAAATTATTCTAAGTGCCTTGAGGACCGCGTTTGGGAAGCTCTGTATTATTCTATCCAAATACTGATGCAGAGAGTTAATATTTTATATTTATCTTAGTTTCTATAGTTCTCAATTCTTTCCAGACAGGATCATTTCTTTCTGTAGTGTGTAGGCAGGAAAAAAAATATATATATTTTCACATTGACTAAACCAGGCACACTTTTTCATCATTAACATAATACGGGGTTAAAATGACATTTCATTAGACTATGTAATGCAAAGGACAACACTAAAGATAGATTATGATAAGTTATCCATGCCTCCTCTTCTATAGAATATCCGTGTTATAGTATTGGTACTGATTAGGTGCGTTATCTGTTGTAGTATGCCTTTTGCCTATGTCAAGAAAACTGCATTGCCAGGAATATTATTTCAGCTAACAAAATGGCTGCCTTCACTGCTTGTAGGCAACAGGTACAGTGTCCATAAAGAAGCAGTATCTGGATCCAAGAACATAGTAACATAGTATCTAAGGTTGAAAAAAGACAATTGTCCATCGAGTTCAACCTATTTGTGGTCTCCTATGCAGGATTATGTGGTATAAAATTTTGACTGATGCTGATGTCTGCCGTTACGTTTTATCCCTCTTTTTTATAATAACTATAGTGCGTGACTATGCACCTTAACCCTGGATATCCTTATCCATTAGGAATTTATCTAATCCATTCTTTAAAGTGTTGACTGAGTCCGCCATTACAACTGCCTCAGGCAGGGAATTCCAAACACGTACCGTCCTTACCGTGAAAAAGCCTTTACGCCGTATTGTACGGAATCTCCTCTCCTCTAACCTGAGCGAATGTCCACGAGTTCTCTGTGTTGATCTAACCAAAAACAGGTCCTGCGCAAGATCTGTGTATTGTCCCCTTATATATTTGTAGATGTTGATCATGTCCCCTCTTAGTCTCCTCTTTTCCAATGTAAACATGCCTAGCCTTGCAAGCCTTTCCTCGTATTCCAGCTTCTCCATGCCCTTAATTAGTTTGGTCGCCCGCCTCTGAACCTTTTCTAGCTCCAGGATATCCTTTTTGTAGTATGGTGCCCAGAATTGTACACCGTATTCAAGGTGTGGCCTCACTAGGGATTTATACAACGGGAGTAGAACACTCTCGTCCCTAGCATCAATTCCCCGTTTTATGCATGCTAATATCTTATTAGCCTTCTTTGCTGCAATCCTACTTTGGGTACTACTGCTTAGTATGATATCTATGAGGACACCTAAGTCCTTTTCCAGTACAGAATCCCCTAATTTTACCCCATTTAGTATGTAGGTGTTATTTTTGTTCTTGTTACCACAGTGCATTACCTTACACTTGTCTGTATTGAAGCACATTCTCCATTTCGCTGCCCATACTTCTAGTTTAACTAAGTCGTTCTGAAGCAACTCAGCATCCCCCTCCGTATTTATAACTTTACACAATTTGGTATCATCTGCAAAAATTGACACCATGCTCTCTAGACCTTCTGTTAGGTCGTTAATGAAAATATTGAACAATAGCGATCCTAATACTGAGACTTGTGGCACACCACTTAGCACTTCAGTCCAATTTGAAAAAGATTCATTAACCACAACGCGCTGCTCCCTATTATCTAACCAATTTTTCATCCAAGTGCATATTGTGCTTCCTAGCCCGATTTCTTGTAGCTTCTAGATAAGTCTCATGTGCGGTAGTGTCGAAAGCTTTCGCAAAGTCTAAAAAGATTACATCCACCTCTTTACCCTGATCTTAGTTTGCACTTACGGTTTCATAAAAGCCAAGTAAGTTGGTTTGACAGGATCTGTCCTTCACAAATCCATGTTGATTCCTTTTAATGACCTTATTGACTTCAAGGAACTTCTGAATACTATCTCTTAGAACACCTTCCAATACTTTCCCCACTATAGATGTAAGACTAATGGTCTATAATTACCTGGTTCAGCTTTACTTCCCTTTTTGAATATAGGCACTACTTCCGCTATACGCCAGTCTTTGGGAACTATACCTGATATTACTGAATCCATAAAGATCAAAAAGAGCGGTTTTGCAAGTTCAGAGTGAAGCTCCATTAGAACCCTTGGGTGAATTTCATCGGGACCTGGTGACTTATTAACCTTTAAATGTTTTAATCGGTCACAGACTACCTTCTCACTTAAATAAGTACCTATCAGTGGGATATTCTCATTATTGAGATTGTGTTAGTCCCTGAATTGGGTTCTCTCTAGTAAATACTGTTGAAAAAAACTAATTTAGTGTGTCCGCTATGTCATTATCATTTTTGCTTAAGACTCCCAACTTTTTTTTTTTTTAAAGGGCCTATACTCTCCTTCTTTAATCTCTTGCTATTAATGTATTTAAATAATTTTTGGGGATAAACTTTGCTTTCCTTTGCTACTGGTTTTTCAGTTTCTACTTTAGCCACTCTTATTTCCTTTTTGCATATTTTTATTACAGTCCTTATAGTGCTGAAATGACTCTGTTTCCCCGTCAGATTTGTATTTTTTAAATGCTCGCCTTTTCTTGCCCATAAGTTCCTTTATCTTTTTGTTAAGCCACATCGGTTTATGATTTTTATTCCTTTTTATGCTGCTCGTAGGAATAAATTTGAGAGTATTTTTAGCTAGCAGGAATTTTAGTACATCCCATTTCTCCGTAGTATTTTTTCCTAGAAACAAACCTTCCCATTCAATATCCCTGAAAAATACCCTCATCTTTTCAAAATTCGCTTTGCTAAAGTTTAGAGTCCTAGTCGAGTCAGTATAGGACTGTTTATGAAAACTGATATTGAATGTGACCATATTGTGGTCGCGGTTTCCTATGGGTTCCCCTACTATAATACCTGATACTAAATCCCCATTGTTTGTTAATACCAGGTCTAAGATTGCATTGTACCTGGTAGGTTCCTCAATTAGTTGAACTAAGTAGTTATCATTTAGTGTGTTTAAAAACATATTACCCCTAGCAGTGTCACATGAATCGTTTTTCCAGTTTATCTCTGGATAGTTAAAATCTCCCATCACTACTGTGTCTCC
The DNA here is from genome assembly GCF_028390025.1 of Pseudophryne corroboree. Classification (NCBI taxonomy): domain Eukaryota; kingdom Metazoa; phylum Chordata; class Amphibia; order Anura; family Myobatrachidae; genus Pseudophryne; species Pseudophryne corroboree. The sequence continues at coordinate 575,571,634 of NC_086448.1, forward strand.
TACTCCTGCTGCTGTTTCAGTTTGCTTCAGTAACAATTCCTTATCAGATACATTAATACCAGGCGGCCTATAGCATACACCCAATACCAACTTTTTAATTCCTTTATCCCCGCATGCAATTTCTACCCATAACGTCTCGACAGTGTCTACAGTCCCCTCCTGAATATCTTCCCGTATATCAGGTACCGTATAATGCATGATTCTCACATTCCCAGGGTGAAAGGGACAGTATTTTCTGCTTTACACTTGTGCTTGTTCAGAAGTATCCTGGTGGCGACAAGGCATCTGGTCTTGCAATCCTTCAAGCAGAGGCTTACACAAAGCAGCACTTCATATGAGGGGTTTGTTCAAACAGGATCAGTCTAGCGCTCTTTCTTGCGTGCATGCCCACCTACATCATAACAGACTCAAGTACAGTGCTAGGTCAGAATCTTGTGCACGAAAGGTTACATTTACTGCTGTGCATGAACTTTCAGCTTTTAGTACTGTCACCCTCTAGCTGACCCCTGAAGCTTTGCCAGTAGTAGACTCTGTAGTGCTATTCTCTATTGCAGTCTTTTTTAATGCACTTGTCTAAGCTTATAAATGAGCGCAATGGAACAAGTTCATATCTTGCTGTGTCCTAACCATAAATTACTAGCTACACTATGACACCACAACCTCCTCTGATTATAATTTGATTGGTGTGCATATTATATTTAATGAAACACAGTATCAATGAAGCACAGCATAAATGTATTATTGCATACCTCCCAACTTTGCACTTGGTACAAGCGGGACGCGCTCCCGAAAAGGGCGTGGCCTAGGAAAGGGTCGTGGCTTTGCGGGAAGACCCACGATCGCGAGCCACGTCCCGTTTTCGTCACTAAGGGGGCATGCCCAGCGCTCTGTGAGCCGCTGGCATGCCCCCTCTCCCTTGGACTCCAGTGAATAGACGCAGTGCACAGCGTCTATTCACCGCTGCTCTGCTAAGCAGGGCAGCGAGAGACAGAGACTCCCACTGCGGCCCGCGGGTGGGACAGTGGGACAGTCCCCAAAAAACGGGATTGTCCCGCGAAACTCGGGACAGTTGGGAGGTATGTTATTGTATCAACACTGTGGTTAAAAAAACAAAACTTTCTTCATATCAAATTTTTTTTTCTATGAAATGCACAACAAATTCCATTTTAATAATTTTAATAATATTTAAGATTTAGAGATCAACTCAACTAGGAGTTAGTTAAGTCCTGCAAGCCGTTTTCACAGGGAATTAACTTAGCAATTCAATATGAAACTCATTAAATTTCCCCTGCAAATTCACATCATTTTTTGTGTGCACCCTCTAAGTAGGTTGAAAGATGGTAGAAATGTATTTTCAGGTAAAAATGTCTGGACATGGGGCCTGAGTCACGATTGTAAGGAATTGCATAGCCGTAAAGAAGTGCCTGTGCAATTCCATGTCATTAAAATGCAAATGCAGCAGGAGGCATCTGTAGGAGATTGACACCTCCTGTTAGGATTAGTGAGGAGCTGAGTACTGCAACCTTGTATCCATGAGTCGCGATCCGCAATGGTTTTAGGCACCGGCCAGCTTGCGTAAGCTGAATCTCACTCAGGCTCCAGGAAATCTGTGATACAGACTCTGGACCTGTCACGCCTTCAAAACAGGGGCGACACGCCTGTACTCCACCCAAATAGAACAAGTCTTGCACCTGCTCAGACCCCCAACCCTACATACTACACACAAATATGAATTAGGCCCATAGTGCAGAACCGCTGGTACACTCCTCCTAATGAATAATTATGTACTTGGAGGGGTTTAAATAGTATAATTTGGGCAATAAAGAAAGACATGCCCGTTTTCAGGTCCATTTCTTTAAAATCCATACTAATGGGTTAAATGATTTGGGATAGGTACATGGAGGCGTTGTAATTCTGGGAGAGGGGTTTTAGAACTTGCAGATGGAAGCTAAGTGATTTTTTTTTTCTTCAACTTTTAATCTTGCATAAAAGCACAATTTCATTTTTCCATCATTAATAAAAAATGCAAGTTTCAGTCACTTTACACCTTTTAGTCACTAATCGCCTACAATATGGTCCAGGATGATTTCCCAACCTTTTCATGCACCTCTGCTAGGCCGCTTTTTGCAGAAAAATCGCTCAACCTCTCCGCGAGTTCCACAGATAGTCATTCCTAATTGAATCTTGCATTTGGGGGAGGGTGCACATTGTCGCAGTGTGGGTGATTTCTATTTGGTTTTATAAACTCGCATCTAGGGGGTCATTCGGAGTTGTTCGCTCGTTGCCGATTTTCGCTATGCTGCGATTTGTTGCTAACTGCGCATGATACGCAGCGCGCATGCGCTAATTTATTTAACAAAAAACTTAGTAGATTTGCTGGTGTTCGTACGACGCTTTTCAGTCGCACTGCTGTTCGGTAAATGATTGACAGGAAAGGGGCGTTTCTGGGTGGCAACTCGGCGTTTTCACGGCGTTGGCTAAAAAACGCAGGCGTGTCAGGGAAAAACGCGGGAGTGTCTGGAGAAACGGGGGAGTGGCTGGCCGAACGCAGGGCGTGTTTGTGACGTCAAACCAGGAACTAAACGGACTGAGCTGATCGTAATCTGTGAGTAGGTCTGGAGCTACTCAGAAACTGCAAAGAATTATTTATTAGCAGTTCTGCTAATCTTTCGTTCGCTATTCTGCAAAGCTAAGATACACTCCCAGAGGGCGGCGGCCTAGTGTGTGCAATGCTGCTAAAAGCAGCTAGCGAGCGAACAACTCGGAATGAGGGCCCTAGTTGAAATGACCCCATAGATTTTTATAGATAATATTTCTGTTTTTTTATTCTGTAGTAGATTTTGGACTGTTGCCTCCTTGTTATAATGCACATCCTCCATGGAGCCTTCTTCCTGTGCTGCACTTCTGGTCCATGATTCTGTCCGTTGATGTCTATCAGGCCGTAAATTAAGCTTTGCCACCCCCGCCTCATAGTCATGTCTTAGAACCTGTATGAGCCTTTTTAATTCATGAGCACCAGTAGTTGTGTTGAGAAGGAGGTGTTGCTGTAACATACTGTAGAGTCAACAGTAGTGACAGCAACAGGACCAGTCCTACTCCGACCTAAACCTGCTCCTTTCTGCTTTATCGTCATATTTGTTTGTTATGTCTTACTACAATTGTTTACACGCCTATTGATATATTATTACCAATAGGTATTACATGACTCTTTCTAAAGTTAGAGAGCTGCACAAGAACAGGTTGCCTATCATTGCAACAGAAACGTGGACCCCAACAGTGCTGATTAGAGGACTCGCCATAATTAATGCAAGGGGTAATTTGGAAGGATACAGGATAACTATTGTAAATGCTTTATTGGCATCTGTTTGCAGAGAGCAAACATTAGTGTAATTTGGGAAAGTGAATAATCGCTCCTGCACTTATCACAGTGATGTGTTTTTATGTTCATTACCAGTACTTATAATTTTTGCTTTTCCTAGAAAATCAGTTTTGTTATATCCTGTTTTTTTACCTATATTGCGAATTTTCTATTTCTCAGAAAGCAAAGAACACAAAGGATTATATACAGCATGTTTGTTATTGTGTCATGATAAGAGAAGCATCAATCTTTTTTCTCTCTCTCTATTTCGCATTCTTTCCACATTCACCATAATCCCTACTTCTGAATGTACTATTGAATGAACACCATTGTATCACTTTACAGGATGTACTGTAAATAAGCTGCTGCTACTTTTTTGGGAACAAATTTAGATGGTTAAATTTTGCTATGATCCATTTCTTAAATTTAAATTTTTCATTTATTTTTGTAATTTTAAAGTAAATCAGGAGTTTTCACCAGGGCTGTAACAAGGGGTCTGTGACCAGTGCTGACACCTAGTGCACAAGGCTGAGGTGACACAGTTGTTGGTGCGTTTGGAGAGGCACTTCTAGCTTCATAGATATGTGCAGACGGTGTCCTTAGCATGTACCCGGGAAACATCTTCATGCTTCCAGTGCTAGTGACATCATTACTATACGTCACGTGACAGTTGAACTGGGAGCAGGAAGATGTATGGGCACCTGCCTGGGGTGCAGAGGCATCCATTCTAAGGTATTGGGTTACACACACAGACCTATAAGGGGGTGTATCCTCATGGGATGGGACTTGACATCACAGCAAGTACCCCAATGAAATCACTATAGGGGCGTGACCTCGCTGGAAGTCCCCCGTGTACATCATACATGGGGCGGGCCCAGAGACTCTGCAGTCTATTTACTAAGCGTTGAACTGAGATAAAGTGGACGGAGGTAAAGTCCCAGCCAATCAGGATACAGGATAACTATTGTAAATGCTTTATTGGCATCTGTTTGCAGAGAGCAAACATTAGTGTAATTTGGGAAAGTGAATAATCGCTCCTGCACTTATCACAGTGATGTGTTTTTATGTTCATTACCAGTACCTACCATGTTACAGGCTGTGTTTGAAAAATATCAGTTGGGAGCTGATTGGTTGGTACTTTGGGGTCTATTTAGTAAGCCATGGAAGGAGATAACATACCAGCAAATCAGCTCCTGTGCCATGGCAGTTAGACACTGATTGGCTGGTACTTTATCATCAGCCACTTTATCTCCATCCAAGGCTTAGTAAACAGACCCCTGTCTGCATTGCCTGCTCCTTCTCAGTAACAGGAGCTAGGCGCTGCAGGATAACGTCTAGTGTAGCTCCCGGTAACTGTGAAGAAGCTGGCATTTTGGTGTCACACCCTGGAAGGGTGTCACCTATTTAATCTGAAACTGTTCTATAGTAATATGCTGAAGTCGCATACACAACCAGGCCTAACCATCATATGAATTATACAGTGAACATGGTTGCCATGTGTCTGGATACATGAAGTTAGCCACATTTTTTTTCTTTACATTTAACTTAACGTGCCCGACTTTGACTCACCCTTGACAGCAGCAGTGAGTGACAGTCCAGGCCACTGGAAAGTCTGTGGGCCCGGGCTGGAGACTGGAGGAGAAGCTCGATAGAGGGGAGGAGAGGGAAGAACATGCTGCACCTGCTCCCTCTTCGGCCAGGCTGCCGCTTAGTTGTTTTAAGAGAACTGGGGGCTAGGGGGACACTGGCTGCAGGTGCGGATCTAGCGACTGTGGCATACAATGAGTCAGTGTGACGCAACGCACCGGCTACACTGCCATAAGTTCCGCCACTGGTACTGGCATAGGATAAATGTAAGGGGGATGGGAGGATCTTGATATAGGATAAATGTAACTGGGGGAAGGTTCAGGAGGCACTGGCTATAAGATAGATGTAACTGGGAGTGGAGGAACTGGTGATAGGATAAATGTAACTGGGGGAGAGGGGGAACTGGCTATAGGATAAATGTACATATGAGTACTTCTCATCTATTCTCTTAGTCCTGTTTGTCACTACTAGTGTTCCCGCGCCCGCAATCCATAGGTTCACATGGATGCGTACACACCCACAAAAGGAACATACGTGGGCGCTTCAAGACACAATTACGATGTGGCCGCATGCGGGCTGGATGAGGGGGGACATATCTAACGGGGGGGGGGCACTTGCTATAGCATAAATGTAACTACGGGGGAGAGTGAGCACTAGATTTAGGATAAATGTGACTGGGTGGGCAGAGGGGCATTAGTTATAGGATGAATCTGTATGATATTGTAATTTACAGGTATAATTTTAATTTTTCAAGTTGCTTATGTCACTACTGTTGTCATTACATTCAGTTACAGGAGTAACATTAGTACTAGAAACATTACTAAGGATTCTGTATAGTGTGGTATGGTTGTAGTAAGAGTGGCCGGCGGCCGGGATCCCGGGGGCCAGCATACCGGAGCTGGGATCCCGACCGCCGGCATACCAACAGCTGGGCAAGCGCTAATGTACCCCTTGCGGGCTCGCTGCAGGCACGGTGTTCTCCATCCAGGGGGGTCGTGGACCCCCAAGAGGGAGAATATGTGTTGGCGTACTGGTGATCGGGATCCCGGCCAGTGGCATACTGAAGACCATCCTGTGATATGGGAGGAGGTATATTGGGGGAGACACTATGAGTTACCACACTGGGGGCTAACTGCTTCAGTTCTTTTTATGCAGCAGCAGTGAAGAAACATGTAAGAGCTGCAGGAAGCGTTTTCTGTTACAAGATGCCCACTGCCGGCTTCTGTGATCCACTGCTGAGTTCAAGGACCACTGTGCTTGATCACAGCATCGGACCACCTACTTGACCATCGAACATTTGATAACCCTCCAGTTACTCAAATGTCTGGTGAAATCACACTGCAGAGGGCAGTAATTCTGCATCGGAAGATGCAGGCCCTTGCCTCGGCATGTCTACAAAATGGTGCTGACACTCCCCTATTTTATCAAACACTTCCCATTCATTGCTGCCTCCTGCACGCCATCAAACAGTTGCAGCCTGTCAGTCATGCTGCAGCGTCCAGGACACTGTAAGCAGTATCGCAGTCCAAAATCTGCAGCTGTGCATGCGCATATCAGCAAACCATCAGACGTACGCTATCATGGACTTAATGTACATTTATGAATCAGCCCATGGGTCACACCGACCCTAGTGACATCACTGCACATAGTGTTTGGCTTTGATGGTTATTTATTATTATTTCTCTGACGTCCTAGTGGATGCTGGGAACTCCGTAAGGACCATGGGGAATAGCGGCTCCGCAGGAGACTGGGCACAAAAAGAAAAGCTTTAGGACTACCTGGTGTGCACTGGCTCCTCCCCTATGACCCTCCTCCAAGCCTCAGTTAGATTTTTGTGCCCGACCGAGCAGGGTGCAATCTAGGGGGCTCTCCTGAGCTTCTTAGAAAAAAGTTAGTTTTAGGTTTTTTATTTTCAGTGAGACCTGCTGGCAACAGGCTCACTGCATCGAGGGACTAAGGGGAGAAGAAGCGAACCTACCTGCTTGCAGCCAGCTTGGGCTTCTTAGGCTACTGGACACCATTAGCTCCAGAGGGATCAAACACAGGCCCAGCCTCGGAGTCCGGTCCCAGAGCCGCGCCGCCGGCCCCCTTACAGAGCCAGAAGCAAGAAGAGGTCCGGAAAATCGGCGGCAGAAGACATCAGTCTTCATCAAGGTAGCGCACAGCACTGCAGCTGTGCGCCATTGCTCCTCATGCACACCTCACTGCGGTCACTGATGGGTGCAGGGCGCTGGGGGGGGGCGCCCTGAGCAGCAATATTAACACCTTGGCTGGCAAAAATACATCACATATAGCCCCCAGGGCTATATGGATGTACATTAACCCCTGCCAGATTTTACAAAAAAGCGGGAGAAAAGTGGGCGGAGCTATCTCTCTCAGCACACTGGCGCCATTTTCCCTCACAGCTCCGCTGGAAGGACGTCTCCCTGACTCTCCCCTGCAGTCCTGCACTACAGAAAAGGGTAACAAAGAGAGGGGGGGCACTAATTAGGCGCAGTATTACAGATAACAGCAGCTATAAGGGAAAACACTCTATATAGTGATATCCCTGTGTATATATAAAGCGCTCTGGTGTGTGCTGGCATACTCTCCCTCTGTCTCCCCAAAGGGCTGGTGGGGTCCTGTCCTCTATCAGAGCATTCCCGGTGTGTGTGCTGTGTGTCGGTACGGCTGTGTCGACATGTATGAAGAGGAAAATGATGTGGAGGCGGAGCAATTGCCTGTAGTGGAGATGTCACCCCCTAGGGGGTCGACACCTGAGTGGATGGGCTTATGGAAGGAATTACGTGAAAGTGTCAACTCTTTACATAAGAAGTTTGATGACATGGGACAGCCGGCTTCTCAGCTTGTGCCTGTCCAGGAGTCTCAAAGGCCATCAGGGGCTCTAAAACGCCCGCTACCTCAGATGGCAGATACAGACGTCGACACGGATACTGACTCCAGTGTCGACGACGAGGAGACAAATGTAACTTCCAGTAGGGCCACACGTTACATGATTGAGGCAATGAAAAATGTTTTACACATTTCTGATAATACCACAGGTACCACTAAAAAGGGTATTATGTTTGGTGAGAAAAAACTACCGGTAGTTTTTCCTACATCTGAGGAATTAAATGAAGTGTGTGATGAAGCGTGGGTTTCTCCTGATAAAAAACAAATAATTCCTAGGAAGTTATTGGCAATGTACCCTTTCCCGCCAGAGGATAGGGCGCGTTGGGAAGATAAGGCGCGTTGGGTAGATAAAGCGCTCACACGCTTGTCCAAACAGGTGGCACTACCGTCTCCGGATACGGCCGCCCTTAAGGATCCTGCTGACAGAAAGCAGGAGACTATCCTGAAGTGTATATACACACACACTGGTGTTATACTGCGACCAGCAATCGCCTCAGCCTGGATGTGCAGTGCTGGGGTGGCTTGGTCAGACTCCCTGACAGACAATATTGATACCCTGGATAGGGACAGTATATTACTGACTGTAGAGCATTTAAAAGATGCATTTTTATACATGCGTGATGCACAGAGGGATATTTGCCGACTGGCATCACGAGTAAGTGCTATGTCCATTTCCGCCAGAAGGGGGTTATGGACTCGGCAGTGGTCAGGTGATGCCGATTCTAAAGGGCATATGGAAGTATTGCCTTATAAAGGGGAGGAGTTATTTGGGTAGGTCTGTCGGACCTGGTTTCCACGGCAACTGCTGGGAAATCCACGTTTTTACCCCAGGTCGCCTCTCAACAAAAGAAGACATCGTATTATCATGCGCAGTCCTTTCGGCCCCATAAGGGCAAGCGGGCAAAAGGCTCCTCTTTTCTGCCCCGTGGCAGAGGGAGAGGAAAAAGGCTGCAGCAAACAGCCAGTTCCCAGGAACAGAAGTCCTCCCCCGCTTCCGCCAAGTCCTCAGCATGACGCTGGGGCTCTACAAGCGGACTCAGGTACGGTGGGGGCCCGTCTCAAGAATTTCAGCGCACAGTGGGCTCGCTCACAAGTGGATCCCTGGATCCTTCAGGGACTCCTTCCGACAGGGAGGCGGTATTAGAAGCTATCCACAAGCTGTATTCCCAGCAGGTGATAATCAAGGTACCCCTCCTGCAACAAGGAAAGGGGTATTATTCCACAATGTTTGTGGTACCGAAGCCGGACGGCTCGGTGAGACCCATTTTAAATCTAAAGTCATTGAACACTTACATAAAGAAGTTCAAATTCAAGATGGAGTCACTCAGAGCGGTTATCTCGAGCCTGGAGGAAGGGGATTATATGGTGTCTCTGGACATCAAGGATGCTTACCTGCATGTCCCAATTTACCCTTCTCACCAAGGGTACCTCAGGTTTGTGGTACAGAACTGCCACTATCAGTTCCAAACGCTGCCGTTTGGATTGTCCACGGCACCGCGGGTCTTTACCAAGGTAATGGCCGAAATGATGATACTCCTTCGAAGGAAGGGAGTTTTACTTATCCCGTACTTGGACGATCTCCTGATAAGGGCGAGATCCAGGGAACAGTTGGTAGTCGGGGTAGCACTATCTCAAGAAGTGTTACGACAGCACGGTTGGATTCTCAATATTCCAAAATCGCAGCTGATCCCGACGACACGTCTTCTGTTCCTAGGGATGATTCTGGACACAGTCCAGAAAAAGGTATTTCTCCCGGAGGAGAAAGCCAGGGAGTTATCCGATCTAGTCAGAAACCTCCTAAAACCAGGTCAAGTATCGGTGCATCAATGCACAAGGGTCCTGGGAAAAATGGTGGCTTCTTACGAAGCAATTCCATTCGGCAGATTCCATGCAAGAACTTTCCAGTGGGACCTGCTGGACAAATGGTCCGGATCACATCTTCAGATGCATCAGAGGATAACCCTGTCACCAAGGACAAGGGTGTCTCTCCTGTGGTGGTGGCAGAGTGCCCATCTTTTAGAGGGCCGCAGATTCGGCATTCAGGACTGGGTCCTGGTGACCACGGATGCCAGCCTTCGAGGCTGGGGAGCAGTCACACAGGGAAGAAATTTCCAGGGAGTGTGGTCAAACCTGGAGACCTCACTTCACATAAATATCCTGGAGCTAAGGGCCATTTACAATGCCCTAAGCCAAGCGAGACCTCTGCTTCAGGACCAGCCGGTGTTGATCCAGTCTGACAACATCACGGCGGTCGCCCACGTAAACAGACAGGGCGGCACAAGAAGCAGGAGGGCAATGGCAGAAGCTGCAAGGATTCTCCGATGGGCGGAAAATCATGTGATAGCACTGTCAGCAGTGTTTATTCCGGGAGTGGACAACTGGGAAGCAGACTTCCTCAGCAGACACGACCTCCACCCGGGAGAGTGGGGACTTCACCCGGAGGTTTTCCACATGATTGTAAGCCGTTGGGAAAAACCAAAGGTGGACATGATGGCGTCCCGCCTCAACAAAAAACTAAAAAGTTATTGCGCCAGGTCAAGGGACACTCAGGCGATAGCTGTGGACGCCCTGGTAACGCCGTGGGTGTACCAGTCGGTTTATGTGTTCCCTCCTCTGCCGCTCATACCCAAGGTACTGAGAGTTATAAGACGGAGAGGAGTAAGAACTATACTCGTGGCTCCGGATTGGCCAAGAAGGACTTGGTACCCGGAACTTCAAGAGATGCTCACAGAGGACCCGTGGCCTCTAACTCTAAGAAGGGACCTGCTCCTGCAGGGACCCTGTCTGTTCCAAGACTTACCGCGGCTGCGTTTGACGGCATGGCGGTTGAACGCCGGATCCTGAAGGAAAAAGGCATTCCAGAAGAAGTCATCCCTACTTTGATAAAAGCCAAAAAGGATGTAACCGCAAAGCATTATCACCGCATTTGGCGAAAATATGTTGCGTGGTGCGAGGCCAGGAAGGCCCCGACGGAGGAGTTTCAACTGGGTCGATTCCTGCATTTCCTGCAAACAGGAGTGTCTATGGGCCTCAAATTGGGATCCATTAAGGTTCAGATTTCGGCCCTGTCGATTTTCTTCCAGAAAGAACTGGCTTCAGTTCCTGAAGTTCAGACGTTTGTCAAGGGGGTGCTGCATATACAGCTTCCTTTTGTGCCTCCAGTGGCACCTTGGGATCTCAATGTAGTTTTGGGGTTCCTAAAATCACATTGGTTTGAACCACTTAAATCTGTGGATTTAAAATATCTCACGTGGAAAGTGGTCATGCTGTTGGCCCTGGCTTCGGCCAGGCGCGTGTCGGAATTGGCGGCTTTATCCTGTAAAAGCCCTTATCTGATTTTCCATTCGGACAGGGCGGAATTGAGGACTCGTCCTCAGTTTCTCCCTAAGGTGGTGTCAGCGTTTCACCTGAACCAGCCTATTGTGGTGCCTGCGGCTACTAGGGACTTGGAGGACTCCAAGTTGCTAGACGTTGTCAGGGCCCTGAAAATATATATTTCCAGGACGGCTGGAGTCAGAAAATCTGACTCGCTGTTTATCCTGTACGCACCCAACAAGCTGGGTGCTCCTGCTTCTAAGCAGACTATTGCTCGCTGGATTTGTAATAAAATTCAGCTTGCGCATTCTGTGGCAGGCCTGCCACAGCCAAAATCTGTAAAAGCCCACTCCACAAGGAAGGTGGGCTCATCCTGGGCGGCTGCCCGAGGGGTCTCGGCTTTACAACTTTGCCGAGCTGCTACTTGGTCAGGGTCAAATACCTTTGTAAAATTTTACAAATTTGACACTCTGGCTGAGGAGGACCTTGAGTTTTCTCATTCGGTGCTGCAGAGTCATCCGCACTCTCCCGCCCGTTTGGGAGCTTTGGTATAATCCCCATGGTCCTTACGGAGTTCCCAGCATCCACTAGGACGTCAGAGAAAATAAGAATTTACTTACCGATAATTCTATTTCTCGTAGTCCGTAGTGGATGCTGGGCGCCCATCCCAAGTGCGGATTGTCTGCAATACTTGTACATAGTTATTGTTAACTAATCGGGTTCTTGTTGTGAGCCATCTATTCAGAGGCTCCTCTGTTATCATGCTGTTAACTGGGTTTTGTATCACAAGTTGTACGGTGTGATTGGTGTGGCTGGTATGAGTCTTACCCGGGATTCAAAAATCCTTCCTTATTGTGTACGCTCGTCCGGGCACTGTATCCTAACTGAGGCTTGGAGGAGGGTCATATGGGGAGGAGCCAGTGCACACCAGGTAGTCCTAAAGCTTTTCTTTTTGTGCCCAGTCTCCTGCGGAGCCGCTATTCCCCATGGTCCTTACGGAGTTCCCAGCATCCACTACGGACTACGAGAAATAGAATTATCGGTAAGTAAATTCTTATTTATTATTATTATTTATTATTAATAACCAAACTCTTTACCATTCATTTCAGTTAAAGCTTTGCAGTCATGCGATGAGATTACGGTATTATTGCAGTGGTTTATGAAGAAATGTCTGTTTTATTTATTAGAACATTCAAAAAAAAAAATAGCATCAGCTGTTACATGTGTTGTTATCATGCAATTATCCCCATATTGTTTGTTATTTAATTACTAGTAATGAATCTCTTGTTTGGACTAATTATCATTTTTTTTATTTTGTGTTAGAAGTGGAATAAACTTGAGCAATACACAGTAACTTTTTTTTCCATTTGTTTTTAATGTAAACAAAGTTTTGCAGATATTTTTTGCAGCACAATCTATTCAGTCAGCTTCTGTCTATAGATTATGTTGCAATGATTGATTCCTTTTGCAGTTGCCAGTGCCGTAACTAGACATTTTAGCGCTGAGTGCAAGAAACAGCATCGGCGGCCCCCCTTATATACAAATCAGGGCCAGTGTGCGCCGTAGGCTCGCACTAAAAATATAGGGGCGTAGCTTCACAGGGAAGGGGCATGGCCACAAATCTCCCTTTTGCACATTACGGCAGGCATAACTCCCTTTTGCACATTACGGCAGGCATAGCTCCCTTTTACACATTGCGGCAGGCAGAGTCCCCCCTTTTTACACATTGCGGCAGGCAGAGTCCCCCCTTTTTACACATTGCGGCAGGCAGAGTCCCCCCTTTTTACACATTACGGCAGGCAGAGTCTCCTTTTTACACATTACGGCAGGCAGAGCCCCCCTTTTTAACACATTGTGACAGGCAGTCCCCCTTTTTTACACAGTATGACAAGCAGTCCCACTTTTTTACACAGTATGACAGGAAGTCCCCCTTTTTTTACACATTAAGGCAGGCAGTCCCCCTTTTTTACACAGTGTGACAGGCAGTCCACCTTTTTTACACACTAAGGCAGACAGAGAGACCCTATGACTAGCCGGCATGGTAGAGATGTGCCTTCCCTCTCCTCTTCCTGTCCTACGCTGTGCTCTTCGCAGTGCAGGGCATTGTGGGTGAGCTGGGGGCGGGCTGGGAGAGACGTCATCTCTCCCAGCACAAGGGAAGGTAAGGAGCTGTGGATGAGCTGCAGCGCCAGCGTTGCCCGGCTACCTATGTGAGAGGTATTCGGGTGGCGCGCCAGCCGGTGACAGGAGGGCGGGGGGACGGAGGCAGCGGAGCGGCCAGGTGTTGCTAGTGGTCCTGCGCCTCCAGCGCATCTGCGCTGTGTACCAGGCACCACTAGCACACACCTAGTTACGGCTGTGGCAGTTGCATCTCATCTGTACACAAAGGTCTTTTTATTAGATATGTGGATGAGTGGAGAGAAATTCTGGCGTTAATAGAGCAATATGACCATTTTAATGGTTTTATGTCCCTTGTTTTCTCAAAACCAGTCGCTTATTCGCTTATTCACTCAAATGTCGTTTTCATAGAAAAAGAAGCGCATAAAGAGCCACAATAGTGTAATACACTAAAATGAATACACATTTTTTTTAAATTAAGGTAAAAAGGTATCCAGAAATGTCAAATATAAAAGATATAAAATCACATTGGCTGGTATGGTAGACAATGGGAACTGTACCAGACAGTTGCTATAAAACCAGCATGCAGTTTACAGAGGCTCCTGATCCTCTTATGCAACCTTCCATATGGCAAGGCATTGGAACATGCAGTCCCCAAAGACCTCCAGCGATCACTCCCTCTGCAGTTGCCAAACACATCTCGAGTGTAACACTTTTATTTAAGGAAGTGGAGTAGGGAGAGATGAGCGAGTTTAAATAACATGGAGTACAAGCAGATCCGGATCCTGGGATCACATAATGCTAAATAAATAAAATACGTGATGGATATGAGATTGTAACCAAAAGAAGGGCAACGATTGAATTGCGATCACAGTTGCATTGAGGATTCATAAGCAAGTGATTGACAGGGAGCGTCTGTTTTGTGGGAGGTATCGAAGAGCGGCGACAAAAATGCGTCCATGATGGGACTGCGATCCTGTATGCTGGAAACACTTCTCCGTCTCAGCTGCAGCAGCCATTCTGAGCGACCATGGGCTCACAAAAGGAATTCATGTTTCCAGAATCTGCACAATGCGGCGAATGCGTACGCAGTTGCATGCAGCCTCAAAGGCTCCAGTGGGCGTCTGTATACAAATGATGGTGCTGTAACATTAGCATATTCTCGTGCATTCTCTGCATCTGAATTAGCGTGCCGCTATGAATCAGGCCCCTATAATATGGAAATGCAGATATCCCAGCTCATCCTAGAATGCCATTACATGCTCCCTAGCCCAGCCTTAGATGGACCTCCTGTTACTCTGAGTTAACAATTTTAGCTAAGCAGTATATTGGGAAGGGTGGGGTGGGATTGGACAGAAGTATACAAATAATATAAAAAATGTGGAGTGTTAACCTGCCTGGTGCATGGTATCCTAAAAAGGAAAATCTATTATTTGTACTGCACAAATGACCATTAGGGATTTCTGGGCAGCCAAGTAAACAGTGAAGTCACTGTTCTATAGATAATTGATAGGCTGCAGTCTCATGAATATGGGCTTCACTTCCAAACTGATTGCCTTCATACTAGTTTATAGGTGCTGCGTTATGAAAAACCGTAATGGAACTAATCTCCAGGGTTTACTTCCGTTAAGGTCCCATCCAAAGAATTATTCTATGTGCTATAGTCCACATTTTTAAAAATGTAATACATGTGGTATGGTGCAAGGGTACTTCATTTTGATCTATGGCAGGACCGTGCACAACCAATCCCCATAGCGGAATTTGGGTAGGGTCATAGCGATACCACTCTAGTCTCCTAGATTTTAACATACAAATATACAGCAAGTTCCATAGTACAGTACAGTATGTCAATTAAAATAGATAAGGGATAATGGAAAACTACTGTAAGTTATAAAACTATTGAAAGTCCACAAACTCTGAGGTGTCACCTACAAGGTGCTTTATCACCCCCAGTACTTTACAACTTTAGCAAGCAATTTCAAGCTTTATGGACAGGAGTAACGTGACACTCTCCCATAACCCTTAAAAAGTTGGTATATCTGGAAATCCGCTTCACTGTTTATACAGATATTGTTTACAGGAGTTTAGAAATATTGTAGCATCACTTGTGTTCTATAACTATTACACAGAGTGTAATACTTATACAGTTTTTTAACACGTCAATAAATAATGACGGTCCCTCTCTTACAGTAAGTAAGAACTAATCGGTGCACACTGAGTATAAGCTATTTGTGGTTTTGTTTAGTTTTAAAAGTGATCTTGTATTATCCACCAATTTTAAAACCTGTCCAATAATTTGGTTGTCTGAATGCACTGCAGCTTTTTCCACTGCAAAATTTGTGTTTGCAGTAATAACTGTGAAACGTGAAAGTAGTATGATCATATTGTCTGCTGCTGTAGCAAACACTGACTGGTACAACGAGTGGTGCTGCCACGAAGAATAGCATTTTCTGAACAGCAGATATTGTGTGCAAAGACATTGATCACTGCTGATTTTATATACAGTTAGTCACCATTGTTCTTCGTGTAGGATTGGACCTCATTCACAGTCAAACATTGCAAGTATTCATGGAAAAGACAACAGCTTAAAATAAACCATTGTTCATTAAGAATGTACTTCTATACTATGCTGATATCACTTTGCTTTTTCAGCTCGGTTCTCTGCACTCTAGGACATTGCATGGCCTTCCCCCAGAGTGCACTATGAGGCATCTTATTTCATTATTTATTTATTAAACAAAACTGCAAGTATTAATAGAACAAGATGTGTCATTTTTGTTAAATACTAAGGGACTGATGCAGAGCTCCCGCATCGCATACATGGAACTAGTGCGCATATTTGTCCATCTGCAGTTCTGCAAGCAGACCTCTCTGACCTGTAAACTTGCATTTATATATATCAGTGCGCGGGGGAAGAGACAATATTCAGAATGTCGACACCAGAATGATGGCAGGTCTGAATGTTGATACGGACATTATTCAGCATTCTCAAATGTCGACATGGCTACAGTGTCGACGTTCATCATGTCTACAGTGTCAATTATCATTTATCACACCAGAATGTTGACATACATGGGTTTATTTTGCATATTTTAGCCTAACCCTAAAAATAACACAAAAATTTACTTTCTGGTGTTGACATGCTAAACATTTGTGTATGTCGATCTAATCTCCATGTCAACAATCTGACTATTAACATTCTGACCGGATACCCAGCGCAACATGCAGCAGCTTTTTCCTTACTGCAGTTCAAAAAATTGATTTCAAAGCAAAGGTACAGTACTTATGTGTATGACACGGCATGGCTTGCAGATCTGTGTACATAGTCTCCCTGAACACTGCCTATGTGAGAATGCCCGTCACTCACCATTGGGCGTATGAAGTGCAAATACTCTAGATTTTGCACATACTGTACACGTTTAACTCTGCATCATCCCATCAGTGTGGGTTTTCGTGTTTAGACAATCTATACATGTGTATTTAAGAAACAAAGTAACATGCCACTCTGTTGAAAGGTACCACCTATAAAAATGTGTTGATTGAATCCAGAAATAAAATGGTCCATGCACATTAAATAATAGGAGCACCCCATTAATCTATAATAGAATATCCATAACTTCAGGCTGTTAGAGTAGATTATCAGGGGTAAATTTACTAAAATGGGAGTTCAATTTAAGATGGGATGTTGCCCATAGCAACCAATCAGATTCTACTTTTCATTTATCTAGCACCTTCTAGAAGATAATACCTGGAATCTGATTGGTTGCTATGGGCAACATCCCATCTTAAATAGAACTCCCATCTTAGTAACTTTACTCCTCAGACTCTATAACCTTAATGGGAACTTCAGTATATTCCATCTCCAGACAATTTGTAATGTTTACTCTTTTGATATTTTTTTTTGTAATTCTAATTTCATTAGATATAAAATTAGTTTGTTTTCCTTGCAGCCAGGATAACATCAGGTTGCATCTGCTCACCACCAAAATCCAATACTAGCTGCTTCCCAGCACATAAACATCCAGATATGTCTGAAAGTACAGCAGACGGTACTGACAGCTAGTGCAGCACCATCCCTTTGAAGCACATGGTACTGATTTGTGACTGAAAGGGAATTAATGTACACAAACACATCTAGACAACAACATATGTTGAAGATATAATTTCTAGCACAAAATATATATAAGCGGAATGAGAATCAGAATTATGAAACAAAGTTGCAAGTGTTATTCTGTACGAGAACGTTTATTGTACTGTAAAAATAATTTTAACCTATCCAAAAGATATTTGCTGCCTCTATATATGCAGGATCATCATTACTAGGTCTCTTATTTTAAGTGGCAGTTTCATCTAGCCACCCTGAGTTTTACCCGCATGGTAAACGCTGTGGGTAATTGAATATGCCCCTAAATCTCTTATTCATATAGAACCAAAGGCAAAGCTTGATATTTTTGCAATTTTCATATATGGGGACGGATGTAACCAGGTTTTGCCTTGTAAACGTTTTCTGCTTTAAAAAAACAACGTACGAGTTCGGCTGGATTCTCGGATCTACGGCTGTCTGGCAAGCCATTACATCCGGCCGCTGGCATCTCTATGTGATAAAATCACTCAGTTTCAGGAATCCAGCGGTAGCTTTCAGTACATATAACTGGTACTGAGAAACACACTGAGGTTGTCTAAATTACAGTACACATAAGTTTTCTGTCCCTTGTTTCACATTTCTTTTGTTCTATCTTTTAAACTGCAGTTTTTTGCCAAACCTTTCATTACTAGACAGGATACTGGCTTTTCCGCAGTTATTTTAGGCTTATATGAGTCTTTAATATAATTAAGGGTTTTCCCCTCTTTGTTACCTTTCTTTGTACCATTGAATATATGTAAATGCAAGTTTTTTTAATGTATACCTCATAAAATATTATTTTTGTAACTATTTAAAGCACGGTCCTCAATGCACCACCTACTTATTTTTATATCCATAATAACTTAATTAATTTAGTTGCATAACAATATGTATGTATATATGGACCTATGTATGTATGTATGTATGTAGGAACCTATGTATGTATGTATGTAGGAACGTGTGTGTGTGTGTGTGTGTGTGTGTGTGTGTGTGTGTGTGTGTATATATATATGGTTCAAGCTGCTGTTAGATGGTTGCAAGGCAAAATTCTGAAAAGGCTAAAAACAGCACTGCATGCATATAACATATATAAAGAAACCATGGGCCCGATTCAGACCTGATCGCTGCTGAGAGTTTTCGCACAGCGGGCGATCAGCTATTAACTACAAATGCACCATAATGCGCATACACGTCGGCAAACACAACAGACATCACCGGTTAGTGACAGGCTGGTGCGAAAATTCTAATCGCACAGCCATTCGCATGCTGGTTGACAGGAGGAAGATGTTTGTGGGTGGCAACAGACCATTTTCTGGGAGTGTCAGCTAAAAAAGTGCTTTACCTAGTGCAATGTGTATAATGTGTTCTGCCTGGCGCAAAGTGTATAATGTACTTTACCTGGTGCAGTGTGTATAATGTGCTCTACCTGACACAAAGTGTAGAACATGCTCTATCTGGCGCAATATGTATAACATACTCTACCTGGCGCAGTGTGTATTGGAGGTTCTACCTGGTGCATTGTGTATAAGCGACACTACTGTGTGATGTAATATGAATTGGCACTATTATGCGGCCACGCCCCTTCCCCACAAAGCCACGCCCCTAATATTTTGCTGTGCGCATGTGGTGCACACTTTCCATGCGTACGTGTGGTCAGGCCTTCTGAGCAGCAATCCAGCCTACTTGACAGACCCCACCCCTATTAGGGCTGCTTCCATAAATTTCCCAGGTTGGTTTTCGATCCCAATCCACCCCTGCTTACCCCTCCAGAGTCCAGGGGTAGCTGGCACTGCAGACAGCAATCTCCAGTTAAATGGTATGGCATCCATTTTCCAGGTAATATGCACATCCATAATAGAGATGTCCCCGGTGTCAGCGTCCGGAGTCTTACCGGTACGCTGGGGCCGCGGGGCTGGCTTCCTTGGCGATGTGCGGGTAGCGGCGGAGGTGGGCTGCTGTGCCAGATCCGTGGGCAGCAGTAGCGGCGGTGAGGGGGTCCGCTCGTGGCGGCAGGACGTCGCTACAGTGGGTCGCTCTTGCTGAGCCATTGCTAGGAGACCTGGGGCAGTGAGCAATGTGGCTTTGCTAAAAGGTCTGCATTACCGGGCGCCGCCATGTTGGAGACCAAGTTTTGAGCATAGTTCCTGTTTCCTGTCTCTTCCAGCCAATCCAGGGGAAGCTCTCCCTATAAAAGGGGGCTGGTTTAGGACAGGGATGCCAGTGCTTCAAGTTACAACCCTGTTGTAGGTGCTTTAGCCTGTGCTCCCAGGATTCCTGCTGTATTCTGGTTCCTCCTGATCCTGCTTGGTCGGTTCTCTGTTGCTGCTGCAGCCCTGCCGTTCCTACCCTGCTACTGCCTGTGGAAGCGCCCCTGGAAAACCCGGTCCAGTAAGACTCTTTGGGCACAGTCGGCCCCGGGTCTTCTGCCTCGTCTTTCAAGCCACACTCCACAGATCTCCTTCACCAGCCACGCCTTTGTACCACCGACCACCGCCTGCAGATTATTATCTTCAGCCTCGTTTTCCAAACCACAGTCCACAGTCCTTGTCTCCAGCCACGTCTTCAACCATCATCCACAGTTCCACAGTTCATCATCGACAGTCTCGTCTTTCAAATCACAGTCCACAGTTCTTTGCCTCCAGCCACGTCTTAACCATCGTGCTCCAGCCTCGGTTCTCTACCTCAGCCCTGTACATAATAAATACTTTCCATTGACTCTCAAACCCCGCCTACGTTCTTCATTGCTCCGTGTCCCATGCAAAGGAACTAGGGCCCTCGCAAGGCGAATTTAGCAGAGTTACACACGCTAAGCCGCCGCCTACTGGGAGTGTATCTTAGCATCTTAAAATTGCGACCGATGTATTCGCAATATTGCGATCACAAACTACTTAGCAGTTTTAGAGTAGCTTCAGACTTACTCTGCCTGTGCGATCAGTTCAGTGCTTGTCGTTCCTGGTTTGACGTCACAAACACACCCAGCGTTCGCCCAACCACTCCCCCGTTTCTCCGGCCACTCCTGCGTTTTTTCCGGAAACGGTAGCGTTTTCAGCCACACGCCCATAAAACGCTGCGTTTCCGCCCAGTAACACCCATTTCCTGTCAATCACATTACGATCGCCGGAGCGAAGAAAAAGCCGTGAGTAAAAATACTTTCTTCATAGCAAAGATACTTGGCGCAGTCGCAGTGCGAATATTGCGCATGCGCACTAAGCGGAATTTCACTGCGATGCGATGAAAAATACCGAGCGAACGACTCGGAATGAGGGCCTATATCCAGCCCCCTCATCTGGTTCATTCACAGCCTGCTACCTCCTCGGACAAATCTCAGCTGCCGGATCCTCAAACACTGCTAGACGTGACACCCGGGAACAAGGGAGGGGCACCATGTTCCCGGAGACCTGCGCACGCTCGGTAGACTTTGGGGCAAATTTATTAAGCCTAGTGAAGTGATAAAGTGGAAGGTGATAAAACACCAGCCAATCAGCTCCTAATTGTCATTTTTCAAACCTAGCCTGTAACATGGAAGTTAGGAGCTGATTGGCTGGTGCGTTATCACCTTCCAATTTATCACTTCACCAGGCTTAATAAATCTGCCCCTCTGTCACAAAGCCAGAGTCTACTGTGCTATCAGAGATGCACTTGAGTACATCATCAACTTTACATCCATCTCTGAATCGGGCCCTCTACACAGTGTTTGATTTATTGTCACAATCTTACAGTACAACAGTAAGATAAAATACATTGTTTCTGAGGTTGAAAAAAGACAATTTGTTCAACCTATTTGTGGTCTCCTACGCTGTATTATTTTTAGGACAAATTTTGTTTATAATAATATTTGCTGAACATTAGCCTGGTAGATTGAACATAATAGAAACGAAAGATAAAGGCCTTTCTCTTACGTCCTACTGGATGCTGGGGTCCACATTAGTGCCATGGGGTATAGACTGGTCCACCAGGAGCCATTGGCACTTTAAGAGTTTGAGAGTGTGGGCTGGCTCCTCCCTCTATGCCCCTCCCACCAGACTCAGTTTAGAAAATGTGCCCAGAGGAGCCGGTCACAGCTAGGGGAGCTCTACAGAGCTTTTCTAGTTAAAGTTATTTTTAGAGTTTATTTTTGTCCGCCCTGCGGGGTCTGAGCCACTGTCTCCACTGACTGGACACTGAGCTCCAGAGGGGTTGGATCATTTTCCGCCACAGGGGACCGCTCGCCCCAGCAGCATGCCGCCAACCCCTTACAGTGCTGAAGAGTGGTGAGTGAGACACCGAGCCCCCCTAGCAAGCGGGGGGCCGGTGTGAAGATGGCGGCAATGGGTAGGGGGAGCAGTATTAACTGCGCTCCTGTAAAGGTTCAGAGGCACATGGTGCGGCGCTGTGAGGGGTGCCCTGAGCCAGCGCTTACCCCCACACTGGTCCACAAGTCTGTCGGGGTCCGTGGATCTCAGCCAGCAAGTTCTACCTCAGACCAGTATAATCTATGAAGAGCGGGAAGACAGCACCATTAAGGGGGCAGAGCTTCTCCTCAGAGTGGACCCAGCAACGTTCCAGCGCCATTTTATGCCTGCACAGCGCTGGATGGAAGAACAGGTCCCTCCACAGCAGCTCCAACTGTCAGTACACGGTACCAGGGGGCTGTAGAAGGGGGAGGGGAGGCTGTAAACCGACTGTGTCTCCTATTAAGGGACACAGTCTGCGCTGACAAGGGGTTTCCCTTTGCTGAAAGCGCTGTGTGCGGGTTGGCTCCGATCTCTGTGTCTCTCTTGCCATTCTTGGGGGGGGAATTCTGTCTGCCCCCACGTGTGTGTGTGTGTGTGTGTGTGTGTGTGTGTGTGTGTGGAGTGTTTCATGGTCTCCTTTAGCTATGTCCAGGATGACCCCATTCCATGTAATCAGGATAGCACTGGTTCAGCACAGATACCAGCAAGGGAACCAGAGTGGTTTTCCTCCGTCTATCAAATCTTGGATTGCTCAGATTTCTGACAGGGTTGCAAGTAATGAATCTGCAACCCAGGTATTACAGAGCTCCATGGCAATATGGCCTGGTTCTGGTACCTCAGGACGCCCCATTATATACCCCCACAAAAGTGCACGTCACACAAGACGACGCGGATACCGATTCTGACACTACAGATGGTGATGGGGATGTGTTGTGGGGGTCTGCATCTCTTGCAAAGGGGGTGCAATTGTTGATAGAGGCTATCAGGGATGTGTTAAATGTTAATGATACCACACCTGAGCAGGTTGAGGAGGCTTTTTTCACTGAAAATAAAAAAGCCTTGCTAACCTTCCCTGCTTCAAAGGAATTCAATGCTATATTTGAAAAAGCATAGGTAAAACCTGAGAAAAAAATTTCAGATCCCTAAAAGGGTCCAGGTGGCATTCCCTTTCCCTGAGGAGGATAGGAAAAAATAGGAAAACCCACCGATTGTTGACGCCTCTGTGTCCAGACTCTCAAAGAAGGTGGTTTTACTTGTTCCAGGATCTACCGCCTTTAAGGAGTCGGCTGATAGGAAAATTGATAACATGCTTAAATCAATGTATACTGCTTCAGGGACCATATTACGTCCCACTATTGCTACTGCATGAATTGCAGAGGCAATAGTAAAGAGGTCGGCTACCTTACTTGAGGATTTAGATACGATGGATAGGGATGACGTTGCATTGTATTTTCGCAACATACATGATTCTGCAGGTTTTATGGTAGAATCCATGAAAGGCCTGGGTTCCATGGCTGCGGGAATATCTTCCATGTCTGTCGGGGACTGTGGCTGCGCCAGTGGTCGGCTGACACGGAATCCAGAAGAAGTGTGGAGTCCCTACCCTATACAGGTCAGGCTCTCTTTGGGCAAGCTCTAGATGCGTGGATATCCACCGCTACAGCGGGTAAGTCTCAGTTTCTTCCCTCAGCAGCACCTGCTCTGAAGAAATCCTTCTCTTCAGCTGCAACGCAGTCCTTTCGGCCTAACATGCCTAGAAAGACCAGAACTTCCAATGCCTTCTTTAGGGGAGGTCGGGTTAAGTCCAAGAAACCTGCCGCTGCAGGTTCCCAGGAACAAAAGCCTTCTTCGGGTACGCCAAAGTCCTCCGCATGACGGTGGACTGCACGCCCCGGTGGTGGAGCCAGTGGGAGCGAGACTCAGACACTTCAGTCATGTCTGGGTATCGTCCGGCCTGGATCCCTGGGTGGTAGATGTTGTGTCTCAGGGATACAGGCTGGAATTTCAAAGTCTCCCTCCTCATCGCTTTTTCGAGTCAGGCTTGCCAACTCTGTTGGAGGACAGCACTGTACTACAAGACGCTGTCCAAAAGCTGGTAGAGGCACAGGACATTGTGCCAGTACCACCACACATGCTGAACAATGGTTACTATTCGAACCTTTTCGTGGTACCAAAATCGAATGGTTTGGTCAGGCCCATTCTGAACCTAAAATCATTGAACCCCTTTCTAAAGGAGTTCAAGATGGAGTCTCTCAGGGCAGTGATGTCAGGCCTGGAAGAAGGGGAATTCCTGGTATCCCTGGATATCAAGGATGCGTACCTCCACATTCCGATCAAGGTGATGGCGGAAATGATGATTCTCCTCTGCAAGCAGGGTGTGAACATCATTCCATATCTGGACGACCTGCTGATAAAGGCATCGTCCAATGAGAGGCTGCGGCAGTCCATTGTTCTCATCAAGCGACTGCTCCAGAGTCACGGTTGGATTCTGAACCTTCCAAAGTCACATTTGGAACCAACCCAGAAGTTGTCATTTCTGGGAATGATCCTGAATACGGAAGTGCAGAGGGTGTTTCTTCTGCAGGAAAAGGCATTGATGATACAAGCCATGGTCCGGGATGTCCTGAAGCCACCCCGGGTGTCGGTTCATCAATGCATCCAACCAATTTGGAAAGATGGTGGCCTCTTACGAGGCTCTCCAGTACGGGAGGTTCCACGCTCTGACCTTCCAACTGGATCTCCTGGACAAGTGGTCGGGATCTCACCTCCACATGCACCAGAGAATTTGTCTGTCGCCAAAGGCCAGGATTTCACTCCTCTGGTGGCTCCAATTGCCTCACCTTCTGAAGGAACGCAGGTTTGGGATTCAGGGCTGGGTCCTTCTAACCACAGATGCGAGCCTTCGGGGCTAGGGAGCAGTCACTCAAGGAGTAACCTTCCAAGGACGGTGGTCAAGTCTGGAAGCCGGCCTGCCCATCAACATCCTGGAACTAAGAGCCGTCTACAACGGTCTTCTTCAAGTGCCCCTCTTCTGAGAAATCGGGTTACTCAAGTGCAGTCGGACAACGTAACAACAGTGGCTTACATAAACAGACAAGGCAGAACAAAGAGCAGAGCGGCAATGTCAGAGGTGACAAGAATACTTCTCTGGACAGAAAAGCACGCGTTAACACTGTCAGCCATCATCATTCTGGGAGTAGACAATGGGGAAGCAGACTTCCTCAGCAGACACGGTCTCCATCCAGGAGAGTGGGGACTCCATCCGGAGGTGTTCAAGGAAATAACAGATCTTTGGGGTTTACCCCAAATAGACATGATGGCCTCTCGTCTCAACAAGAAGCTTTGACGTTATTGTTCCAGGTCGAGGGACCCATAGGCAGTGGCAGTGGACGCCCTGGTGTCTCCGTGGGTGTTCCAGTCAGTGTACATGTTTCCACCACGCCCACTCATCCCAAGAATCCTAAAGCTCATAAGGAGAACAAGGGTTCAAGCGATCCTCATTGCCTCAGACTGGCCAAAAAGGGCTTGGTACGCGGACCTTCTGAATCTACTGCAAGAAGAGCTGAGGCCTCTTCCTCTTTGGAAGGCCCTGCTGCAGCAGGGGCCGTTCGCCTATCAAGACTTAACGCGGCTACGGCATGGAAGTTGAGCGCCTGATTCTTGCACAGAAGGGCATTCCGAAGAAGGTTATTCCTACCCTCATACAGGCTAGGAAAGGGGTAACATCTAAACATTACCATCGTATTTGGAAGAAATATGTCTATTGGTGTGAGTCCAAGAAGTTTCCTACGGTGGAGTTTCAACTGGGACGTTTCCTCCTCTTCCTGCAAGCAGGAGTGGATTTGGGCCTGAGTTTGGGTTCTGTGAAGGTCCAGATTTCAGCTCTATCCATTTTCTTTCAGAAACAATTGGCTGCCCTCCCTTAGGTTCAGACCTTTTTGAAGGGAGTTCTGCATATCCAACCTCCCTTTGTACTGACTACGGCGCCTTGGTACCTTAACGTGGTGTTGCAGTTCCTCCAGTCGGATTGGTTTGAACCTCTACTGGAGGTAGAGGTCAAATTTGTTACATGGAAGGCGGTCACTTTGTTGGCCTTGGCTTCTGCTAGACGTGTGTCCGAGCTGGGGGCTTTATCCTGTAAAAGCCCTTACTTGATCTTCCACGAAGATAAAGCTGAGCTCCGGACTCGTCAACAGTTTCTTACGAAGGTTGTGTCGGCATTTCATATCAACCAATCTATTGTGGTGCCAGTGGCTACTGACTCCTCAATTACATCAAAGTCCTTGTATGTCGTAAGGGCTCTGAAGATAGATGTGAAGAGAACTTCTCATCACAGAAAGTCGGACTCTCTGTTTGTCCTCTATGATCCCAAGAAAATTGGGTGTCCTGCTTCTAAGCAGACTATTTCTCGCTGGATTAGGTTCACTATCCAGCATGCTTTATTCTACAGCAGGGCTGCCGTGTCCAAAATCTGTTAAAGCCCACTCTACTCGTAAGGTGGGGTCTTCCTGGGCGGCTGCCCGGGGTGTCTCGGCAGTGCAACTTTGCCGAGCTGCAACTTGGTCTGGGTCGAACACGTTTGCAAAGTTTTACAAGTTCGATACTTTGGCCTCTGATGATCTGAAGTTCAGTCGATCAGTTCTGCAGGAGCCTCAGCGTTCTCCCTCCCGTTCTGGGAGCTTTGGTACATCCCCATGGTACTAATGTGGACCCCAGCATCCTCTAGGACGCACGAGAAAATAGGATTTTGGTTACCTATCGGTAAATCCTTTTCTCTTAGTACGTAGAGGATGCTGGGCGCCCGTCTAGCGCTTCGTTCTCCTGCAAATGTTACTTGGTTCAGTACAACTTCGTTTTAGTTGAGTACTGCATTGTTACTTGGTAAGTAATGTTTCAGCTGTTGCTCAGTAGTTCAAGCTAGTTGACTTGATGTGCCTTGTATGTGTGAGCTGGTGTGAATCTGACCACTATTTGTGTATAATCCTTCTCTCGAAGTATGTCGTCTCCTCGGGCACAGTTTCTAGACTGAGTCTGGTGGGAGGGGTATAGAGGGAGGAGCCAGCCCACACTCTCAAACTCTTAAAGTGCCAATGGCTCCTGGTGGACCCATCCATACCCCATGGTACTAATGTGGACCCCAGCATCCTCTACAGACTACGAGAAAAGGATTTACCGGTAGGTAACCAAAATCCTAATTTTTTTGCTATTTTTGAGCATTTGGTATATTATCATTCAGGTCCATACACTGAAAGATGATCGTTCAGTGTATGACCTACCTGATTTGACATTATCTTTTACAGTATGGCTAGCTGGAAATTGCCCCTCTCCTTCATATAGTGGGTGTTTCACCACTGGAACAACAACAACAATATCTGCATTCCATAATGTCATCATGGACCAAAAACTCTAAAGCCCCCTACACACTCGGAGACCTGCGGCCGAGGTGCCCGACGACCGATATGGCCGACCCGGTGCGGGTGCCGAGGGGAGTGAAGGTTTTTTTTCACTCCCCACATCACCCGGCCCCATTCCCAACCATGCAGGTCGTCCATATCGACCTGCATGTTCAAACGACGTGAGACCAAAGATGAACGCGCATGGGGACGCGCATCGTTCATCGTTGAAGCATCCACACTGAAAGATATGAACAATTTCGTTCATGTCTTTCAGAGAAATCGACAAGTGTGTAGGGCCCTTTAGGAATATTTCCAGCACCTTGTTGAATCCTTGAGATGAAGAATTCAGGCTTCCCTGGAGGCAAGCTTTGGGGGTTCATTGTGGTACTTGAAAGGTGTACTTAATACAGTAGCCACTGAATGCATGTTTAGTTAACTGCGTATTGAACAAGTAGTTAGGTGGTGCTAGGCAACTAGAGCACATACTATATAGTATATAAATTATCCTGAAATGTAATAATGTCCCACAAGTAATGTCTTGTCTGCATTTTTTTTAACAGGAGGTAATGCAAATTGTAATAGTTAAAAAATAATGGCAATAACAGTTAAGTCATGAAGATAATTTAATTCTTAAAGTCATTTACAATAGCAAATAGTGCTTATGCTGTTACTTCTCAGATCCCTGATATGTCTAACGGTTTATACCAGGAAGCTTTACCTCCTGCCAGTTCACACTAACACAAAGATTGTGAAAGCTGCTTTGAAAACCCATAAATAACTTAGATTTAATAGAATTAGCCATTAATGATTTCTTGGCGTTCTCACATTGTTTTGTTTAATTGCAACTTTGTATTTCTTCTGTTATGATCATTCACAGAGTAGCAGAACTTGTATTAAAAATTACAAATGCACTTTTGCACAAATCTACTCGTATGCCATCACATTCAACATGGCTGAAAAGTGTTACTGGTAATCTTCTGCTATTGGACAAAGCAAAAACCCTGGATGGACAATCCTCATGCAGTACATTGGGACAGATGTATTAACCTGGAGAAGGCATAAGGAAGTGATAAACCAGTGATAAGTGCAAGGTGATAAAGGCACCAGCCAATCAGCACCAATATGTAAATTAACAGGATCTGATTGGCTGGTGCGTTATCACCTCGCACATATCACTGGTTTATCACTTCCTTATGTCTTCTCCAGGTTAATACATCTGCCCCATTGTTTGCAGTTTTTATTTTTAGCGCCACCTGTGTGGATTCAACTGAATAATTTACAGAGGGCAAAAAGCAATCATTGGGCAAAATCTACTTTTACCCACCTTCTATCAGTTTGTGCCTGTCAACTTATTAAAGAATGTGTTTTTTTAATTTGTTTTATATTTTTGCTGCTGAAAGGTAGTCTCTATTCCAGTAATTAGGTTACAGCTATCATCCACAACAAATAACCTGCATAAAGATTGAACACAGACGTTAAATTGATTTTTTGGTAAAGCTGATTCGATCAAGTTCTCTCAGCTCTTCATTTTGTCTTCCATTTAAGTCTGAGTTTCTTGACCAGATATCTTCTATTTTTATGTTAGTACATGTTCAATTCAGCAATTGTAAAGTCTTTTTTAGTGTACTTGTAGGAATTGATTTTAAAGTAGATTCCCACATCTCATGTTCTGGCTAGCCTTTCTAAGATGAATTCTTTAGAGACACACTGATGTCATTGGTTTTAGTACATTGATTGGTTGCAGGACTATTATTTAAGCCAATAACATTGAGCTGTTCATATGGAAGATGGAACACTAACAGAGCCGTCAAATGATACCTTCAATTGATGAAAGTCGTGCTCTACAGAATATAATGCACCTGTGAGCAAATTGTGTTTTTATATAATAATCAGCATTTTAAATTTGTGTTTTTCTGAGAATATATGGATGCTTAGCAGTCTGCTGTCAGTCAATGAACCCATTTCTTAGTCTATTATTTATATATTCCTGTGGAACACAGATTAACATGTCTTGGTTTGCATTTGTTCCAGTAACAATTTGAGGATTTTTATTTTTTTCTAGTTCTTCACCTTTTTATCTGCCTTTAATCTTTTATTTGCAAACTGAAAGCTCCAACTGTATTATATGTATGTAACATTTGCCTATATAGTACTACCAAATATATGTTATGTCTTGCAGCATTTGTGACAAACAGGCTGAGAATTACAGCAACTAAGATGCAAAATGTAGTAGGAAACTAGTCCTTACCCCATAGAGAATTCTACTTCTAAATTGTAATTGGCATTGTACGTAAAAAAGGAAATGGAGGTGATTTAGTCAGCGGGGATTTTAGTTAATTATTACATGTTCACCTTTTACTACTGCTTTTGGTAGCTAAAATAGTACTTGCAGTTTTTGTCCTGTTTGAACAGACATAACTATATTCTGAAATAGAAAACCTGATGCACTGTTGGATGTAGGTGCATTCTATAGTGATTGTGTCTATGGTGATGGGCAACCTGATAAACATATACAGTAGGGCAGCTCTGTTGTCTGAAAAAGGGTCACCCATTATTTTTAGTTACAAAGTTAAATAATTACAGTGAAAGAGACACCTCTTGGTAATACCATATAACAGGGGTGGGGAACATCCGACCTGCGGGCCGTATAAGGCCTGCAGAATCATTTGGTCTGGCCCTACCAAGGCAACCGCAGGCGGAACTCGAAATTCAATAAATCTAGGAGTTTTTATCATAGCAACATAAATTTTGTGAATCATTATAATAATGTAAATTTTGAGGGACAAGCAAGGAACGTCCATTATGGGGATAGACAGGACACATACGAGTACAATACGAGACAGACATGTATGCTTCTCGTCAGCTGTCCGTGGCCCGTCTGCCTGTATTGCAGTGATTCAGAGGACAGTCAGCGCCAGGCAGGCTGGGAGTGTACGCATTGCGAAACTGGATAGTTATAAGTTAAAGTGGTGTGACATCCTACAAATGGCGACTACAAAGGAAAGAAAAGTTAATGCAGAGTGTCGATCTTTCCAAGAGAAATGGGCAAATGATTATTATTTTTTTGTTAAAGCCAAAGGCAAACCTGTGTGCCTAGTTTGTGGCAAAGTGTTAGCAGTAATGAAACAAGCCAATCTGGAGCGTCATTACAGCAATGAATTGGGAGGCCAAATGCGTCTGGATAGAATCAGTGCTCTGCAGCAGAGTTTGGAATCATAACAAGCCGCCTTCACCATGCCTCGTGACGGAGACAGCACGAGTTAGTTAGTGCACAAGCTAATTGCAAAGAAGCTGAGACCTCCTGTAAATGGAGAGTTTGTGAAAGAGTATATGGTGGCTGCTGTGGAGTTCTTAGCACCGGACAAAGGAGGTCATTCCGAGTCGTTCGCTCGGAAACTTTCTTCGCATCGCAGCGTTTTTCCGCTTAGTGCGCATGCGCAATGTCCGCACTGCGACTGCGCCAAGTAAATTTGCTATGAAGTTTGGATTTTTACTCACGGCTTTTTCTTCGCTCAGGCGATCGTAGTGTGATTGACAGGAAATGGGTGTTACTGGGCGGAAACAGGCTGTTTTATGGGCGTGTGGGAAAAAACGCTACCGTTTCCGGAAAAAACGCGGGAGTGGCTGGAGAAACGGAGGAGTGTCTGGGCGAACGCTGGGTGTGTTTGTGACGTCAAACCAGGAACGATAAGCACTGAACTGATCGCAGATGCCGAGTAAGTCTGAAGCTACTCTGAAACTGCTACGAGATGTGTAATCGCAATATTGCGAATCTTTCGTTCGCAATTTAAGATGCTAAGATTCACTCCCAGTAGGCGGCGGCTTAGCGTGAGCAACTCTGCTAAAATCGCCTTGCGAGCGAACAACTCGGAATGACCTCCAAAGTCAAATTGTTTTAGTGTTAGTTTGTCTCGGAGAACCGTCTCAGATTGGATTACTGACTTAGCACAAGATATTGAAAAACCACTGAAGGGTTCTGCAGGAGATTTCCAATTTTTCTGTCTGGCTTGTGACGAGGCAACTGACCTAACAAATACTGCCCAACTGGCCGTTTTCATTTGTGGGATAACTGCAGAGTTTGACACGCAAGAAGGAACTGCTGTCAATTTGAAGCCATGCATGGCACTACAAAAGGTGAGGACTTGTTTGAGAGACTTGTTTTATCAATGGAAAAACCTGAGCTAATATTTGAAAAGTTAAGTGGCCTTAATACAGACGGAGCTTCAGCCATGGTTGGCTTCCAAAAAGAGTTAATTGCATTTATCAAGAAACAACTGAATCGTCTTAGTCTTGATCCAAGTGATTTAATTATATGCCACTGCGTCATACACCAAGAAAGTCTCTGTGCGAAGTCACTGCGGTTGAACAATATGATTTCAACAGTAGTGTCATGCATATATTTTGTCTAAAGCAGAGGGCTTAACAGCCGCCAGTTTAAGGAGTTACTGAATGATCTTGACTAAGAGTACGATGATCTTGTTTATCACTGTGAAGTGCGGTGGCTGAGTCGCGGGAACATGCTCATGAGGTTTTCCGAAGTGCGTTATGGAATTAAGCAGTTCATGGAGATGAAGGGAAAACCTGTCAGGGAACTCAGTGATAGTAAGTGGCTGTGTGATTTAGCGTTCATGTTGGACATTACCAAGTACCTCTCAGAGCTGAACGTCAAGCTGCAGGACCCCAATCAGCTTCTCAGCTCCCTGCTTTCAAACATGAAATCATTTGAAGCCAAATTAAGGCTGTGGAAAGTGCATCTCAAAAGGAATAACACGGTGCATTTCCCCACTCTGGAAGGACAAAAGCCTTCTGTGACACTTGAATGTGCTGGTGGATGTGTGCAAAACTAATCGAGGCATTTAATGAAAGATTCAAGGACGTGAAAAGTAAACAAATGGAATTGAGCATCTTTGCTACACCGTTCGATGTGGAACCAGCTGATGTGCCTGATAACCTACAACACAAAATCATTTAACTGCAATCACCCACTGCTTGAGTTCTATAAACGTTACATAAGCAGTGATGAATTTGCCACTTTGAGGAAACATGCATTGAAAGTGTTCGGAACAACTGAACTTGCCATTACAAACAGTCTACTACTCTCCAGACTGACCGGCGCAAACCTGGAAAAACAGTTGCGAGTAGCAACATCATCACATGCTTTACCAAAGAGAAGCAATTCCAGCCATCACATTAAATGTTTGACCAAATATAGCATGCTAATTTTTAAGTTGATAATTTTATATGGCCCACGAATGATGTCATAAAGATTTAAATGGCCCTTGGCAGAAAAAAGCTTCCCCACCCCTGCCAAATAAGCAAGTTTTATTTTAATAGTCTTTAAAACCCTAATATAAAGATATGACCACAAAGCATGAAGGAGCTAGGTGTCACAAGTGAGAGCTTGGATGGCCACATGTGGTCTTTATAAGCAGTAAATCTATAAAATAGTATTGCTCACATTAAATAGATGATATAGATGAGTGCAGATATAATGCATCAGAGTAGTGTTAAATGCGCATAGCAGTTCAAATAAATGTTAAATAATATCCGTTCTATTTGCCAAGCAATTTGTAAAGAAGATAATGGCAGAGATAAGTATTCATTCTAGTATCCTACACCCGTCACAACCCATGCAGTTCCTCTTTACCGCTCTCTGCTCTGGTGCTTCTAGCACACTCTGGTCAGTATCTCAGCACAGGTTGTGACAGGTGCAGGGTGCAAGAATAAATACTAGAGATGGAATTCTAAATTAAAGATAATTCATTTTTAGCTCATGTTAACTGAATTAAAAAACTATTTACAGAAGTTTTTTTCCTGTTTAAATACATACATAGGGGGGTATTCAATTGAAGTCGGAAACTGCCGTCTTGTCGGAAAGTACGCGGATCGGCGGCTTCAGCCGCCAAGCCATGTGTGTGGTCAGAAACGCGGCTAAATCAGACAGGTTTTAGCCCCTTTTCCGACAATGTCAATCCGACTTCAAAATACTTAGATGTCGGATTTTTTCCGTCGGAAAGGATCAGACATCTATTGAATATACCCCATAATAAGGCAAGCTAAACCATTTTCACTTTTATTAAAGGCTCGTGTGGCTTTATGTAAATATGGAAAGTCTACTTCAATTGTAGTATTAAAGCCATATTAAACAGGACATACAAGAACTTCAAGTAGATTTTGTATAGTCTATGCACAACTAAAGTGATAAAAAAAAAGATGGATGTGCATATTCTCCATGTCCTTTTCGTGTCCTAGGCTAGTAAAATATGTATGGTTTGGGAAAACAAAGAAACATTTTGATTTTGTATGGGTGGGCCGACAGAATCTATTTATTTAACAATTGGAAAAAGAAAATCTGCAGGCTGTTTGGATTGTAGCCACATTCTTCTCATAGTTTTAGAATTTCTGTCATAGCAAATCCCACCAGTACTAAACCATGGGCCTTTTTGTTCATGATAGCTGCTTTCCAGTTCTAGCAACATTAAGCATAACAAGAAGTATTTTAACAATAGGGAGGATTTGCTGCAGGTTTGGACCCACTCTGTTTCAAATCCGTAGGCTGCACCATTGTAAAGTAGCACATACAGCAGAACCATTCATTGCAAGCGAGGACGTCAGTGCAGTTACCAGGAAAGGGTTAGCAGATCTAATAAAACCAAAGGACTGATTGATTACAAAACACTTTATTCTTTTTTAATGTTAAAGGTAGTAAAAAGATATACCGTATAGCTGCCTTCGCCACACCACATAATTTTTTAAAATCCTTTATTTATTACCACGATAAAATGCTGCGCCAAAGTGAAATAAGCCCCAATATTCTGTTGGCAGATCGCATCCTGTGTTAGAATCGCATTAGAGGCCCCAGAGCAGTAACACAACTGTGCTAACCACTGTGTAACAGCCTATATTACTACACAAAAAGATTGGCTTACAAAATAAAAAGCAGGATCTTGTATTCCAAAGCTCTTGCTTGTCATTTGATTAAAATCTGTATATAACCTTTTGCAAGTTAAGTTCAATTAAACATGTAGGTGGTATTCAGATACCTATTGTATGAAAGCTGATTAAACACATTCGCAAACATTTTTCCCAAGTTTCCAAATGTGTGTGCCGTGTAATATTGCAGCCGTTAAGGAATGACTTCGACATTTTTGCATGTTTTAACATATCCACTGTTTTGTGGAAGGAAATCTCTCTGCAGCTGACATACTGTTAAGGTCCTACACATTGACCGATTTGCCGCCAAGGTGCCCTACGGTCAACGGACGACCCGGTGGCACGGGGTGGGGGGGGGTGACGGGGGAGTGAAGTTTCTTCACCCCCTGACATCACCCGGCCCATAGCCCTGCATGCTAATGTGGACGATATTGTCCATATTGGCTTGCAGGTATAAACGAGCCGGCACCAACAATGAGCGACCACGGGGCTGCGTATCGTTCATCAATGGTGCCTGCACACTGAAAGATATGAACAATTTGTCGTTCATTAATGAATGAGATTGTTCATATCGGCCGCACACATCGGCCAGTGTGTAGGGCCTTTTACTGTAGCTTCTACCATATTCATACAAATTGAATTAGTTGTTTCAGTTTTCTGCAATCTCTACTGCATTTCTAGTGCATCGCTGTTGTAGATTAATGTTCTGATACTTTTGTGCTTTTACTTGGATTAAAAAAAATATATCTGGTTAATAATTAAATGAGTTGTTGATGACAGACTGAGTAAACTGTGTGTATGATATGAGTAGCCCTGTTGCATGACTCTTTAGTAATGCTGCAGAGATATGTCATAGAAGTGTAAAGTACAGAATAACAATAATAACATATGTACGGTATTTCTGTGTAGTTTAAGGGAGATATACGGTACATTGTGCAATTTTGCCTGACAGGTTGCACTAGCAGTTCATAGGGTTTTTATTTTACATAAACCTACAACCTACATAATGTACTATTTTATAATATGCTGTCCTATTCTTTATCTCTTTCTACTCATAGTTATATCTGTGATGGCTTTTATACCCAAAAGTAATGTCCTACTAAATTTAATTTACAGTAGGTGTGTAATTACTTTTAAAGAGGTTTTTTCTAACATATTAAGGACTGTGGGCCTAATTCAAGGTTGATTGCAAAACAACATTTCTCTGACGTCCTAGTGGATGCTGGGGACTCCGTAAGGACCATGGGGAATAGCGGCTCCGCAGGAGACTGGGCACAGCTAAGAAAGATTTAGGACTACCTGGTGTGCACTGGCTCCTCCCACTATGAGCCTCCTCCAGACTTCAGTTAGAATCCTGTGCCCGGCTGAGCTGGATGCACACTAGGGGCTCTCCTGAGCTCCTAGAGAGAAAGTATAGTTTAGGTTTTTTATTTTACAGTGAGATCTGCTGGCAACAGACTCACTGCAGCGAGGGACTAAGGGGAGAAGAAGCGAACCTACCTAACTGGTGGTAGCTTGGGCTTCTTAGGCTACTGGACACCATTAGCTCCAGAGGAATCGACCGCATGGAACCGGCCATTGGTGTTCGGTCCCGGAGCCGCGCCGCCGGCCCCCTTACAGAGCCAGAAGCAAGAAGAATCCGGAAAATCGACGGCAGAAGACATCAGTCTTCACCAAGGTAGCGCACAGCACTGCAGCTGTGCGCCATTGCTCCTCATACACACTTCACACTCCGGTCACTGAGGGTGCAGGGTGCTGGGGGGGGGCGCCCTGAGAAGCAATAAATACACCTTGGCTGGCAAATATATCACAATATATAGCCCCAGAGGCTATATATGTTATAAATACCCCTGCCAGAATCCATAAAAAAGCGGGAGAAAAGTCTGCGAAAAAGGGGCGGAGCTATCTCCCTCAGCACACTGGCGCCATTTTCTCTTCACAGTGCAGCTGGAAGACAGCTCCCCAGGCTCTCCCCTGTAGTTTTCAGGCTCAAAGGGTTAAAAAGAGAGGGGGGGCACTAAATTTAGGCGCAATATTGTTTATACAAGCAGCTATTGGGGGAAAAATCACTCAGTTATAGTGTTAATCCCTGCATTATATAGCGCTCTGGTGTGTGCTGGCATACTCTCTCTCTGTCTCCCCAAAGGACTTTGTGGGGTCCTGTCCTCAGTCAGAGCATTCCCTGTGTGAACAAGCCACCCTGGTGAAACGGTCCGTCTGTGCTCAGTGATGCTGAACTCTTTCTAGCTCAGATCACTTTTTGGGACTCCCTGGTATTGTATGTGCCCATTTGGACTCCAGTTATTTAACTGATACTGATATATAATCAATATTGTTTTTTTCCATGTTTGCTATTTTTGATCCTTAATTATTGCTCTAAACCATTTTCTGGTATTTCCTTTTAAATGTAATACTTTTTTGCAGAATCCTTTCTGCATAAACAGGGTCTTATACCCATTTTGGTAAGCCTTTACCATGCAGCCTGTGTTTACTTTCCTTTTTCCAATTAATCGTTGATTTCATGATTGTTTTATTTCATAATTTACTTAATTTTTTGTTAATTTGTGATCTCACCACATTACCATTTCTCCTCCTTCTTCTAATTTTCCCACCACCTTTTTCTCAATAGGTAAGCCTAACCCACCTCTCTCATCCACTGTCCGCTATATATTTATATAAGACAGTGGACAGCAGAAGGCAGGGTTTCCTCCCTATTCTGAGCATATCTCACTTCTATTTTTAGTACCCTCTCATCCAGATGCGAGACCACTCTCTGCAATGCTCACAGCAACAGAGAATCTGCGCTAGAAACTGGACAGCAGAAGTACCTTGTTGCTCACTACTCATTACACTCTCTCATTTGTGTCCTAGTGTTTATTACTGCCATATTTCAGCAGCAACGCCCAATCTCATCCGACCTTGGAAGCTAAGCGCTGATCAGCCTGATCAGTACCTAGTAGGGTGACCTCTTGGGAATATCAGGTGCAGTAAGATTGTGACCTCTGATCACAAACAGCAGAAGTGTTAGAGCAACTTCTGAAACTTACCTATTCCTTATCCAACTTTCCCGCAAACCTTCTATTTATCTACAATTGGCTTTGCCTTTAGGCTTATTTATCAATGCTCTTTTGTATCTTTTAATAATCATACTTTTATCTTAAATGCTTTGTTATCTATAAGGATCTAGCCTTTTAGCAAACAGAATCTCTACCAGGTGATTACCCTCAGTCATTTGACATTTCAATTATGAACCTTTGTGCCTCTCATCTATTCTCATGAGGTTTTAGACTAGGTGCTTACCTACAATTATCACTGCGGTGATTATATGTACATATCATTTACCTCTACTCCAATTTTTAATTTTGATTAACTCAGGCACCTTAATAATATTAATTTTTTGTAATTTTTTTATGTTTTTCAGTATATTTTTCACCACAGGTGCCCATAATTTTGTATCAGGCTTATCCTGATTTCTGTCAATATATATGTTTACTTTGTGTTCTTGAACATTTTTTTGTATCAAACTCCTCATTACTTTTATTCGTTATTAATTAAATGTTAAGTTTTAATAAACTTATTTCAAATTTCTAAGCGTGCCCCAACACAGAGTCTTTCTTTTTTCTTCTCTTTGCTTAACCATTACTGACTCTGGGAGCACCACCAACTCAAATAATTATTTAGATGTCTTCATTAAGAATCTTTAAATTTAAACTTAGTATCGTTGGTCATTCCCTGAACAGTTTTCTACAATCTGTGTATTAATCTATGTTCATCATTACCACATTTTTCCTGTGCGGAACCAAACCAAATTTCTGTTAACTCGGGGTCCTGTCCTCAGTCAGAGCATTCCCTGTGTGTGTGCTGTGTGTCGGTACGGCTGTGTCGACATGTGGGATGAGGAAGGTTACGTGGAGGTGGAGCAGAGGCCGATAAATGGGATGTCGTCCCCTGTGGGGCCGACACCAGAGTGGATGGATAGGTGGAAGGTATTAAACGACAATGTCAACTCCTTACAAGGCTGGATGACGTAAAACAGCTGTGGGACAGCCGGCTTCTCAGCCCGCGCCTGCCCAGGCGTCTCAAAGGCCATCAGGGGCTCAAAAAAGCGCCCGTTACCTCAGATGGCAGACACAGATGTCGACACGGAGTCTGACTCCAGTGTCGACGAGGTTGAGACATATACACAATCCACTAGGAACATCCGTTACATGATCTCGGCAATAAAAAATGTGTTACGCATTTCTGACATGAACCCAAGTACCACATAAAAGGGGTTTTATTTTTGGGGAGAAAAAGCAGCCAGTGTTTTGTTCCTCCATCAGATGAATGAATGAAGTGTGTAAAGTAGCGTGGGTTCCCCCAATAAGAAACTGGTAATTTCTAAAAAGTTACTGATGGCGTACCCTTTCCCGCCAGAGGATAGGTCACGTTGGGAGATATCCCTTAGGGTGGATAAGGCGCTCACACGTTTGTCAAAAAAGGTGGCACTGCCGTCTTAGGATACGGCCACCTTGAAGGAGCCTGCTGATAAAAAGCAGGAGACTATCCTGAAGTCTGTATATACACACTCAGGTTATATACTGAGACCTGCAATCGCCTCAGCATAAATAGTGCTGCTGCAGCGTGGTCTGATACCCTGTCAGATAATATTAATACTCTAAGACAGGAAAAATAGTTTGCTAACATAGAGCATATTAAAGACGTTGTCTTATATATAAAGGATGCACAGAGGGATATTTGCCGGCTGGCATCCAGAATTAATGCAATGTCCATTCTGCCAGGAGGGTATTAGAAACCCGGCAGTGGACAGGTGATGCTGCCTATAAAAGGAACATGGAGATTCTGCCTTATAAGGGTGAGGAATTGTTTGGGGATGGTCTCTGGGACCTCGTATCCACAGCAACAGCTGGGAAGAAAAAAAAATTTACCTCAGGTTTCCTCACAGCCTAAGAAAGCACCGTATTTTCAGGTACAGTCCTTTCGGCTTCAGAAAAGCAAGCGGGTCAAAGGCGCTTCCTTTCTGCACAGAGACAAGGGAAGAAGGAAAAAGCTGCACCAGCAGCCAGTTCCCAGGATCAAAAATCTTCCCCCGCTTCCTCTGAGTCCACCGCTTGACGTTGGGGCTCCACAGGTGGAGACAGGTGCGGTAGGGGCGCGTCTCGGGAACTTCAGGGACCAGTGGGTTTGCCCACAGGTGGATCCCTAGGTTCTGCAAATAGTATCACAGGGATACAGGCTGGAGTTCGAGGCGACTCCCCCTCGCCGTTACCTCACCTCAGCCTTGCCTGCTGCCCTCGGAGAAAGGTAGTACTGGCGGCAATTCACAAGCTGCACTTCCAGCAGGTGAAATCTAGGTACCCCTCCTTCAACAAGGCCGGGGTTACTATTCCAAAATGTTGTGGTACCGAATCCAGACGGTTCAGTGAGTCCCATTATAAAATTGAAAGCCTTGAACACTTATATACGAAGGTTCAAGTTCGAAATGGAATCGCTCAGGGCGATTATTGCAAGCCTGGAGAATTTCATGGTATCACTGGACATCAAGGATGCTTACCTGCATGTCCCTATTTACCCCCTTCACCAGGAGTACCTCAAAATTGTGGTACAGGATTGTCATTACCAATTCCAGACGTTGCCGTTGGTCTGTCCCCGGCACCGAGGTATTTACCAAGGTAATGGCCGAAATAATTATCCCGTACTTGGACGATCTCCTTATAAAGGCGAGGTCCAGGGAGCAGTTGTTCGGCGGAGTAGCACTATCTCGGGAAGTGCTACAACAGCACGGCTGAATTCTGAATATTCCAAAGTCGCAGCTGGTTCCTACGACGCGTCTACTGTTCCTGAGTATGGTTCTGGACACAGAACAGGATAAAAAGGGTTTCTCCCGGAGGAGAAGTCCAAGGAGTTGTCGTCTCTAGACAGAGACCTCCTAATACGTATACAGGTGTCGGTGCATCAATGCACGCGAGCCCTGGGAAGGATGGTAGCTTCTTACGAAGAAATTCCATTCGCCAGGTCCCATGCAAGGATTTTCCAGTGGGATCTGTTGGACATGTGGTCCGGGTCGCATCTTCAGATGCATCGGCGGATAACCCTGTCTCCAAGAGCCAGGGTGTCGCTGTTGTGGTGGCTGCAGAGTGCTCATCTTCTAGGGGGCCGCAGATTCGGCATACAGGACTGGGTCCTGGTGACCACGGATGCCAGCCTTCGAGGCTGGGGGGCAGTCACACAGGGAAGAAACTTCCAAGGCTATGGAAAAGTCAGGAGACTTCCCTACACATAAATATTCTGGAACTAAGGGCCATTTACAATGCCCTAGGTCAGGCTAGACCCCTGCTTCAACACCGGCCGGTGCTGATCCAGTCAGACAACATCACGGCAGTCGCTCATGTACACGACAGGGCGGCACAAGAAGCAGGATGGCGATGGCAGAAGCCGCAAGGATTCTCCGATGGGCGGAAAATCATGTGTTAGCACTGTCAGCAGTGTTCATTCCCGGAGTGGACAACTGAGAAGCAGACTTTCTCAGAAGACACGACCTCCACCCGGGAGAGTGGGGACTTCATCCAGAAGTCTTCCAAATGATTGTACACCGTTGGGAAAGGCCACAGGTGGACATGATGGCGTCCCGCCTCAACTAAAAGTTACAAAGATATTGCGCCAGGTCAAGGACCCTCAGGCGATCGCTGTGGACGCTCTGGTAACACCGTGGGTGTACCAGTCGGTGTATGTGTTCCCTTCTCTGCCTCTCTTACCCAGGGTAATGAGAATAATAAGAAGGAGAGGAGTAAGAACTATACTCATCGTTCCGGGTGGGCCAAGAAGAGCTTGGTAACCAGAACTCCAAGAAATGATCTCCAAGGACCCATGGCCTCTGCCGCTCAGACAGGACCTGCTGCAGCAGGGGGCCTGTCTGTTCCAAGACGTACCGCGGCTGCGTTGGACGGCATGGCGGTTGAACGCCGGATCCTGAAGGAAAAGGGAATTCCGGAGGAAGTAATCCCTACGCTATTTAAAGCTAGGAAAGAAGTGAACGCTAACCATTATCACCGCATATGGCGGAAATATGTTGCGTACTGTGAGGCCAGGAAGGCCCCAAAGGAGAAATTTCAGCTAGGTCGATTTCTGCACTTCCTACAGTCAGAGGTGACTATGGGCCTACAATTGGGTTCCATTAAGGTCCAGATTTCGGCTCTATCGATTTTCTTCCAAAATGGAACTGGCTTCACTGCCTGAAGTTCAGACTTTGTTAAGGGAGGGCTGCATAGTCAGCCCCCGTTTGTGCCTCCAGTGGCACCGTGGGACCTCAACGTGGTGTTGGGTTTCCTAAAGTCACATTGGTTTGAGCCACTCAAAACCGTGGATTTAAAATATCTCACGTGGAAAGTGGTCATGCTTTTGGCCTTGGCTTCGGCAAGGCGGGTGTCAGAATTGGCGGCTTTGTAATGTAAAAGCCCCTATTTGATTTTCCGTATGGATAGGGCAGAATTGAGGACTCGTCCCCAGTTTCTTCCTAAGGTGGTATCAGCTTTTCACTTGAACCAACCTATCGTGGTGCCTGCGGCTACTAGGGACTTGGAGGACTCCAAGTTACTGGACGTAGTCAGGGCCTTGAAAATTTATGTTTCCAGGACGGCTGGAGTCAGGAAGACTGACTCGCTATTTATCCTGTATGCACCAAACAAGATGGGTGCTCCTGCTTCAAAGCAGACTATTGCTCGCTGGATTTGTAGCACAATTGCGCATTCTGTGGCTGGCCTGCCGCAGCCTAAATCTGTAAAAGCCCATTCCACGAGGAAAGTAGGCTCTTCTTGGGCGGCTGCCCGAGGGGTCTCGGCTTTACAACTTTGCAGAGCTGCTACTTGGTCAGGGGCAAACACGTTTGCAAAATTCTACAATTTTGATACCCTGGCTGAGGAAGACCTTGAGTTCTCTCATTCGGTGCTGCAGAGTCATCCGCACTCTCCCGCCCGTTTGGGAGCTTTGGTATAATCCCCATGGTCCTTACAGAGTCCCCAGCATCCACTAGGACATCAGAGAAAATAAGATTTTACTCACCGGTAAATCTATTTCTCGTAGTCCGTAGTGGATGCTGGGCGCCCGTCCCAAGTGCGAATTGTCTGCAATACTTGTATATAGTTATTGTTAACTACAAGGGTTATTGTTGAGCCATCTTTTGAGAGGCTCTGTTGTGTTCCTACTGTTAACTGGGTATATTATCACGAGTTGTACGGTGTGATTGGTGTGGCTGGTATGAGTCTTACCGGATTCAAAATCCTTCCTTATTGTGTCAGCTCTTCCGGGCACAGTATCCTTACTGAAGTCTGGAGGAGGGTCATAGTGGGAGGAGCCAGTGCACACCAGGTAGTCCTAAATCTTTCTTAGCTGTGCCCAGTCTCCTGCGGAGCCGCTATTCCCCATGGTCCTTACGGAGTCCCCAGCATCCACTACGGACTACGAGAAATAGATTTACCGGTGAGTAAAATCTTATTTTTCCTTTAATGGGCAAAACCATGTGCAGTGCAGGTGGGGCAGATATAACATGTGCAGAGAGAATAGATTTGGGTGGGTGTGTTCAAACTGAAATCTAAATTGCAGCGTAAAAATAAAGCAGCCAGTATTTACCCGGGATCGGCATGAAATACCTCCAATCAAAATGCCGACGTTCAAAATGCCGACACCAATTGACCGATGGTCAAAATGCCGACATGTAAAATGCCGACAGGTCAAAATACCGACATGCATTTTTTGTTTCTCTTACGTCCTAAAGGATGCTGGGGACTCCGTAAGGACCATGGGGTATAGACGGGCTCCGCAGGAGACATGGGCACTCTAAAGACTTTAAATGGGTGTGCACTGGCTCCTCCCTCTATGCCCCTCCTCCAGACCTCAGTTAGATCCTGTGCCCAGAGGAGACTGGGTGCACTGCAGGGGAGCTCTACTGAGTTTCTCTGTAAAAGACTTGTTAGGTTTTTTATTTTCAGGGAGCACTGCTGGCAACAGGCTCCCTGCATCGGGGGACTGAGGGGAGAGAAGCAGACCTACTTAAATGATAGGCTCTGCTTCTTAGGCTACTGGACACCATTAGCTCCAGAGGGTCGGAACGCAGGTCTCACCCTCGCTGTTCGTCCCGGAGCCGCGCCGCCGTCCTCCTCACAGAGCCGGAAGATAGAAGCTGGGTGAGTATGAGAAGAAAGAAGACTTCAAAGGCGGCAGAAGACTTCGGATCTTCTATGAGGTAACCAACACACACACACACTGGTGGCACTGTATGGGTGCAGGGCGCATGGGGGACGCCCTGGGCAGCAATTATTTACCTCTTAGGGACACTGGCAGAGATATATACTGCGGAGGCAGTATATGGCAAAAACCCCCGACCAGTATAAAGA
Source organism: Pseudophryne corroboree (assembly GCF_028390025.1). Taxonomy (NCBI): domain Eukaryota; kingdom Metazoa; phylum Chordata; class Amphibia; order Anura; family Myobatrachidae; genus Pseudophryne; species Pseudophryne corroboree. The sequence continues at coordinate 575,614,959 of NC_086448.1, forward strand.
TTTGAGCAGGATCGAAGCCCGCCGGTGAGGGGGCGGAGCTTGATCCCTCAGCACTAACCAGCGCCATTTTCTCCACAGCACGCTGCAGGAAGCTGGCTCTCCGGACTCTCCCCTGCTGAACACATACAGAGGGCAAAAAAGAGGGGGGGTCGGCACATTTATTTGGCGCAGTGAGTATATTTATAAAAGCGCTGTACTGACTGGGCTTTTATTCCAGTATCCGGTGGCGCTGGGTGTGTGCTGGCATACTCTCTCTCTGGGGTAAATTTACTAAGGTCGGAGATTTTTAGAACTGGTGATGTTGCCCATGGCAACCAATCAGATTCTACTTACCATTTATCTAGCTGCTTCTAGCAGATAATAGATATAATCTGATTTGTTGCTATGGGCAACATCACCAGTTCTAAAAATCTCCCGCCTTAGTAAATATACCCCCCAGTCTCTCCAAAGGGCCTTATTGGGGGACTGTCTCTATATATATATATATATATATATATATAAAGTCCAGAGGTGAAGCGCACACACTTAAAGGATGTTAGAAGGGTGCCGTGTCAATTGTTATTGATACCATAGTTCCCAATGCTTACCCTGAAAGGGTTTAGACAAAAGGAGACCAGCACACCACCATATGAAAAAATATGAAAAGCATTTAATGAATCAGTAGCATTATCATATCCATGCACAGGAGTTCAATCAAGAAGGCCCTTACAGCTTTAGATTCCAGCACACCACCAGTAGCCAGGCATTTTGTTACTAGTGGTCACACTATGGCTGACTTTAGATGTATGCCAATAGATCACATCCCCCCACTACGTAGGGGAGGCGATAGACATCGGTTACTTCTGCAACGTGAATGTGAATGGATCTACAAGTTAAATTCAACTGCGCCCAGTGGTTTGAATGAAGAACTTATTTTGACTCCTTTCATTTGAATTTTCATTGTTACTACTGTTTTACAGTCAACTGACCAAGATAGTATACTTTATGTCAAATTGTCTCAAACGGGATCGCTGTTGACAATGCCACTAATGCAACTTACTACCATTTCTATTTTTGTGTTTTTTATATAATTTGTTTTTTATGATCAATTAGCCTCTATGTCGATATTCTCCTACTAATGCGGCTTTGTATGCCTGTTTAAGATGATATTTATATAGGACCTATTGGCCCGTAGAATAAGTATCGACATACAGGTTATTTTTCATTATGTCTTATAATATACTTTTTATTATGTGTTATTTTCTTTTTTCATTTGATATTCTTATGCTGTATTTTTTATTTTTATTTTTATGTACAGATTAATGTATGTGACAAGTTGTGTACCTTGAACACATAGGCGGTGACATTGCCAGTGATCTGAGGCCGGTTTTTGTATTGGCGGAAGTTGATTGTCGCGATGACGCGACATCACTTCCGGCACAGCGGTACTTATGCTAGTGCCGTGGAAACGTACCCCGGCACTTGAGTTCCGTTATATGGCGGATGTTGACAAACGCGGTCGCGTGTTGTCACTTCCGGTACAACGGAACTGTTGATAGTGGTCTGGGCAACTTTGTCTTGCTTTTGTAGTTCCACACTGGTCTGTTCACATACCCCTGGGAGGTTTTTGAATCACTGGTGATTGGGCAAAACAGGTGTATCTGATTTATGCAAATTGCACAGCTTTATAAGGTTCTCTGTTTGAACACTATGTTGTAGCTGACCCCATGATGAAGGTGTGACAACCGAAACGGGCCGTTGGGATGGCTGTTCTGCTTGAATACTGCTGAAAGCCTCATGATGAGTACTAAAAAATGTTTTCAAAAGGCCTGATAATGCTACTGATTCATTAAATGCTTTTCATATTTTTTCATATGGTGGTGTGCTGGTCTCCTTTTGTCTAAACCCTTTCAGGGTAAGCATTGGGAACTATGGTATATATATATATATATATATATATATCTATATCTATCCCTGAGTGTGTGGGGGTGTCGGTACGTGTGTGTCGGCATGTCTGAAGCGGAAGGCTCATCTAAGGAGGCGGGGGAGCAGATGATTGTGGTGTCTCCGTCGGCGACGCCGACACCTGATTGGCTGGATATGTGGAAAGTTTTAAATGCAAGTGTGTCTTTATTAAATAAGAGAATGGACAAATGGACAATGTATCACAGGGTCTCAGAAACGTCCCCTGTCCCAAGTAGCAGACACTGATACCGACACGGATTCTGACTCCAGTGTCGACTACGATGATGCGAGGTTACACCCAAGGGGGGCCAAAAGTATTCATTATAGGATTATTGCAATAAAAGATGTTTTACATATCACAGATGACCCCTCTGTCCCTGACACGAGGGTATGCATGTTTAAGGAAAAGAAACCTGAGGTAACCTTTCCCCCATCTCATGAGCTGAACGCGTTATTTGAAAAGGCTTGGGAAACTCCAGACAAGAAACTGCAGATTCCCAAGAGAATTCTTATGGCGTATCCTTTCCCTGCACCGGACAGGTTACGGTGGGAATCCTCGCCCAAGGTGGACAAGGCTTTAACGCGCTTGTCCAAAAAGGTGGCGCTACCGTCTCCAGATACGGCAGCCCTCAAGGATCCTGCTGATGGCAGACAGGAAACTACCTTAAAATCAATTTATGCACATACGGGTGCCTTGCTCAGACCGGCAATAGCGTTGGCTTGGGTTTGTAGCGCTGTAGCAGCTTGGGCAGATACCTTGTCATCTGACATTGATACCCTAGATAGGGATAGCATTTTATTGACCTTAGGTCATATTAAAGACGCAGTCTTATATATGAGAGACGCTTCCAGAGACGTTGGGCTGTTAGGTTCAAGAGCCAACGCCATGGCGATTTCTGCTAGGCGAGCCCTGTGGACCCGTCAATGGACGGGTGATGCCGACTCAAAAAGACATATGGAAGTTTTGCCTTACAAGGGTGAGGTTTATTTGGGAAAGGTCTCGCGGACCTAGTTTCCACAGCTACCGCGGGTAAATCTACCTTTTTACCTTATGTTCCCCCACAGCAAAAGAAAACACAGCAATATCAGATGCAGTCCTTTAGGGCGCACAAGTCCAGAAGAGGTCGGGGCTCTTCCTTCCTCGCCAGAGGTAAGGGTAGAGGGAAAAGAATGCCTGCTACGGCTAGTTCCTAGGAGCAGAAGTCCTCCCCGGCTTCTACTAAATCCACCGCATGACGCTGGGGCTCCACTGAGGGAGTCCGCGCCGGTGGGGGCACGTCTTCGACTCTTCAGCCAGGTCTGGGTTCAGTCAGACGTGGATCCTTGGGCGATGGAGATTGTATCCCAAGGCTACAAGCTGGAATTCGAAGACGTGCCTCCTCGACGATTTTTCAAATCGGCTTTACCAGCTTCTTCCCCAGAAAGGGAGATAGTTTTAGCTGCAATTCAGAAACTTTGTCAACAACAAGTGATTGTCAAGGTGCCCCTAGTTCAACAGGGGAAGGGGTACTATTCAACCCTGTTTGTGGCCCCGAAACCGGATGGCTCTGTCAGACCCATTCTAAATCTAAAATCCCTAAACCTGTACTTGAAAAAGTTCAAATTCAAGATGGAATCGCTCCGGACAGTTATCTCCAGCCTGGAGGGGGGATTTTATGGTGTCACTAGACATAAGGATGATACCATATCCCCCTCATCAGGCATACCTGAGATTCGCTGTACAGGACTGTCATTACCAGTTTCAGACGTTGCCGTTTGTGCTTTCCACGGCCCCGAGGATTTTCACCAAGGTAATGGCGGAAATGATGGTGCTCCTGCGCAGGCAGGGAGTCACAATTGTCCCGTACTTGGACGATCTCCTGATAAAAGCGAGATCGAGAGATCAATTGCAGAAAAGCGTGTCACTCTCCCTGAGAGTGCTGCAGCAACATGGCTGGATTCTAAATCTACCAAAGTCACAGTTGATTCCAACGACTCGGCTATCTTTCTTAGGCATGATTCTGGACACGGAACAAAAGAGGGTTTTTCTCCCGATGGAAAAATCCCAGGAACTCCAAAACATGGTCAGAGACCTATTAAAACCGAAAAAAGTGTCAGTCCATCAATGCACTCGAGTACTGGGAAAAATGGTGGCGACCTACGAGGCCATCCCCTTCAGCAGGTTTCATGCGAGGACGTTTCAGTGGGACCTTCTGGACAAGTGGTCGGGGTCCCATCTACAGATACATCAGAAAATAAGCCTGTCCCCCAGGGCCAGGGTGTCTCTCCTGTGGTGGCTGCAGAATGCTCACCTTCTCGAAGGTCGCAGGTTCGGCATTCAAGACTGGGTTCTGGTAACCATGGACGCGAACCTCTGAGGATGGGGAGCAGTCACACAAGGAAGAAATTTTCAGGGACTATGGTCAAGCCAGGAGGCTTGTCTACACATCAAGGTACTAGAATTGGGGGCCATATACAACGGCCTACGACAAGCGGAGACTCTTCTTCGCGACCTACCAGTTCTGATTCAATCAGACAACGTCACAGCTGTGGCTCATGTAAACCACCAAGGCGGGACAAGGAGCAGAGTGGCAAGGGCGGAAGCCACCAGGATTCTTCGCTGGGCGGAAAATCACGCAAGCGCTCTGTCAGCAGTCTTCATTCTGGGAGTGGACAACTGGGAACCAGACTTCCTCAGCAGGCACGATCTCCATCCAGGAGAGTGGGTACTTCATCAAGAAGTTTTTGCAGAGATAGCAAGTCAGTGGGGAATTCCACAAATAGACATGATGGCGTCACGCCTCAACAAGAAGCTTCGGAGGTATTGTGCCAGGTCAAGGGACCCTCAGGCAGTAGCGGTGGACGCCCTGGTGACACCATAGGTGTTTCAGTCGATCTATGTGTTCCCTCCTCTTCCGCTCATCTCAAAAATACTGAGAATCATAAGACGAAAAAGAGTGCAGACAATACTCATTGTTCCGGATTGGCCTCGAAGGGCCTGGTATTCAGATCTTCAGGAAATGCTCACAGAAGATCCGTGGCCTCTTCCTCTCAGGGAAGACCTATTGCAGCAAGAGCCCTGCGTGTTCCAAGACTTACCGCAGTTACGTTTGACGTCAAGGCGGTTGAACACAAAATCCTTCCGGGGAAAGGTATTCCGGAGGAAGTCATCCCTACTCTGATTAAGGCTAGGAAGGAGGTGACGGCAAAACATTATCACCGCATCTGGAGGAAGTATGTATCTTGGTGTGAAGCCAAGAATGCTCCTACTGAAGATTTCCATCTGGGCCGTTTTCTCCACTTTCTACAGTCAGGAGTGGATATGGGCCTAAAGTTAGGCTCCATTAAGGTACAGATTTCGGCCCTATCAATTTTCTTTCAGAAGGAATTGGCTTCTCTCCCAGAAGTCCAGACTTTTGTAAAGGGAGTGCTGCACATCCAGCCTCCTTTTGTGCCCCCAGTGGCACCATGGGACCTTAACGTGGTGTTACAGTCCTAAAATCTCACTGGTTTGAGCCTCTTCAAACGGTGGATTTAAAATTCCTCACTTGGAAGGTGGTCATGTTGTTGGCCTTGGCATCTGCACGGCGGGTGTCCGAATTGGCGGCTTTGTCTCACAAGAGCCCCTAACTGATTTTCCATGTGAATAGACCAGAATTAAGGACTCGTCCTCAATTTTTGCCTAAGGTGGTTTCATCTTTTCATATGAACCAACCTATTGTGGTGCCTGTGGCAACGGGTGACTTGGGGGATTTCAAGTCCCTTGATGTAGTCGGGGCCTTAAAGATTTATGTAGCCAGGACAGCTCGGGTTAGGAAAGCAGAGGCACTGTTTGTCCTGTATGCAGCCAACAAGCTTGGCGCTCCTGCTTCTAAACAGACTATTGCTCGCTGGATCTGTAACACGATTCAGCAGGCTCATTCTACGGCTGGATTGCCGTTAACAAATTCGGTAAAGGCCCATTCCACTAGGAAGGTGGGCTCTTCTTGGGCGGCTGCCCGAGGCGTCTCAGCATTACAGCTTTGCCGAGCGGCGATTTGGTCGGGTTCAAACACTTTTGACTGAGGAAGACCTTATGTTTGCTCAATCGGTGCTGCAGAGTCATCCGCACTCTCCCGCCCGGTCTGGAGCTTTGGTATAATCCCCATGGTCCTTACGGAGTCCCCAGCATCTTCTAGGACGTAAGAGAAAATAAGATTTTGAACCTACCGGTAAATCTTTTTCTCCTAGTCCGTAGAGGATGCTGGGCGCCCGTCCCAGTGCGGACAAAATTCTGCAAGACTTGTATATAGTTATTGCTTACATAAGGGTTATGTTACAGTTTTGATCAGTCTCGGGCTGATGCTGTTTTTTTTCATACTGTTAACTGGTTCGTATGTACCGAGTTGTACGGTGTGGATGGTGTGGGCTGGTATGTATCTTGCCCTTAGATTAACAAAAATCCTTTCCTCGTACTGTCCGTCTCCTCTGGGCACAGTTCTCTAACTGAGGTCTGGAGGAGGGGCATAGAGGGAGGAGCCAGTGCACACCCATCTAAAGTCTTTAGAGTGCCCATGTCTCCTGCGGAGCCCGTCTATACCCCATGGTCCTTACGGAGTCCCCAGCATCCTCTACGGACTAGGAGAAAAAGATTTACCGGTAGGTTTAAAATCTTATTTTTTTTGTGTGTGTATGTCGACATAAGTCAACATGGACACCATATAAAGTGTACTGCGTCCCCTCGCATGGCTCGCTGCGCTCGTCATGCTTCGTGCACGTTGCCTCGCTGCGCTCGGCACACTATTATGTTCCCCCTCCAGGTCCACTGGGATGGTAAAATATGAACAAGTCGGTTTCAATTAAAAACATCATGAAAAACTCATATCGGTATTTTGACCTGTCGGCATTTTACATGTCGGTATTTTGACCTTGTCTATATTTTAAATGTCGGTATTTCTCATACGTCCTAGAGGATGCTGGGGACGACCTCAAGACCATGGGGTATAGACGGGATCCGCAGGAGACATGGGCACTCTAAAGACTTTTCATTGGGTGTGAACTGGCTCCTCCCTCTATGCCCCTTCTCCAGACCTCAGTTTTAGAAATGTGCCCAGGTCGACTGGATGCACTCTGAGGAGCTCTACTGAGTTTCTCTGAAAAGACTTATGTTAGGTTTTTTATTTTCAGGGAGATCTGCTGGCGTCAGACTCCCTGCTTCGTGGGACTGAGGGGGCAGAAGCAGAACCAACTTCCTCAGAGTTTCATGGCTCTGCTTCTGGCTGACAGGACACCATTAGCTCCTGAAGGGAACTGAACGCTAGCCGTGTCTAGATGCTCACTCCCACAGCACGCTGTCACCCCCCTCACAGAGCCAGAAGACAGGTGAGTATAAGAAGAATGATCTTCTATCAAGTAAGTGACGGGTGCGGCGCGGCTGGCGGGAGTGCAGCGCGCCATTGCCGCCCACACAAACACAGGCACTACAGGGTGGGGGCGCCCTGGGCAGCAAGAAAAATACCTCAAAACTGGCTAAAAGGGGGCATAAGTTGCCGCTGGCACAGCCCTACCCCCGCCAGTATAAATATTACAGTGTTTTATATGAGTGTAAGAAGGCGGAGCTTCTTCCTCAGGCAGCCAGCACACTACTCAGCGCCATTTTCACTCTCTCCTCAGGCTGCAGAGAACACGCTGGTCCTCTCCTCCACTTCTGACAAGTACAGGGTGCTATTAAGGGGGGGCACAAAGCGATTGTGGTGCATTTAATAGTGTGAATTACTGTTTAAAGGCGCTATTTGGCTGTGGACACTCTGTGTTCACAGAGAATACTGGCGCTGAGGTTGTGAACTGGCTGCTCCTATCCTGTGTCCCTCTGACAGATTTTACTGTGGGTCTGTCCCCAAAATAAGTCCCAGTGTGTCTGTTGGTGTGCTGTACACGTGTGAGGCATGTCTGAGGCAGGGAGTTCCTCCCCGGTGGAAGCCATTTTAGGGACACAGAGTTGTAATGTGGTGGCACTACCGGCACACCAAGAGCCTGCATGGGTGAAAGAGATACGTGACAGTATGCATCTGATTAACCGTAGATTAGATAAGGCTGCATGCTGGAGAAAATCTGTGGAAGATGTGATTTTTCAGGATGCTGTTATTCCTTATGCGGGCGGCCCCTCTGGGTCACATAAGAGACCATTTGCAAATGTTGTAAACACTGATACCGACACTGATTCTGACTCTTGTGTCGACGATAGTGAATCCAGAGAGATAGATCATAAATTGGGAAAAAAATATACAATATATGATTGTGGCTATAAGGGACGAGTTGGAGGTTACAGAAGTCCAAAGTCACGTTCCCGTCTTCACACAAACTAAATGCTCTGTTTGAAGGGATGTGGGTGAATCCTGATAAAAGATTTCGTATTCCCAAAAGGATTCACATAGCTTACCCTTTCCCGGCTGAGGACAGGAAAAAGTGGGAGTCACCCCCTGTGTTAGACAGTGCACTTTCCAGGTTGACAAAGAAGGTAATTCTCCCTGCTCCTGGCACGGCGTCTCTTAAAGAGCCGGCAGACCGCAAAATGGAAACGACATTGAAATCCATTTTTCTCTGACGTCCTAGTGGATGCTGGGAACTCTGTAAGGACCATGGGGAATAGCGGCTCCGCAGGAGACTGGGCACAAAAGTAAAAGCTTTAGGACTACCTGGTGTGCACTGGCTCCTCCCCCTATGACCCTCCTCCAAGCCTCAGTTAGATTTTTGTGCCCGAACGAGAAGGGTGCACACTAGGTGGCTCTCCTGAGCTGCTTAGTGAAAAAGTTTAAGTTAGGTTTTTTATTTTCAGTGAGTCCTGCTGGCAACAGGCTCACTGCATCGAGGGACTAAGGGGAGAAGAAGCGAACTCACCTGCGTGCAGAGTGGATTGGGCTTCTTAGGCTACTGGACATTAGCTCCAGAGGGACCGATCACAGGCCCAGCCATGGATGGGTCCCAGAGCCGCGCCGCCGGCCCCCTTACAGAGCCAGAAGACAGAAGAGGTCCGGAAAATTGGCGGCAGAAGACGTCCTGTCTTCAACAAGGTAGCGCACAGCACTGCAGCTGTGCGCCATTGCTCTCAGCACACTTCACACTCCGGTCACTGAGGGTGCAGGGCGCTGGGGGGGTGCGCCCTGAGACGCAATAAAAACACCTTGGATGGCAAAAAATGCATCACATATAGCTCCTGGGCTATATGGATGAATTTAACCCCTGCCAGAATACACAGAAAAACGGGAGATAAGGCCGCCGAGAAGGGGGCGGAGCCTATCTCCTCAGCACACTGGCGCCATTTTCCCTCACAGCTCCGTTGGAGGGAAGCTCCCTGGCTCTCCCCTGCAGTCACTACACTACAGAAAGGGTTAAAAAAGAGAGGGGGGCACTAATTACGCGCAGTATTAAAAATACAGCAGCTAATAAGGGGAAAAACACTTATATAAGGTTATCCCTATATATATATATAGCGCTCTGGTGTGTGCTGGCAAACTCTCCCTCTGTCTCCCCAAAGGGCTAGTGGGGTCCTGTCCTCTATCAGAGCATTCCCTGTGTGTGTGCTGTGTGTCGGTACGTTTGTGTCGACATGTATGAGGAGAAAAATGATGTGGAGACGGAGCAGATTGCCTGTAATAGTGATGTCACCCCCTAGGGGGTCGACACCTGAGTGGATGAACTGTTGGAAGGAATTACGTGACAGTGTCAGCTCTGTATAAAAGACAGTGGTTGACATGAGACAGCCGGCTACTCAGCTTGTGCCTGTCCAGACGTCTCATAGGCCGTCAGGGGCTCTAAAGCGCCCGTTACCTCAGATGGAAGATATAGACGCCGACACGGATACTGACTCCAGTGTCGACGGTGAAGAGACAAATGTGACTTCCAGTAGGGCCACACGTTACATGATTGAGGCAATGAAAAATGTTTTACACATTTCTGATAATACGAGTACCACCAAAAAGGGGTATTATGTTCGGTGAGGAAAAACTACCTGTAGTTTTCCTGAATCTGAGAAATTAAATGAGGTGTGTGATGATGCGTGGGTTTTCCCCGATAACAACTGATAATTTCTAAAATGTTATTGGCATTATATCCTTTCCCGCCAGAGGTTAGGGTGCGTTGGGAAACACCCCCTAGGGTGGATAAAGCGCTCACACGCTTTTAAGAACAAGGGCTCTACCCTCTCCTGAGATGGCCGCCCTTAAGGATCCTGCTGATAGAAAGCAGGAGGGTATCCTAAAATGTATTTACACACATACTGGTGTTATACTGCGACCAGCAATCGCCTCAGCCTGGATGTGCAGTGCTGGGTTGGCGTGGTCGGATTCCCTGACTGAAAATATTGATACCCTAGATAGGGACAGTATATTATTGCCTATAGAGCATTTAAAAGATGCATTTCTATATATGCGTGATGCACAGCGGAATATTTGCCGACTGGCATCAAGTCTAAGTGCGTTGTCCATTTCTGCCAGTAGAGGGTTATGGACACGACAGTGGTCAGGTGATGCGGATTCCAAACGGCATTTGGAAGTATTACCTTATTAAGGGGAGGAGTTATTTGGGTCGGTCTTTCAGACCTGGTGGCCACGGCAACAGCTGGGAAATCCACGTTTGTACCCCAGGTCGCCTCTCAACATAAGAAGACGCCGTATTATCAGGCGCAGTCCTTTCGTGGGCAAGCGGGCAAAAGGTTCCTCTTTTCTGCCCCGTGACAGAGGGAGAGGAAAATAGGCTGCAGAAATCAGCCAGTTCCCAGGAACAGAAGCCCTCTCCCGCCTCTGCCAAGCCCTCAGTATGACGCTGGGGCTTTACAAGCAGAATCAGGCACGGTGGGGGCCCGTCTCAATGAATTTCAGCGCGCGGTGGGCTCACTCGCAAGTAGACCCCTGGATCCTTCAGGTGATATCTCAGGGGTACAAATTGGAATTCGAGACGTCTCCCCCTCGCCGTTTTCCTAAAGTCGGCTTTACCGACGTCTCCCTCTGACAGGGAGGCAGTTTTGGAAGCCATTCACAAGCTGTATTCCCAGCAGGTGATAATCAAGGTACCCCTCCTGCAACAGGGAACGGGGTATTATTCCACACTGTTGTGGTACCGAAGCCGGACGGCTCGGTGAGACCGATTCTAAATCTAAAATCTTTGAACACTTACATACTGAGGTTCAAATTCAAGTTGGAGTCACTCAGAGCAGTGATTGCGAACCTGGAAGAAGGGGACTACATGATGTCTCGGGACATCAAGGATGCTTACCTTCATGTCCCAATTTACCCTTCTCACCAAGGGTACCTCAGGTTTGTGGTACAGAACTGTCACTATCAGTTTCAGACGCTGCCGTTTGGATGGTCCACGGCACCCCGGGTCTTTACCAAGGTAACGGCCGAAATGATGATACTCCTTCGAAGGAAGGGAGTTTTAGTTATCCCTTACTTGGACGATCTCCTGATAAGGGTAAGATCCAGAGAACAGTTGGAGGTCGGTGTAGCACTATCTCAGGTAGTGTTGCGGCAGCACGGTTGGATTCTCAATATTCCAAAATCGCAGCTGGTTCCGACGACTCGTCTTCTGTTCCTAGGGATGATCCTGGATAAAGTCCAGAAAAAGGTGTTTCTCCCGGAGGAGAAAGCCAGGGAGTTATCCGAGCTAGTCAGGAACCTCCTAAAACCGAGCCAAGTCTCAGTGCATCAATGCACAAGGGTTCTGGGAAAAATGGTGGCTTCCTACGAAGCAATCCCATTCGGCAGATTCCACGCAAGAACTTTCCAGTGGGACCTGCTGGACAAATGGTCCGGGTCGCATCTTCAGATGCATCAGCGGATAACCCTGTCACCAAGGACAAGGGTGTCCCTCCTGTGGTGGTTGCAGAGTGCTCATCTTCTAGAGGGCCGCAGATTCGGCATTCAGGACTGGGTCCTGGTGACCACGGATGCCAGCCTGCGAGGCTGGGGAGCAGTCACACAGGGAAGGAATTTCCAGGGCTTATGGTCAAGCCTGGAGACATCACTTCACATAAATATCCTGAAGCTAAGGGCCATTTACAATGCTCTAAGCTTAGCAAGACCTCTGCTTCAAGGTCAGCCGGTGTTGATCCAGTCGGACAACATCACGGCAGTCACCCACGTAAACAGACAGGGTGGCACAAGAAGCAGGAGGGCAATGGCAGAAGCTGCAAGGATTCTTCGCTGGGCGGAAAATCATGTGATAGCACTGTCAGCAGTGTTCATTCCGGGAATGGACAACTGGGAAGCAGACTTCCTCAGCAGATCAGGCAATAGCTGTAGACTCTCTGGTAACACCGTGGGTGTACCGGTCAGTGTATGTGTTCCATCCTCTGCTTCTCATACACAAGGTACTGAGAATTATAAGATGGAGAGGAGTAAGCACTATATTTGTGACTCCGGATTGGCCAAGAAGGACTTGGTAACCGGAACTTCAAGAGATGCTCACGGAGGATCCGTGGCCTCTACCTCTAAGAAGGGACCTGCTCCAGCAAGGACCCTGTCTGTTCCAAGACTTACCGCGGCTGCGTTTGACGGCATGGCGGTTGAACGCCGGATCCTGAAGGAAAAAGGCATTCCGGATGAAGTCATCCCTATCCTGATCAAAGCCAGGAAGGATGTAACCGCAAAACATTATCACCGCATTTGGCGAAAATATGTTGCGTGGTGCGAGGCCAGTAAGGCCGACGGAGGAATTTCAACTGGGTCGATTCCTACATTTCCTGCAAACAGGAGTGTCTATGGGCCTGAAATTGGGGTCCATTAAGGTTCAAATTTCGGCCCTGTCAATTTTCTTCCATAAAGAACTAGCTTCAGTCCCTGAAGTTCAGACGTTTGTAAAAGGGGTACTGTATATACAGCCTCCTTTTGTGCCTCCAGTGGCACCTTGGGATCTCAATGTAGTTTTTGGGTTCCAAAAGTCACATTGGTTTGAACCACTTAAATCTGTGGAGTTAAAATATCTCACATGGAAGGTGGTCATGCTGTTGGCCCTGGGCCAGGCGCGTGTCAGAATTGGCGGCTTTATCCTGTAAAAGCCCTTATCTGATTTTCCATTCGGACAGGGCGGAATTGAGGACTCGTCCTCAGTTTCTCCCTAAGGTGGTTTCAGCGTTTCACCTGAACCAACCTATGGTGGTGCCTGCGGCTACTAGGGTCTTGGAGGACTCCAAGTTGCTAGACGTTGTCAGGGCCCTGAAAATATATGTTTCCAGGACGGCTGGAGTCAGAAAATCTGACTCGCTGTTTATCCTGTATGCACCCAACAAGCTGGGTGCTCCTGCTTCTAAGCAGACTATTGCTCGTTGGATTTGTAGTACAATTCAGCTTGCACATTCTGTGGCAGGCCTGCCACAGCCAAAAATCTGTAAATGCCCACTACACAAGGGAGGTGGGCTCATCTTGGGCGGCTGCCCGAGGGGTCTCGGCTTTACAACTTTGCCGAGCAGCTACTTGGTCAGGAGCAAATACGTTTGTAAAATTCTACAAATTTGATACCCTGGCTGAGGAGGACCTGGAGTTCTCTCATTCGGTGCTGCAGAGTCATCCGCACTCTCCCGCCCGTTTGGGAGCTTTGGTATAATCCCCATGGTCCTTACGGAGTTCCCAGCATCCACTAGGACGTCAGAGAAAATAAGAATTTACTTACCGATAATTCTATTTCTCGTAGTCCGTAGTGGATGCTGGGCGCCCATCCCAAGTGCGGATTGTCTGCAATACTTGTACATAGTTATTGTTAACTAAATCGGGTTATTATTGTTGTGAGCCATCTTTTCAGAGGCTCCTCTGTTATCATGCTGTTAACTGGGTTCAGATCACAGGTTGTACGGTGTGATTGGTGTGGCTGGTATGAGTCTTACCCGGGATTCAATATCCTTCCTTATTGTGTACGCTCGTCCGGGCACAGTATCCTAACTGAGGCTTGGAGGAGGGTCATAGGGGGAGGAGCCAGTGCACACCAGGTAGTCCTAAAGCTTTTACTTTTGTGCCCAGTCTCCTGCAGAGCTGCTATTCCCCATGGTCCTTACGGAGTTCCCAGCATCCACTACGGACTACGAGAAATAGAATTATCGGTAAGTAAATTCTTATTATGTTACCAATGGTATACTGATTAGGCCCACTATTGCCTGCGCATGGGTGAGTCGCGCTATTGAAAAATGGTCTGAAAGCGTGTCATCAGAAATTGACACGATTGATAAAGATTAGATACTTCTTAAGTTAGGGAATATCAAGGACGCTGCCGCCTACATGCTGGAATCAATAAAGGATTTTGGACTCTTGAGTTCACAGGCCGCTACCATGGCAGTATCGGCTAGGCGGGCGTTGTGGATTCGCCAGTGGAACGCGCATGCAGATTCCAAAAGAAACATGGAGACTCTCCCATATAAAGGTGAGGCCTTATTTGGCGATGGCCTGGATACGTTCGTCTCGGCAGCTACCGCAGGTAAGTCGACATTTTTGCCCTCTGCGCCTGCACCGGCAAAAAAGACCTATCACCCGCAAATGCAGTCCTTTCGGCCCAATAAATACAAAAAGACGAGAGGTTCCCCCTTCATTGCAGGTAGGGAAAGGGGAAAGAAGCCCACAGCGGCTCCAGGTTCCCAAGAGCAGAAGTCTACCCCTACTTCTGCCAAATCCCCAGCATGACGCTGGAGCTCCCTTGCGGGAGGCCGCTCGGGTGGGGACACGTCTCAGACTCTTCAGCCAGGATTGGATTCTGTCTGGCCTGGATCCCTGGGAGTTGCAAATAGTATCCCAGGGGTACAAGCTGGAGTTTCAAGACGTTCCCCCATGCCGATTTTTCAAATCGACCTTGCCAGTTTCTCCGTCAGAAAGAGAAGCAGTAACAGCGGCAATCCAAAAATTATGTCAAGACCAGGTCATAGTCCTGGTACCGTTGTCTTTTTATTCAAGCCTCTTTGTGGTTTCCGAAGCCGGACGGCTTGGTCAGACCGATCCTAAATCTAAAGGATCTGAATTGTTACCTGAAAAGGTTCAAGATGGAATCACTTCGGGCAGTGATTGCCAGTCTGGAGGAGGGGGACTACTTGGTGTCGGTGGACATAAAGGATGCATACCTGCATGTTCCCATTTATCCTCCTCACCAGGCTTATCTGAGATTTGCGGTTCAGGATTGCCATTACCAATTTCAGACGTTACCTTTCGGTCTCTCCACGGCGCCGAGGGTATTCACCAAGGTGATGGTAGAGATGATAGTTCTCCTTCGTCAGAAAGGAGTCAATATAATTCCTTATCTGGACGACCTCCTGATAAAGGCGAGATCCAGAGAGCAGTTGTTACAAAATATATCACTCTCTCTGTCAATACTCCAACAACACGGGTGGATCATAAATTACCCAAAGTCACAGTTGGAACCGACGACAAGGTTGTTTTTCCTCGGAATGATTGTGGACACAGAAGTTCAGAGAGTATTTCTTCCTCTGGAAAAGGCTCTGGAAATCCAGAAAATGGTAAAACAGATATTGAAAACATCCAGTGTGTCAATCCATCGGTGCATTCGGTTGTTGGGGAAGATGGTGGCGGCCTACGAGGCCATACAGTTTGGTAGGTTCCATGCCAGAGTATTCCAGTGGGACCTGTTGGACAAGTGGTCGGGGTCACACCTACACATGCACAAAAGATAATCCTGTCGTCAAAAACCAGGATTTCGCTCCTGTGGTGGTTACACAGCTCTCGCCTACTAGTAACCACGGATGCAAGTCTCCGAGGCTGGGGAGGAGTCTCTCAGGGAGAAAACTTCCAGGGATGTTGGTCACAACAGGAAGCCTACCTTCACATAAACGTTCTGGAACTAAGAGCCATTTACAATGGCCTTCAACAAGCGGTACATCTTCTTCAAGACCGTCCTGTGCAGATCCAGGCGGACAATGTAACAGCAGTCGCATACATAAACAGGCAGTGCGGAATGAAAAGCAGAGCGGCAATGGCAGAGGCGACAAAAATCCTCCACTGGGCAGAAAAACATCTACAAGCTCTGTCGGCAATATTCATTCCGGGAGTAGACAACTGGGAAGCAGACTTCCTCAGCAGACACGATCTCCATCCAGGAGAGTGGGGCCTCCACCAAGAAGTCTTCGCAGAGGTGACAAGTCTTTGGGGAGTTCCTCAAATAGACATGATGGCGTCTCGTCTCAACAAGAAGCTTCGGAGATACTGTTCCAGGTCGAGAGACCCTCAAGCAGTAGCAGTGGATGCACTGGTGACCGAGTGGGTGTTTCCGTCAGTGTATGTCTTCCCTCCACTTCCGCTGATCCCAAAAGTACTCAGGATCATAAGATAAACAGGGTTTCGAGCAATCTTCATTGCCCCAGACTGGCCAAGGAGGGCTTGGTACCCAGATCTTCAGCAGTTACTCATAGGAGATCCTCGGCCTCTTCCTCCTCGAGAGGACCTGCTGCAGCAGGGGCCGTGTGTGTACCAAGACTCACCACGACTACGTTTGACGGCATGGCTGTTGAGCGCCGTATCCTAGCCAGGAAGGGTATTCCCGAGGAGGTCATCCCCACCCTTATTCAGGCCAGAAAGGGAGTAACGTCGAAACATTACCACCGTATTTGGAGAAAATATGTATCTTGGTGTGAATCCAAGAAAGCTCCTACGGAAGAGTTTCACTTAGGACGTTTTCTCCATTTTTTGCAGGATGCTGTGGAGGCGGGCCTTCGATTGGCATCAATCAAGGTCCAGATTTCGGCCTTGTCCGTGTTCTTCCAGAAACAATTGGCCTCTCTTCCAGAGGTTCAGACCTTTGTGAAAGGGGTTCTGCACATCCAGCCTCCATTCGTGCCTCCAGTGGCACCATGGGACCTTAACGTGGTATTGCAGTTCCTTCATTCGGATTGGTTTGAGCCTCTACAAAAGATAGAGCTGAAATTTCTCACTTGGAAAGTGGTGATGCACTTGGCTTTGGCATCCGCAAGGCGGGTGTCTGAATTGGGGGCCTTGTCTCACAAGAGCCCTTACCTGATCTTCCATGAAGATAGGGCAGAGTTGAGGACTCATCAACATTTTCTTCTGAAGGTGGTTTCAGCTTTCCACATAAACCAACCTATTGTAGTGCCAGTAGTTACTAACACATTCACTGATTCAAAATCTCTAGATGTGGTTAGAGCTTTGAAAATCTATGTTGCTAGAACGGCTCGTATACGGAAAACAGAGAATCTATTTGTCATGTATGATCACAACAAGATTGGCTGTCCTGCTTCCAAGCAGACTATTGCACGTTGCATTAGAAATACGATTCAGCAAGCTTATACTACGGCTGGATTGCCGTTACCGACGTTGTTAAAGGCCCACTCCACTAGGAAGGTGGGCTCATCCTGGGCGGCTGCCCGGGGGGTCTCGGCATTACAACTTTGCAGAGCAGCTACTTGGTCAGGGTCAAACACATTTGCTAAGTTCTACAAGTTTGACACTTTGGCCGATGAGGACCTCAAGTTTGGTCAATCGATGCTGCAGGGTCATCCGCACTCTCCCGCCCGTACTGGAGCTTTGGTATAGACCCCATGATCTTGATGTCGTCCCCAGCATCCTCTAGGACGTATGAGAAAATAGGATTTTGATAACCTACCGGTAAATCCTTTTCTCCTAGTCCTTAGAGGATGCTGGGCGCCCGTCCCAGTGCGTACTTTACCTGCAGTTTAGTTATAAGAATTACACAAGTTGTGTTATCTTGGTTTCAGCATGTTGCTGCATTTGGTTCATGCCTGTTGGCGTGTGTTATGTTGAATGCCATGTGTGCGGCATGGTTGAGGGTGTGAGTTGGTAGATATCTCACCACTAGTTAAGTAATTCCTTTCCTCGAAATGTCAGTCTCCCAGTTCCTACAACTGAGGTCTGGAGGAGGGGCATAGAGGGAGGAGCCAGTTCACACCCAATGAAAAGTCTTTAGAGTGCCCATGTCTCCTGCGGATCCCGTCTATACCCCATGGTCTTGATGTCGTCCCCAGCATCCTCTACGGACTAGGAGAAAAGGATTTACCGGTAGGTTATCAAAATCCTATTTTTGTCCTTGTCGGGATTTTGACCATTGGTCAATTGGTGTCGGGATTTTGAACGTCAGGATTTTGATTGGAGGTAAACTGACTACATCCCATTTACCCTGCACAGAAACAAAATAACCCACCCAAATCTAACTCTTTATCTGCAAATTTTATATCTGCCACACCTGCAGTGCACATGTTTTTGCCCATTAGAGGAAAATGTTGATTTGCAATCAACCTTGAATTAGGCCCTGTATCCTATTAGGGGTGTAGTATGGTATGCCGGCGGTCGGGCTCCCGGCGACCAGCATACCGGCGCCGGGAGCCCGACCGCCGGGTTACTGACAGTGTGGCGAGCGCAAATTAGCCCCTTGCGGGCTCGCTGTGCTCGCCACGCTGCGGGCACGGTGGCGCGCTACGCGCGCCACGCTATTTTATTCCCCCTCCAGGGGAGTCGTGGACCCCCACGAGGGAGAATAAGTGTCGGGATTCCGGCGCCGGTATACTGTGCGCCGGGATCCCGACAGCCGGCAACCTGAAGACCACCCCCTATTAGCTGTGGTGACTTATCGCAGCTAAAGGATTCCCCCGGGGCTATCCTATTAGCCCCGTAAACAGCACTCATCAGGGATTCTGCTTCGCTTGCCTTAGGCACGCAAAGCAGAATCAACGATAACTAGCCCCCGGAGGCCCGTTACTGGACCCGAACACATGAATTAAAACGGATTCCATGTGTTATCGGCCAATAATGGGCTACAATTGGATAGCACAATAACCTTATCAGGCTAAAAAGCCCGTTATTACCGTGCGGTAACTCACCGCACCTAGGGGCTAATTCAGAACTGTTCGCTGCTGTGCGTTTTCGGGGCAGAGATGCTTGAGAGCGTTTCTCACTTTAAGAAAAAAATTGGATCAACTATGGTCTTTATATATCTAGTATGCAAAGGTGGGAGATCACAAAGGCCATGCTCCTAACGTGCCACATCGGGTGGTCTTCAGTATGCCGGCGGTCGGGCTCCCGGCGACCAGCATACCGGCGCCGGGAGCCCGACAGCCGGCATACCGACACTTATTCTCCCTCGTGGGGGTCCACGACCCCCCTGTAGAGAGAATACCGTGCCCGTAGCGTGGCGAGCGCAGCGAGCCCGCAAGGGGCTCATTTGCACTCGCCACACTGTCTGTAAGCCGGCGGCCGGCCTCCCGGCGCCGGTATGCTGGTCGCCGGGAGGCCGGCCGCCGGCAGATCGTAGTGAACCCGCCACATCTACACCCCATCCCACTGTCAAGACCTCCAATGGTAGCAGCCATGAAGACTATTTCATTTTGTGTTATAATCCATTTTCCCATTGCATATGTATGGTCAAGCACTTAGACGTAAATGTATTTCCAGAAATACGCAGTACTAGTATGCCTTCTGCCCAACATACTGTATGTAAATCATTTATGCATGTGCAACACATTACCTATTGATACACAAGTATTCACACACCTACGTTGCTTTGTATCTAGCCCAGAGGTTCTTAAACGGGGTCCTCAAGGCATCCCAACGGTCCAGGTTTTAGGTGTACCATGGTTCACCACAGGTGACTTAATTAGCACCTCAGTCAATTTAGGAACCTCTGATCTAGCCTATTCAAATTGTTTCCATTTAGGCCCAAACTGCAACCTATGTCATTAACAGCTGGCCAATCCCCTGTCTAAATTAGAATCAACAGTGCAGCATGTGAAGGGGATGGGTCTGGGACTCTGGGTCAACAGTGTCTAGGTCGACACACATTAGATCGACACCCTATTGGTCGACAGTGACTAGGTCAGCACAGGAAATGCGTCGACATGGAAAAATGACGACATGAGTTCTTTATGGGGAGGGTTTGTTGTTTTCGCCGTAAAGTGGCGGGGAACCCCAGTTAGTGCGCCATGTCCCCTCGCATGGCTCATTTCACTCGCCATGCTTCGGTGAATGTGCCTCGCTCCGCTGCGCTCGGCACAGGTTACCGTTCCCATTTGTAGTTCATGTGGATCGTAAAGTATGAAAGTGTTTTTTTTGTTTGTTTTTTTAAACCTCATGTCGACCTAACGTGTGTCGACCTAGAGTCCAGATACCGAAGAGGATATGGGAGCAGGGGGGTAGGTTATGGACAAGAATATATGTAGCAGGGGTTTAGGAATAAGTAGGTTATGGAGAAGAGTATATGTAGCAGGGGTTTAGGAATAAGTAGGTTATGGAGAAGAATATATGTAGCAGGGGTTTAGGAATAAGTAGGTTATGGAGAAGAATATATGTAGCAGGGGTTTAGGAATAAGTAGGTTATGGAGAAGAGTATATGTAGCAGGGGTTTAGGAATAAGGCCTGGGCTAGGGGTGGTAGGGTATGGTTTGAGCATAACAAGGTCTTAACTGGCGATTCAGGAAGGTCTGAGCTGTACTAGTCAGTGTGTGATTGTTGAATGATTGTGTTATGGGGAGGTTTTCCAGTGATATAACATTTCCACTTTTTCTATGGGGTATGGGTCATTAGGTTGACCAGATTTAGGTCGACAGGGTGACTAGGTCGACATGAACATGGTCGACGTGAGGTTTTGTTTTGTTTGTTTTTTACTTTTTTTGGTATAGTTTTCTTCGTAAAGTGACGGGGAACCCCAATTAGTTCCCCATGTCCCCTCGCAGGTTACCGTTCCCAATTGTAGTCCACGTGGATCGTAAAGTATGAAAAAGGTGGGAAAAAAATTGAAAAACTCACGTCGACCTTTTTCCATGTCGACCTAATGACCATGTCGACCTAGTGCATGTTGACCAACAGTGATCGACCTAATGACTGCCGGCCTAAGTCTTGTCGTCTAATGACCGTAAGCCCTTTCTATGCTGTATGAAAATGTGTATTTATATTTTACGTTTAATATTTCAATGAGGGCCAGAAAATTACCATTTAGTTTATGAGGTGAATAAAATATGATCAGTTATAGCACATACCTTCGTATGTACAGTATGATTTGTTACAGCATATACTGTACCTGTGCATTACTTTGCTGTGATTAACATGCAATGTTTAATAACATTTGGGAGAACGGTAATGTACAGCTGTCAGTCATGCTTGTCTAATTTACTGGACTGGGTAGAAATGATCCTGCAGCTTCCTGGCTCAGTGGTCAAGTGTCTCATTTGCTTGATATTTTTACATTAATCTGAAAGAAAGGCTGCAGTATGAATGACACATTAAGGCAGGGGTGTCCAACCTTTCACCTTCCCTGGGCCACATTAGAAGATGAAAATTTGGTTTGGGCCGCACATAAAATAAAATAACAGTAACGATACCTGATCGTCCAAAAAAACCATAGAAAACACAGTTAACATATTAAACTTACTTGTAGCTGTGCCCCTGTAGCTGCGTCCCTTGTAGTTGTGCCCTTGTAGCTGCGCCCCTTGTAGCTGTGCCACTATAGCTGCGCCCCTTGTAGTTGTGCCCCTGTAGCTGCCCCCTTGTAGCTGTGCCACTATAGCTGCGCCCCTTGTAGTTGTGCCCCTGTAGCTGCGCCCCTTGTACTGTGCCCCTTGTAGTTGTGCCCCTGTAGCTGCGCCCTTGTACTGTGCCCCTTGTAGCTGCCATCTTGTACTGTGCCCCTGTAGCTGTGCCCCTGTAGCTGCGCCCCTTGTAGTTGTGCCCCTGTAGCTGCGCCCCTTGTAGTTGTGCCCCTGTAGCTGCCCCCTTGTACTGTGCCCCTTGTAGCTGTGCCCCTGTAGCTGCGTCCCTTGTAGTTGTGCCCCTGTAGCTGCCCCCTTGTACTGTGCCCCTTGTAGCTGCCCCCTTGTAGTTGTGCCCCTGTAGCTGCCCCCTTGTAGCTGTGCCACTATAGCTGCGCCCCTTGTAGTTGTGCCCCTGTAGCTGCGCCCCTTGTACTGTGCCCCTTGTAGTTGTGCCCCTGTAGCTGCCCCCTTGTACTGTGCCCCTTGTAGCTGCCACCTTGTACTGTGCCCCTGTAGCTGTGCCCCTGTAGCTGCGCCCCTTGTAGTTGTGCCCCTGTAGCTGCGCCCCTTGTACTGTGCCCCTTGTAGTTGTGCCCCTGTAGCTGCCCCCTTGTACTGTGCCCCTTGTAGCTGCCACCTTGTACTGTGCCCCTGTAGCTGTGCCCCTGTAGCTGCGCCCCTTGTAGTTGTGCCCCTGTAGCTGCGCCCCTTGTAGTTGTGCCCCTGTAGCTGCCCCCTTGTACTGTGCCCCTTGTAGCTGTGCCCCTGTAGCTGCGTCCCTTGTAGTTGTGCCCCTGTAGCTGCCCCCTTGTACTGTGCCCCTTGTAGCTGCCCCCTTGTAGTTGTGCCCCTGTAGCTGCCCCCTTGTAGCTGTGCCACTATAGCTGCGCCCCTTGTAGTTGTGCCCCTGTAGCTGCGCCCCTTGTACTGTGCCCCTTGTAGTTGTGCCCCTGTAGCTGCCCCCTTGTACTGTGCCCCTTGTAGCTGCCACCTTGTACTGTGCCCCTGTAGCTGTGCCCCTGTAGCTGCGCCCCTTGTAGTTGTGCCCCTGTAGCTGCGCCCCTTGTACTGTGCCCCTTGTAGTTGTGCCCCTGTAGCTGCCCCCTTGTACTGTGCCCCTTGTAGCTGCCACCTTGTACTGTGCCCCTGTAGCTGTGCCCCTGTAGCTGCGCCCCTTGTAGTTGTGCCCCTGTAGCTGCGCCCCTTGTAGTTGTGCCCCTGTAGCTGCCCCCTTGTACTGTGCCCCTTGTAGCTGCCCCCTTGTACTGTGCCCCTTGTAGTTGTGCCCCTGTATCTGCGCCCCTTGTACTGTGCCCCTTGTAGCTGTGCCCCTGTAGCTGCGTCCCTTGTAGTTGTGCCCCTGTAGCTGCGCCCCTTGTAATTGTGCCCCTGTAGCTGTGCCCCTTGTACTGTGCCCCTTGTAGTTGTGGCCCTGTAGCTGCCCCCTTGTACTGTGCCCCTTGTAGCTGCCCCCTTGTACTGTGCCCCTTGTAGTTGTGGCCCTGTAGCTGCCCCCTTGTACTGTGCCCCTTGTAGTTGTGCCCCTGTAGCTGCGCCCCTTGTACTGTGCCCCTTGTAGCTGCATCTCTTGTAGTTGTGCCCCTGTAGCTGCGCCCCTTGTAGCTGTGCCACTATAGCTGCGCCCCTTGTAGTTGTGCCCCTGTAGCTATGCCCCTCGTACTGTGCCCCTTGTAGTTGTGCCCCTTGTAGTTGTGGCCCTGTAGCTGCCCCCTTGTACTGTGCCCCTTGTAGCTGCCCCCTTGTACTGTGCCCCTTGTAGTTGTGGCCCTGTAGCTGCCCCCTTGTACTGTGCCCCTTGTAGCTGCCCCCTTGTAGTTGTGGCCCTGTAGCTGCCCCCTTGTACTGTGCCCCTTGTAGCTGCGCCCTTGTACTGTGCCCCTTGTAGCTGTAAAAAAAAAACACACACACGCACAGACACATACTTACCGCTCCTGCAGCGCTGCCTCCGTCTCCGTCCGCCGCTCCACGTGTTCTTGTACAACCAACTTCTCCGCTGGGCTCCTCTACTCTCGCGCTGCTCAGTCACGTGTGCCGCTATGCAGCGGAGGAGGGCTACATTGTGACTGACAGCGGAGAGGGCGTGAGCTGGTGCTGGTCCCAGCAGCAGCAATCCAATCAGGATGTGCTGACAGCCTGCTGGGGCCGGCTCAGCCTCACATGTGGTGTCCGTACTCGGGAAAAAAAAAAAAACCTCTGCTGCAGCGCTGCTCCTGGGCCGCATTACTAGCCGACTTGGGCCGCATGCGGCCCGCGGGCCGCGGGTTGGACAAGCCTGCATTAAGGCAATCACCGGAGCTGCTCATCATGTTGCTTATTAGAAGTGTCATTGGTAACAACATAGCAAAAGGGCACAGTGTGATGGAAAAAATCCTCTGGAATATATTCATATTTTGTGAACCATGGGGAGCTGCTCAGTCCTCCAAAGGGTAGTAGAAGATAAATGACATTAATGTGAAAGCACCACACATGGCAAAGGCTCCAACCGAGTGACTGAACTCCATTATATGCTCATTACATAACAAAGTTTTCAGAAAGTTTCAGATCATCTTTTACTAGAGCAGAAAATAAAATAAAGCATCTGTTATGCTGCAGAACACTCTGCAAACTGTATGTATTATACAGAGGTAGGCAACCTATGGGGCAGATGCTGTGGAACTACACAACCCATAGGTTGCTGGAATCCGGTCCGTAGGTCGACAGCCAGTAGGTTGTTCCCCATATGGTCAACATGGTCAAAAGGTGCAAATGGTCGACATTATTATTATTTCTAGTTATTTCTATACCGCACACATTCTGCAGCACTTTACAGAGAATATCTGGCCATTCACATCAGCCTCTACCCCAGTGGAGCTTACGATCTATATTCCCTGTCACATGTACATACACACACTCACACACAACATATTGTCAATGCAAGTTTTGGGGGAATTTAGCATTTTTTTTCAAGTTTTTCATACTTTACCATCCACGTGGATGACATTTGGGAATGATAACCTGTTCCGAGCTCAGCGGTAGCAGAGCGAGGCACCTTGCCCGAAGCATGGCAAGCGAAGCGGTACACTCATTTCATGTGATGAAACCTACAAATTGACACCCCAATAAACATTAAAAAAAATTGTGTCAACCTCTTCATGTGTCAACCATTTACATGTCGACCTTTTACTTGTGTCGGCCTTTTACCAATATTGACCTTGTGCATGTTGACCATTTGGTGACAACCTAGACCAGCGGTGGCCAACCGCGTCTCTCGAGCTGCATGCGGCTCTTTCATCCTCTGCATGCGGCTCAATCCGCTCCCGGCCACCGCTGCCCGACACACCACACTCACAGCAGCAGGTCTCCAGCGGCGGTGTCTATCTAAAATTCGGCGCCGGCCCGTGAGCCAATCAGAGCTCGCGGACCAGCAGCTAAGGCTCCTGATTGGCTGCCGGTCCGCGAGCTCTGATTGGCTCACGGGCCGGCGCCGAATTGAAGATAGACACCGCTGCCGGAGACTGAGGGGTAGGAGAGACGCACGCTGCGCTCTCCTTCCCCCTCACAGCAGCGCGGAAAGCAGCACTTTTTTTGGGGGGGGGGAGGGGTGAGGCACTGTGGGGGCATGTATGGCACTGTGGGGGCATATATCAGCACTGGGGGCATATCTGGCACTGTTGCAGGCATTGTGGGGGCATGTGTATCTGCACTGTGGGGGCATATGAGGCACTGGGGCATGTGTATCTGCACTGGGGGCATATGAGGCACTGTGGGGGCATGTGTATCTGCACTGGGGCATATCTGGCACTGTGTGTGGGACATGTGTATCTGACACCGTGTGAGGCACTGTGGAGGCATGTGTATCTGCACTGGGGGCATATGTGGCACTGTGGGGGCATGTGTATCTGCACTGGGGGCATATCTGGCACTGTGTGGGCATGTGTATCTGCACTGGGGGCATATCTGGCACTGTGGGCATGTGTATCTGCACTGGGGGCATATCTGGCACTGTATGGGCATGTGTATCTGCACTGGGGGCATATCTGGCACTGTGTGGGCATATCTGGCACTGGGGGGCATATCTGGCACTGTGGGGACATGTGTATCTGCATCGGGGGCATATCTGGCACTGGGGGCATATCTGGCACTGTGGGGACATGTGTATTTGGCACTGGGGCGTATATGTATCTGGCACTGGGGGCATATATTTATCTGGCACTGTGGTGGCACCCATTTTTTGGCATTTTTATATGTATGTGGCACTGTACAACTTAACTAAACAGGGTTATGACACAAGGTCACACTCCTACAAACATCATACCAAAAGGTGTGTGCACAAAAATGCGGCGTGGCTTTGTGACAACTAGGCCACCCCCCCCCCCCCCCCCCCCCCACCCCCATTTTTGGCTCTTGCACTTGCTATGGATCTTTCCTGGCTCTTTGCCTCCGACTGGTTGTCCACCCCTGACCTAGACACTCTCTACCTATTTTACCATAACCTAGGATGCCTACCCGTTTTATAAAGTTCTTTCTGCAGCAGGTTACATTGGTTTCCACAGGGAAACATCGGGGTGTACAGTGGATCTTGATCGAGAGGCACCAACAGGCTATTGTTTTAGGCTGTCCCAGGATGCATTGGGGCCTCCTTTATAACCCCGCCTCCAGGCACTGTGAGGTGAGTTTTGAGTTGGTGCCTGCAGACAGCATGTCACTTAACAGCAGGGCTGCGCTGGGCAGCCCTGAAAAACTTTCTAACGACTTCAAGGGTTGCAGTGCTGATATGTCAGTATGACATTCAGTGCTGTGACTCCATCACCTCACAAGCAGTGTCGCATATTCTCACGGACTGTTCCTGGGTACTTGCGGCGGAGATGCTCCGAGTTTAGGCACACGGTCGCAGTCGCTCTCCTGGTTCGATTGGCTGCTATGGGGAGGAGGTAAGAGGGTCCCCAGGTGGAACCCGCCATTAAATCGCGTTCCGTCCGTGACCTAGGGAGACGGGTCGCAGCGCTGGCGTGGACACTGTCACCGAGCAGGGACCCCACTAGACCACCGGGGCGTATTGAGTACAGGTCGATTGTACTAACACCCCATTTAATAAGGCTCACAGTACCTGGGGTGGAAGTCCAGCATAAGGGAGTCGGCGCTTGACCTGTAGCCCCTCTCCAGGCCCAGGGTACCATCTACTGCAGATTTTCCCGCCTTGGAGCTGCCTCACACTCTCCCTCACTCCCTGACTGAGATGCTGGGCACCATCTTATAAGCATAGCTGCGGCTGGTCTCCGAGACTGCAGGGCAAGGTCTCCCTTGTAAAGCCGCCTGTATACAGCGCTGTGACTTTACAAACACTTGAGTATTCTACATGTCTTTATACAGATAGCGTTAGCTAAGAAAAAGTGTACCTATTACAGGATATATTGTACGAGTATTCCAATATATACCTCCGATCTAGGACCATGCTGTGTTATATCATTATAGTTAACTATGTATTAATATATAGTGCAACCATTGCTGTCCATACTCTTAATAGTGACTGTACTATATAAAGGTCTAGTACTGTGTATGTGTAGTACTATAGTGCAGTATTTAGTTTGGTATTATAGAGCCACAGGAAAGAGCAGAGTTGAATGTTGGAAATGTTATTATCTTTTCAACCTTAGGTTATGCTTTGCCTGTGCAGATGTAATCCTCATATCATGCCAAATAACCGTTTAACACACTATGTGGGTGTGTACTAATTATTGAGGCATAACGCCCCCCTCGGCCATTTCACAAACACTGGTAAGTTTCGGCAAAGATCAAATA
This sequence comes from Pseudophryne corroboree, assembly GCF_028390025.1. Taxonomy (NCBI): domain Eukaryota; kingdom Metazoa; phylum Chordata; class Amphibia; order Anura; family Myobatrachidae; genus Pseudophryne; species Pseudophryne corroboree. The sequence goes on from NC_086448.1 coordinate 575,642,137, forward strand.
GACAGACCGCAGCAGTCACATGTATGTATTACTGTATAATGCTTTACCGTTAGTAGCGGATCTTGCTACGGGCACACAGGATTTTCACACCCGCACTGCATTGTGGGAGCGGCACATAGACACTAGAGGTCATGATTGACCTCTAGTGTCTATGCGGTGCTATGGGAGAGACGTCATGGCGTCTCTCCCATAGATCAGAGGAGCGGCGCCGGCGGCCGGACACGGAGGGCAGCAACGGTCGGGAATCCGGAGCGGGGATGGTGAGTATTAATTTTTTTTCTCATACGTCCTAGAGGATGCTGGGGACTCCATAAGGACCATGGGGTATAGACGGGCTCCGCAGGAGACATGGGCACACTATAAGACTTTGAATGGGTGTGCACTGGCTCCTCCCTCTATGCCCCTCCTCCAGACCTCAGTTAGACTTTGTGCCCAGAGGTGACTGGACACACACTAGGGGAGCTCTACTGAGTTTCTCTAAAAGACTTTGTTAGGTTTTTTATTTTCAGGGAGACCTGCTGGCTACAGGCTCCCTGCATCGTGGGACTGAGGGGAGAGAAGCAGGACCTACTTCTTCTTAGTTCAAGGGCTCTGCTTCTTAGGCTACTGGACACCATTAGCTCCAGAGGGTTCGATCACTTGGTTCGCCTAGCTGCTTGTTCCCGGAGCCGCGCCGTCACCCCCCTCACAGAAGCCAGAAGAAAGAAGCCGGGTGAGTATGTGAAGAACCGAAGACTTCAGGACGGCAGAAGACTTCAGTAACGGAGGTAACTCGCAGCGGTCACGCTGCGCTCCATGCTCCCACACACCAACGGTACTCTCAGGGTGCAGGGAGCTGGGGGGGAGCGCCCTGGGCAGCAAGTTACTAGAAGTTGTTAATACCGCTGCATAAGGGCAGACTCTCTCCCTGGGCACTGTTATGATACCCCCGCCGGACATTGCAGCGGTCACGCTGCGCGCCATGGCTCCCACACGCCGACGGTCGTTACGAGGGTGCAGGGCACTAGGGAGGGAGCGCCCTGGGCAGCAGTATATATATATATATTTATTTATATAATTTGGGGGTGACCGTGCATCTATACAGTCTTAACACTGTATAGAGACCCCATTGACATACAGGAATGTACATTTTTTGCGCGCTGGAGCGCGCCGGGAGGGGGCGGAGCTTAGCCTTCTTTGCAAGAGACAGCGCCATTTTCTGCTTGTCCCCGCCAAAAGTATGAGGGGGCACAAGGTTAGTGCTATTTAGAGAAAAATAGCACTATGTTTGCACAAATGGGCTGGTATAATGTGGGTTATAAATATATGTTTTCTGTGAGTTCCCTGTCAGATATACCCTCTATAAGTCACTTGTGTCGACACAAACACCTAGGAGGTTCACTGTCTGCATCGCCGGAACCTGTTTGGTACTTGATACAGTAGATACTGAGTCAACAGGTCGGTAGGGGTATGCTTGTTAAAAGAAAGCAAGGTATGGGAGACACAGTAGTTTGTGGGTGACCCTGTCGGCACCAACCGTTATTACCGGGGTGACTAGCTATTCCGGTATGTATATTTTTATGTATAGGTATGGTACGGTTCCGTGGGCCTGTAGCTCGTGCACAGCCGTGGTAGTATTTGTGAGGGAGCGATATTAAAATTAAATGTATACTCCCTCGGACCCCTCGGGGTCGCAAGAATGCTATTTTACCTGGTTACTACCCCCTGCTGTCGACGAATACTGGGTTTTCTGTCGACTATAATGTTTCCTGGTAGATCCTCAACTGGGGCATTCAGTACATGATCATACACATTCAGAACACATTAATGTCACTGGGGACCAGTAGGCTCCGGACAATCCGCTTATATGTATGTTCTATCTATATATATATATATATATATATATATATATATATAGAGAGAGAGAGAGATATGTGGGATATGTGTGTAATTGTGTATTACATTTTAAATATTCATATTCGGAATTATGCTGAATGCTGAAGTAATGGTATTCCTTCTCATGTGCTGCTCGCCCTGTTGATAAAGCTCTAGGTCGGCCGTGACGAGTTGGTCTCAGATCCTCGCAAGGAGTACGAAGGTTTATTCTTTTCCCGTTGTGGATAGAATACTGTGAAGGTCAACTCCTGGTCGACGCGGAGCCCTGTCGTAAAGGATCATACACAGGAAGCTAAGTAATATTTTATTTCTATACTTTGGATTTATTTGCATTGCATGCACATGGGGGAGTGTTTTATTCGGATAGGCATCCGATAGAATTACCCTAAAGAGAGTGGGTAAGGTCTCTTATGTGGATTCTACTCTATAACATTGCAGCAGGTTGCCGCGTGACGGCAGGAGGTGTGGCCGGGGAAATGCTGAGGTTGTCTCCGATAGATACTGGTGGGACGTTATAATGCTGTTTGGGGATGCCTCAGTTCAGTCGATCTCGGTGGATACCACTGGTAGATCTAGCTTCGGAAGTTAGACTCCTTCACGACGGTTGGTGACGCATTCTTTTGTGGGATGCAGTCGTTTTAACCGGTTCATTACCGCTCTTTTTTCCTTTTCTGTGCAGACAATGGAAGGTGAAAAGGTAAGAGTTCTACAGCCTTGTTAGGTTCGCAGAAGCGGATGTCCCTTTTTTGTTTCTACCACATCCACCACATATCGCTGAGTCTATCTGGCTGGTGCCCACTCCGGTGGGTACTTGTCTACTTCTTTTCAGTCGGCCTGGGAATAGACTAGGACCTGTGAGTTAATTATAGAATCCTAAGGGGCACATTCTGGCGTTACAGATGTTTGCCCTCACTGATCTTTCTAATAGATTTTGCCGTCCCCTCTGGAAGGGGCGGTAGTACGCGACGCCATACCTGAGGTGCGTCAGGTTCAGGGCATTGTCCTGCTGTACCTGGTTTAAAAAAAAACAAAAAAAACCCAAAGAATAGAGGTTAAATGCGTTGTTCTCCGCATTCAGATTACTTGGGTAAATATCCAGGATTGTCTTTGCTATTTCACCATAGTGATGACAGTGCGACCATTGTTAGGCTGTACTGGGACACTCTCCTGTTTAAGGTGAGGTCAAGACACAAGTAGTGCAAACCGTTGTTTTCTCTCTGACTGTTCTTCAACACAGGGGAAGACTGTTACTCTCAACGTCGCTGACGTCGGATGTGGGTATCAGGGTAGATACGAAACGGTTGAAGTTCGCTGTGTTCCTGTAGAAAGAGGTCTGAGGATCCGGAGTCGGATCGGATTTGCAGTGACAATCCATCACTAGATTCCGTCGATGAAGAAGATGGGTGCGGCCTAAGAGGCATTTTTCGGTGAGCAGGTCAAATGCCAGAGTGGTTTTCACGGGGTCACTTAGAAATGTGGTCCGGGTCTCGCCTGCACATACGTCGGAATATATTCTTAATGGCCAGGATATCGCTCCAGTGGTGTCTGCTCAGTTCTCACCTCCTAGAGGGACGAAAGTTCAGAATGCAGGATGGGATCCTGGTGTCTATGCATACAGATCTCCGAGACTGGGGAGCAGTCCTTGCGAGGGAAGTATTTCCAGAGGGAAAGGTCAAGATGGCAAGCCTGTCTGCGATAAGCTTTCTTGAGTTAAGAGCTATTTTCAATGAACATATGCTTCGTGATCTGACCGTGTTAATTCGGTCGGACGTCTTGAAAGCAGTGGTGTAAGTGGGCCGCTAGGGCGGAACAAGGAGCACAGTGGCAATGGCAGGAGCCCAGAAAGTTTTCCACTAGGTGGAAAGACTGGTAAATGCTATGTTAGCGGTCTTCGTTCCGGTTGTGAACGACGGAGAAATAGATTCCTCTGCAGACGCGGTCTCCATCCGGGAGAAATACAGTCGTCATCGAGAAGTTTTCACTGAAGTGACAAGTCATTGAGGAGGGCCTCAATTGGACAGGTTGACGTCTCGCCTCGACGAGAGACCTCGAGGATATGGTTCCGGGTCAGGGGACACTCAAGCTACGAAAGGTGATGGACGTAAGAAGTACAAAGGTTCAGGCATTCTTATTTGTTCCGGTCTAACCAAGGAGGGCTTGGTATCCAGTTCTTCAAGATTTCTTCATGGAAGGTCCATGGCTTCTTCCTCTACATGAGGAACTGTTACAGCAAGATCCAGGCGTGTAGCAAGGTTTACCGTGGCTGCGTTTGACAACGTGGCGGTTAAACGCCATATCATATTCCCAGTGAAGTCGTTTTCACAATTCTTAAGGCTACATAAAAAGTAACGGAAAAGCCTTACCACCGTGTTTGGAGACCATCTGTGTCTTGGTGTGAATCCAAGAAGGCTACTACGGAAGACTTTCAGATGGGTCGTTCTTCTACTTTATTTGCAAGCAGGTGTGGGTGCAGGACTAAAGTTAGGCTCCATAAGTGTGGTGTTGGCCTTATTAATTTTCTTTCAAGAAAGAATTGGCCACCTTTCCGGAAATTCAGACCATTCGTGAAAGGAGTATGGCGTATCCAACCTCCATTTGTGCCCCCGTTGGCACCGTTCATACCTTGACGTGGTGTTGAGTTTTCTTAGGTCACACTGTTTGGAACCTTGTGAAAGGTTGTGTTAAAATTTCTCTTTTGGAACAGTGGTCATGCTATTGGCTTTGGCATCCGCAAGGTGGGTGGTCGAAGTAGCGACCTTGTCTCACAAGAGCCCTGCTTGATCTTCCGTGTGGATGGAGAGGATTTGAGAACTCTGTTAATAGTTCTTCCAAATGTGGTTTCTGGGTTTCGCAGTAATCAGCCTATTTTGATGCCGGTGGTTACTTAGGCATTATCTGATTCAAAGTCTCTCGCTGTAGTCAGGGCTTTGAATATTTAAGTCGCCAATTGGCTCAGATGGGGGAAACACAGGCTCTGTTTGTCTGGTATGCTTCCAGCATGATTGGGGCGCCTGCGTCTATGCAGTCGGTTACACGCTGGATTTGTGATACGATTCGGCGTGCTCGTTCTATGGCTGGATTGTCATTGCCGAAGTCGGTGGAGACCCATTCTTCTAGCAAGATGGGTTCTTCTCGGGCGGCTGCCCGAGGAGTCTCGCCGGTTCAACGTTGCTGAGCGGATGATTGGTCGGGTTCCAACACTTTTGATACGCTCTACTAGTTTGATAACCTGGCTGATGGGGACCTTTTGTTTGCTCAATCGGTGCTGCAGAGTCATCCGCACTCTCCCGCCCGGTCTGGAGCTTTGGTATAAACCCCATGGTCCTTATGAAGTCCCCAGCATCCTCTAGGACGTATGAGAAAATAGGATTTTAATACCTACCAGTAAATCCTTTTCTCTTAGTCAGTAGAGGATGCTGGGCGCCCGTCCCAGTGCGTACTGTGTCTGCAGTTGTTGCTTACGGTTACACTCTTGTGGTGTTTCTTTTCTGTCAGGCTGTTGCTGACGTTGTTCAGGCCATGGCAGGCGGTATCTTCTTATTGGTTGTGTTGACACACAGGTTGTGTTACATATTCTCTCAGCATGTGGCTGTGTATTTTTTCATGCCGTTGGCTGGTATTCTATTGAATGCCATGTTTTGCGGTATGTTCGTGGTGTGAGCTGGTATGACACTCACCGTGTTTACAAAATAAATTCTTTCCTCTAAATGTCCGTCTCCTCTGGGCACAGTTTCTAGCTGAGGTCTGGAGGAGGGGCATAGAGGGAGGAGCCAGTGCACACCAATTCAAAGTCTTATAGTGTGCCCATGTCTCCTGCGGAGCCCGTCTATACCCCATGGTCCTTATGGAGTCCCCAGCATCCTCTACGGACTAAGAGAAAAGGATTTACCGGTAGGTATTAAAATCCTATTTCTCTAACGTCCTAGTGGATGCTGGGGACTCCGTCAGGACCATGGGGAATAGCGGCTCCGCAGGAGACAGGGCACAAAAGCAAGCTTTTAGGATCACATGGTGTGTACTGGCTCCTCCCCCTATGACCCTCCTCCAAGCCTCAGTTAGGTTTTTGTGCCCGTCCGAGAAGGGTGCAATCTAGGTGGCTCTCTTAAAGAGTTGCTTAGAAAAAGTTTTTAGGTTCTTTATTTTCAGTGAGTCCTGCTGGCAACAGGCTCACTGCATCGAGGGACTTAGGGGAGAGAATTTCAACTCACCTGCGTGCAGGATGGATTGGATTCTTAGGCTACTGGACACCATTAGCTTCAGAGGGAGTCGGAACACAGGTCTCGCCCTGGGGTTCGTCCCGGAGCCGCGCCGCCGACCCCCTTGCAGATGCTGAAGATTGAAGAGGTCCGGAACCAGGCGGCAGAAGACTTTTCAGTCTTCCTCAGGTAGCGCACAGCACTGCAGCTGTGCGCCATTGTCTGTCAGCACACTTCCCACAGCGATCACGGAGGGTGCAGGGCGCGGGGGGGGGCGCCCTGGCAGCAATGTAGAATACCTGTATGGCGAAAAATACATCACATATAGCCCTTGAGGCTATATGGATGTATTTAACCCCTGCCAGACTTCACAATCTCCGGAGAAGAAGCCCGCCGAAAAGGGGGCGGGGCCTATTCTCCTCAGCACACAGCGCCATTTTCCCTCACAGAAAGGCTGAGGGGAAGGCTCCCAGGCTCTCCCCTGCACTGCACTACAGAAACAGGGTTAAAACAGAGAGGGGGGGCACTGATTTGGCGATATACATATATATTAAATGCTATATGGGAGGAACACTTATATAAGGGTTGTCCCTGTATAATTATAGCATTTTGGTGTGTGCTGGCAAACTCTCCCTCTGTCTCCCCAAAGGGCTAGTGGGTCCTGTCCTCTATCAGAGCATTCCCTATGTGTGTGCTGTATGTCGGTACGTGTGTGTCGACATGTATGAGGAAAATGTTGGTGAGGAGGCGGAGCAAATTGCCTGTAATGGTGATGTCACTCTCTAGGGAGTCGACACCGGAATGGATGGCTTACTTATGGAATTACGTGATAATGTCAACACGCTGCAAGTGGGTTGACGACATGAGACGGCCGGCGAACAAATTAGTACCGGTCCAGGCGTCTCAGACACCGTCAGGGGCTTGTAAAAACGCCCATTTACCTCAGTCGGTCGACATAGACCCAGACACGGACATTGATTTCAGTGTCGACGGTGAAGAAACAAACGTATTTTCCTTTAGGGCCACACGTTAAGGGCAATGAAGGAGGTGTTACATATTTCTGATACTCCAAGTACCACAAAGAAGGGTATTATGTGTGAGGTGAAAAAAACTACCTGTAGTTTTTCCTGAATCAGATAAATTAAATGAAGTGTGTGATGATGCGTGGGTTTCCCCCGATAGAAAATTATTGGCGGTATACCCTTTCCCGCCAGAAGTTAAGGCGCATTGGGAAACACCCCTCAGGGTGGATAAGGCGCTCACATGCTTATCAGAAAAATATCCTAAAAAGTATACACACACATGCTGGTGTTATACTGTGACCAGCGATCGCCTCAGCCTGGATGTGCAGAGCTGAGGTGGCTTGGTCGGATTCCCTGACTAAAAATATTGATACCCTTGACAGGGACAGTATTTTATTGACTATAGAGCATTTAAAGGATGCATTTCTATATATACGAGATGCGCAGAGGGATATTTGCACTCTGGCATCAAGAGTAAATGCGATGTCCATATCTGCAAGAAGATGTTTATGGACACGACAGTGGTCAGGGGATGCAGATTCCAAACGGCACAAAGATGTATTGCCGTATAAAAGGGGAGGAGTTATTTGGGGTCAGTCCATGGGACCTGGTGGCCACGGCAACTGCTGGAAGATCCACTGTTTTTTACCCTAAGTCACATCTCTGCAGAAAAAGACACCGTCTTTTCAGCCTCAGTCTTTTCGTCCCTATAAGATATCTGCCCAGGGATAGAGGAAAGGGAAGAAGACTGCAGCAGGCAGTCCATTCCCAGTAACAGAAGCCCTCCACCGCTTCTACTAAGTTCTCAGCATGACGCTTTGACCGTACAGGACCCCTGGATCCTACAAGTAGTATCAAAGGGGCACAGATTGGAATGTCGAGGCGTTTCCCCCCTCGCAGGTTCCTGTAGTCTGCTGTACCAATGTCCCCCTCCGACAGGGAGGCAGTATTGAAAACAATTCACAAGCTGTATTCCCAGCAGGTGATAATAAAATTACCCCTCCTACAACAAGGAAAGGGGTATTGTTCCACACTATAGGGTGGTACTGAAGCCAGAAGGCTAGGTGAGACCGATTCTAAATCTGAAAAATTTGAACACTTACAAGGGTTCAAATCCAGATGGAGTCACTCAGAGCAGTGATAGCGAACTGGGAACAAGGGGACTATATGGTGTCCCGGGACATCAGGGATGCTTACCTCCATGTCCCAAAATTTGCTTTTCTCACCAAGGGTACCTCAGGTTCGTGGTACAGAACTGTCACTATCAGTTTCAGACGATGCCGTTGGAGTGTCCAAGGCACCCCGGGTCTTTACCAAGGTAATGACCGAAATGAGGATTCGTCTTCAAAGAAAATGGACGACCTCCTGATAAGAACAAGGTCCAGAGAACAGTTGGAGGTCGGAGTAGCACTATCTCAAGTAGTTCTACGACAGCACGGGTGGATTCTAAATATTCCAAAACCGCAGTTGTTCCGACGACACGTCTGCTGGTCCTAGGGATGATTCTGGACACAGTCCAGGAAAAGGGTGTTTCTCCCAGAGGAGAAAGCCAGGGAGTTATCCGAGCTAATCGGGATCCTCCTAAAACCAGGAAAAGTGTCAGTGCATCATTGCACAAGAGTCCTGGTAAAAAATGGTGGCTTATCACGAAGCGCTTCCATTCGGCAGATTTCACGCAAGAACTCTTCAGTGGGATCTGCTGGACAAATGGTCCGGATCGCATCTTCAGATGCATCAGCGGATAACCCTATATCCAAGGACAAGGGTGTCTCTCCTGTGGTGATTACAGAGTGCTCATCTTCTAGAGGGCCGCAGATTCGGCATTCAGGATTGGATGCTGGTAACCACGGAGGCCAGCCTGAGAGGCTGGGGAGCAGTCACACAGGGAAAAAATTTCCAGGGAGTGTGATCAAGTCTGGAGAATTCTCTCCACATAAATATACTGGAGCTAAGAGCAAATTTATAATGCTATAAGCTTAGCAAGGCCTCTGCTTCAAGGTCAGCCGGTATTGATCCAGTGGGATAACATCACGGCAGTCGCCCACGTAAACAGATAGGGCGGCACAAGAAGCAGGAGGGCAGTGGTCAAAACTGCAAGGATTTTTCGCTAGACGGAAAATCATGTGATAGCACTGTCAGCAGTGTTCATTCCGGGAGTGGACGACTGGGAAGCAGACTTCCTCAGCAGGCACGACCTCCACCCGGGAGAGTGGGAACTTCATCGGGAAGTTTTCCGTATGATTGTGAACCGTTGGGAAAGACCAAAGGTGGAAATGATGGCGTCCCGCCCGAACAAAAAACGGGACAGGTATTGCGCCAGGTCACGAGACCTTCAGGCGATAGCTGTGGACGTCCTGGTAACACCGTGGGTGTAACAGTCGGTGTATGTGTTCCCTCTTCTGCTTCTCATAACCAAGGTATTGAGAATTATAAGACGTAGAGGAGTAAGAACTATACTCGTGGCTCCGGATTGGCCAAGAGGGACTTGGTACCCGGAACTTCAAGAGATGCTCACAGAGGACTAATGGCCTCGGGAGCTAAGATGGGATTTGCTTTCAGCAAGAACCATGTCTGTTCCAAGAGGAACCGTGGCATCTGCCTCTAAGAAAGGACCTGCTCCAGCAGGGACCTTGTCTGTTCCAAGACTTACCGCGACTGCGTTTGACGGCATGGCGGTTGAACACCGGATCCTAAGGGAAAAGGCATTCCGGAAGAGGTCATACCTACCCTGGTCAAAGCCAGGAAGGAGGTGACCGCACAACGTTATCACCACATGTGGTGAAAATATGTTGCGTGGGTGAGGCCAGGAAGGCCCCACGAAAAAATTTCAACTAGGTCGATTTCTGCACTTCCTGAAAACAGGAGTGTCTATGAGCCTCAAATTGGGGTCCATTAAGGTTCAAGTTTCGGCCCTGTAGATTTTCTTCCAGAAAAAATTGGCTTCAATTCCTGAAGTCCAGACGTTTGTCAAGGGAGTATTGCATATACAGCCCCTTGTGTGCCTCCAGTGGCACCGTGGGATCTCAACGTAGTGTTGGGATTCCTCAAATCATATTGGTTTGAACCGATCAAATCTGTGGATTTGAAATATCTCACATGGAAAGGGACCATGTTGTGGCCCTGGCCTCGGCCAGGCGATTGTCAGAATTGGGGGCTTTGTCTTAAAAAAAAGCTCATATTTGTTTTTCCATTCGGACAGGGCAGAACTGCGGACTCGTCCCCAGTTTCTTCCTAAGGTGGTGTCAGCGTTTCGCCTGAAACAACATATTGTGGTGCCTGCGGCTACTAGGGACTTGGAGGACTCCAAGTTGCTAGACGTTGTCGAGGCCCTAAAAATATATATATATATATATATATATATATATATATATATATATTTCCAGGACGGCTGGAGTCAGAAAGTCTGACTTGCTGTTTATATTGTATGCACCCCAAAAGATGGGTGCTCCTGCTTCTAAGCAGACTATTGCTCGTTGGATTTGTAGTACAATTCAGCTTGCACAGTCTGTGGCAGGCCTGCCACAGCCAAAATCTGTCAATGCCCATTCCACAAGGAAGGTGGGCTCATCTTGGGCGGATGCCCGAGGGGGTCTCGGCTTTAAAATTTTGCCGAGCAGCTACGTGGTCAGGGGGGAACACGTTTGTAAAATTCTACAAATTTGATACCCTGGCTGAGGAGGACCTGGAGTTCTCTCATTCGGTGCTGCAGAGTCACCCGCACTCTCCCGCCCGTTTGGGAGCTTTGGTATAATCCCCATGGTCCTGACGGAGTCCCCAGCATCCACTAGGACGTTAGAGAAAATAAGATTTTACTTACCGATAAATCTATTTCTCGTAGTCCGTAGTGGATGCTGGGCGCCCATCCCAAGTGCGGATTGTCTGCATTACTTGTACATAGTTATTGTTACAAAAATCGGGTTATTATTGTTGTGAGCCATCTTTTTTAGAGGCTACTTCATTATTATCATACTGTTAACTGGGTTCAGATCACAAGTTGTACGGTGTGATTGGTGTGGCTGGTTTGGGTCTTACCCGGGATTCAAGATCCTTCCTTATTGTGTACGCTCGTCCGGGCACAGTACCTAACTGAGGCTTGGAGGAGGGTCATAGGGGGAGGAGCCAGTACACACCATGTGATCCTAAAAGCTTGCTTTTGTGCCCTGTCTCCTGCGGAGCCGCTATTCCCCATGGTCCTGACGGAGTCCCCAGCATCCACTACGGACTACGAGAAATAGATTTATCGGTAAGTAAAATCTTATTATTTTTTTTTGTAAGCAGCACAAACTAGGGGGCACAACTCTACTGGGGGGGCAATACTACTGGGGGTACAAACTAGGGGGCACAACTCTACTGGGGGCAATACTACTGGGGGTACAAACTAGGGGGCACAACAACTCTACTGGGGGCAATACTACTGTGGGCATGACTGACCACGCCCCTTCATGAAGCCACACCCCTATTTTTTTTCCAGGGCGACACAAGGGCTTGATCCGGCCCTGTTTACCGTTAACCATTGCTGAATAGCATTAATGGCCTATAAGAAATTATCTGTAAAGCATACAGATAATTTACTCGGGGAAAAATAAAACATTGGCCCCATAACCTGAGATGTTCCTAAATGACAAAAGGTCCAAAGTTAAGCACAGAATAATATTAGTTCAGATCATTAGCATGTGAGAGGTTTAAACCTGTGAATAACTACAGCTTGTATATACACATGCACACACCACATATACACACACACACACACACACCCTCATATGCATATACACACACAACCACATATGCGCACCCACACACCTAGCCACATATACACACACAGCCAGTGTCCCAAACATCATACATGAGCCGGGTATGTGCCCAACTGTGCTATACTACAGCACTGATCCAAAAAAGGTTTGGGAACCACTGATCTAGATGATGCCACTGAGCAGCGCTGGTAAATGTGAGTGGCTGGTGCACAAGAGGCAATGGAGAAGGTCAGGGTGCCTGCTACAGAACTTGCACCCAGAGGTGACCGACTCCATTGTCTCCGGTGCTTCTGCCACTGTACCTAGTACACTATAAGCAAACTAACGGCTGGATTCAGGTTTGTTAAAAAAGCAAAACACACAACAGAGCAAAACCATGTGGCACTGTAGGTGGGGCAGATGTAACATGTGCAGAGAGACTTAAGGTGCATGGCTCACATTGCTGGGCTGAAAATCGCTCAGTGCATACACACAGCTATTTCCCCCCCTGCCCAGCGATGTTCAGCGGGGGTGAACGGCTTTCCATAGCAGGACGCTATGGAAAGCCGTTCACCCCGCAGTTCATCTGCTGGTGATACCAGCAGATGAACGGAGGTCGCCGGCGATGTAGCGGGGGCACACATCAGCGACAATCGCTGGGGCATACACACTGGGCGGCTTTGAGCTGAAAGCAGCTCAACACACCAAAAGTGAGCTACTTTCAGCTCAAAATCGCCAAGTGTGTATGGGCCTTTAGGACTTCTTCGTAAGGGTACTAAAACACAGAGAAAAGACAGCGGTGTCCGGGTTAGATATTAAAACCTGCTTTTACAGTTCTATTAAGAAAGGTAATATATAATTTTACCCAACACATGCGCCACTAGGGGTTGTTGAATATCTTGGACTAGTTCATAATAGCAATTTGAAAAAAATAAAACATCCTGGTATGACTGCTGCAGAACAGCTTATTTATATTCTGATCTGTATGTCATTTTCTTTCTGTGTATTATTAAGAAAGCAGGAAAGAAACAATATCTGTGGATGGTCCCTAGCCATACAATCCTTATTGCAGTGTTATCTTCCTCAGATTGTTACATGCTGACAATGATGCAGATTGTTAGATTTCAGGTTTCTTATTGAAGTATTATGCTCAGAAATCACTGGCTATAACTAATACTTTTCTGCCTGCTTTTTCCCTCTAAAGGGGAGAAGGAAAAATGTTCTTGGGCATAGATATTCTTTGTATTATCGCATGTAGCTATTTTTAACAAACAAAGAGAGTCTGTTGTACTTTATTAATATGCAAGATACTGTGTTTTACATACAATAGTGGTTTTGTCCTGACTGCTTAGATGCATCATATGGCTTTTCATGTAGAACCGTTGTATTGCTAACATTTCTATAGTCTCCAGCTCAACTCTGTCCCTGTTGTGTAACTTACTCTTCTGGTATTAATCATATACTAGGGGTGTAGTATGGTTTGACGGTGGGTCCCGGCGACCAGCATACTGGCGCCGGAATCCCGACTGCCGGCATACCGACAGCTGCGCGAGCGCAAATGAGCCCCTTGCGTGCTCGCTGCGCTCGCCACGTTGCAGGCACGGTGGCGCGCTGCACGCTATCTATTCTCCCTCCAGGGGGGGTCGTGGACCCCCAAGAGGGAGAAAAGATGTCGGTATGCTGGCGCCGGTATGGTGGTCGCTGGGAGGCCAGCCGCCGGCAACCTGAAGACCACCCATATACTAGAGGAGGTATTTGTACACAGTGTTTTAAGTTATAAGGTGTTTATTTCATTGTGAAGTCAGGTATAGATAACTTCATAATAGCATATGGGTTGGTAAAACAGTGTTCTATATAGATAGCCAACCCATATCATTGTTTTCCTCTGGAATCTGTCTCTGGGAGTAGTAATTTTCCAAGAATTCTGACTCCTGATGCTCCTGGATTAGAAGAAGTATAAGGAGTGTTGTTTAGAATTCCCGCTAGGCCGTTTTGGAATGTAGTACCTCCCCCTACATCCTGCCCCCACACTATCTCGACGGTCGGCATGCCGACCAACAGGGACTATTCCCCACTCATAAGTGTCCACGACACCCATAGAGTGGGAATAGAACCCATGGCGACCGCAGGTTGCCACTGAGCCCGCAAGGGGCTTGTTACGCACATGGCCCAGATCACGGCATCGGGATGCTGAATAGGATCCCGGCTGCCAGTAACGTGATACACACCCGCTGTTTTAGCAGGGCACAACACCCTGCCCTGTTTTAAAGTGCTAAAATGCACCCTACCCTTATGGATACGCCCCAGTGAGTTCATGCTGACTTTGCAGAGTCCGCGGTGCCCCACCTCCCAATCATCTTGCTCCCTCTCCACCGTCACCTCTTTCCGGCTGCTGTGAATTGATTGGACATACCGGTGCCAGATGTATTAAGCTTGGAGAAGTGATAAAACGATGATAAAGCAGTGATAAGTGTAAGGTGATAACGCAACAGCCAATCAGCTCCAATATGTAAATTGGCAGTTAGGAGCTGATTGGCTGGTGCGTTATCACCTTGCACTTATCACTGCTTTATCACTTCTCCAGGCTTAATACATCTACCCCTCAGTGCACAGTCTGATTCGTTGGCTGGTTGCCATGATAGCTGGGGGCGGAGTTAGGGTGGCAGGCATGGAACTCTCAACAGACGCAGGGTTGGCAGTCCAGGCACAGTGCGGTCGGCTCTATATTGGGCTATGGCGAAATCAGCACCCTGCCCTAAAATGTTCCTAGCGTGAAAATTAAAGATAATGTAAAATTGCCCACGGCGTTAGATATCTGTTATCTGCTGCCTGCCTCAGGTTGACATAAAAAGGATATAAAACCACTAAAACACTAAAAATAGTGTATAATATATACTGTGTGTGTGTGTGTGTGTGTGTGTGTGTGTGTGTGTGTGTGTGTGTGTGTGTGTGTGTGTGATGTATGTATGTGTGTGTGTGTGTGTGTATATATAATATATATATATATAGAGAGAGAGAGATACGCAGAAAGCAAAATGGCTGGCACTCATGAGATCAAAAATGAAGACAGAGACTAAGGTGTCAAGTCAACGTGTCGGGGATTTCAACCATTTTATCAAAACTTCCAATACTTAATATTATTTATATATATATATATATATATATATGACACTGGTTCCTAGGGAGGATATAGCACACTCCCAAATGCTGAAAGAACCAGGCGGCACTCTGGGGACTGGTGCAACAAATAATGAAATTTTAGTGAAAAATCACATAAGTGAATGGCATAGCGTTGCCGACGATTCAGCGCCGCGCAGGGGGCTTTTTTCAAGGCTGTATGCTGTGGAAAGAACAAAAAAAACGCACCGCACAGATTACAACAGCTGCGCTACATGATTGTCGACCATATCCCGCCACACATACGAGGAGGTGATCGGTCCAGACTACTAGCACAAAGGGAAATTGAATGGATACACCGCCTATCAGCATTAGCACCCGATGGACTTAATGAACACATAGCCTGGAGTGTGTTCTTATAATAACAATATCAATATGTTCTTCCCTCAGTCACAACTGGCTGTTGGGCTCATTGGGTCATTATTAGTCCACCATGGGTTCTTCCATCTCTCCTCATTCACAACCTCTGCCATGCGGGATTAGGTTCTGACTCTTTCTTTACTCACTGTCTCCTCCAATAAGGTCACTATTCCCTTTCTGTATTGCGTTATTGGTAGCAATTTATTCAAAATCTAATGCAGTGGTCATGTCATTTTGACAGTAAATGTTGCATTCACGTTTTAACCTTTTATTTTTTCATCATGATTACACTTGTTCACTGGCTATATCACTTTTCATTAGGACTGTTCTTTTACATGTACTTTTATCACTAACTAGCAGTTATCAGCCCCATGTGTCGGTATGCACGTTTGTTCTTTCCACAGCATACAGCCTTGAAAAAAGCGCCCTGCGCGGCGCTGAAACGTCGGCAACGCTATGCCATTCACTTATGTGATTTTTCACTAAAATTTCATTATTTGTTGCACCAGTCCCCAGAGTGCCGCCTGGTTCTTTCAGCATTTGGGAGTGTGCTATATCCTCCCTAGGAACCACAGTGTCTATACTAAATCCCTTGGAGGGCACCGGGGCAGTTGACATTTGTTTGTCGGAGTGCCGACCATCCTTGGTCTTTATATATATATATATATATATATATATATATATATATATATATACTAGTCACCTGACACTGGCTGATAAATTACTAAGGAGCAGCTGACACAGGTTTTCTAGATTTGTTTGAATATTGCGGGGTTAATCTTTGGTTAACTCTTATTAACCGTGGTCACAGGCCTTTTCATGCACCCCTGTGTAATCTCATTTGTTCTAAACCTGTGTCAGCTGCTCCTTAGTAATTTATCAGTCAGTGTCAGGTGACTAGTGTACCTTTAAAAGCCATAAGATGTTTGGCAGATACACATTAAACCTAGTGGGCATGTGTGCAGTTATATTATGTGTGATACAGTTGCCAGGTGTTAATTTTTGAGACTTTGTGGTAGTGTAGGACCTGCAGGAAGGTGGGGTACCTTGGCGAGCGGTTTGCAGGCTTCCGTGCATTGGCCAATTCACTAACTAAACCCCCATCATTTATTTATTGATGTTGTGAGGATAAGTTAGCTTGCTATGGTGAGTGCTGAACTTTCTGTTTGTGTATATATATATATATATATATATATATATATATACAGGTTGAGTATCCCTTATCCAAAATGCTTGGGACCAGAGGTATTTTGGATATCGGATTTTTCCGTATTTTGGAATAATTAGATACCATAATGAGATATCATGGTGATGGGACTTAAATCTAAGCACAGAATGCATTTATGTTACATATACACCTTATACACACAGCCTGAAGGTAATTTTAGCCAATATTTTTTATAACTTTGTGCATTAAACAAAGTGTGTCTACATTCACACAATTCATTTATGTTTCATATACACCTTATATACACAGCCTGAAGGTCATTTAATACAATATTATTAATAACTTTGTGTATTAAACAAAGTTTGTGTACATTGAACCATCAAAAAACAAAGATTTCACTATCTCATTCTCACTCAAAAAAGTCCGTGTTTCGGAATATTCCGTATTTCGGAATATTTGGATATGGGATACTCAACCTATATATATGTATGTGTGTGTATATATATATATATATATATATATATATATATATGTATGTGTGTGTGTGTATATATATATATATATATATATATATATATATATAATGAGATATTTGGCATCTTGAGGAGATTTTTGCAGAAACCAGGTGTACACATAAACTGCTAATAGTTACCTAACCTGAGAAGCAAATTTCGATTTATGATCTAATTTGGGAGTTGCTAAATAAATATAATATTATGTTAGGATGTCAACTGTATATGATCTCTCCACCACACAACTCTGCTGAATGTATGCGATTGTCTTGTATCTAATTACAGAATGTAATAACTTCTTTTTATTACAAAATCTGAAGGCAACAAAGACCACAAACAATGAAGTTGTTAATTTCTCCATGGGTTAGATTTAATTGCATGTCACTAGATGGTTACACAATTTAAACTTCAAATGAGCCTTCAGAAATCCCACAGGAACAGAGTGACTTCCAATATTGTACAGTGACAGCAAGTGGCTTTTACATCACTTTCAGTAAATGTGTTGTTGTTAAGGGAGCTTATTCTTCTGGAACAATGGTAGAAGCTGATTACAATGCTTGTCATTAAGGCTGAAGGTTTCATTGCCTTAAATGGAGGGAATAGAGCTGCTGTGATGCTGATCATGTTCGTATATGTGGATCATGTTCACATATGTGGATAACACGGACTACTCCTTCCGTATAGCTGTGCTGCTATATGGACTAAGGCAGGCATGCCCAACTCGTGGCCCTCCAGCTTTTGTGAAACTACAAGTCCCAGCATGCTTTGCCAGCGTACCTTCCACTGATTAGCTGGTAAAGCATGCTGGGACTTGTAGTTTCACAACAGCTGAATGACCATGAGTTTGACATGCCTGGACTAATAGGCCCTACACACTGGGCGATATTACTGAAAGATATGAACGATCTCGTTCATTAATGAACGAGATACCGTTCATATCTTTCAGTGTGGAGGCACCAGCGATGAATGATGCGCTGTCCCGCGCTCGTTCATCGTGTTGCTGCCCCTTGCTTGTGCATGCAGGCCAATATGGGCGATCTCATCCATATCTGCCTGCACTGCTATGGAGCAGGGTGATGTGGGGAAATGAAAAAACTTCATACACATACAAATCTCACTGTTTTTCTCTAGCGTCCTAGTGGATGCTGGGGACTCCGTAAGGACCAAGGGGAATAGACGGGCTCCGCAGGAGACTGGGCACTCTAAGAAAGATTTAGTACTACTGGTGTGCACTGGCTCCTCCCTCTATGCCCCTCCTCCAGACCTCAGTTAGAATCTGTGCCCGGACAGAGCTGGGTGCTTTTAGTGAGCTCTCCTGAGCTTGCTAATAAGAAAGTATTTTAGTTAGGTTTTTTATTTTCAGAGAGCTTCTGCTGGCAACAGACTCTGCTACGTGGGACTGAGGGGAGAGAAGCAAACCTACTAACTGCGGCTAGGTTGCGATTCTTAGGCTACTGGACACCATTAGCTCCAGAGGGATCGAACACAGGACCTGACCTTGTCGTCCGTTCCCGGAGCCGCGCCGCCGTCCCCCTCGCAGAGTCAGAAGCCGGCGGGTTGAAGAAAGAAGACATCGAAATCGGCGGCAGAAGACTCCTGTCTTCATATGAGGTAGCGCACAGCACTGCAGCTGTGCGCCATTGCGCCCACACTAACCCACACACTCCGGTCACTGTAGGGTGCAGGGCGCAGGGGGGGGGCGCCCTGGGCAGCAATTAGATACCTCCTGGCGAAAGCAGCATATATACAGTTGGACACTGTTATATGCATGAGCCCCCGCCATTAATTTTACACAAAATCGCGGGACAGAAGCTTTCCGCTGAGGGGGCGGGGCCTTCTTCCTCAGCACTCACCAGCACCATTTTCTCTCCACAGCTCCGCTGAGAGGAAGCTCCCCAGGCTCTCCCCTGCAGACTCACGGTAGAAAGGGTAAAAAGAGAGGGGGGGCACACAAATTTAGCGCATTTAATATATATACAGCAGCTACTGGGTAAACACTAAGTTACTGTGTGATTCCTGGGTCATATAGCGCTGGGGTGTGTGCTGGCATACTCTCTCTCTGTCTCTCCAAAAGGCCTTGTGGGGGTCCTGTCCTCATATAGAGCATCCCCTGTGTGTGTGGTGTGTCGGTACGCGTGTGTCGACATGTTTGACGAAGAGGGCTATGTGAAGGCAGAGCAAGTACAGATGAATGACGTGTCGCCGCAAACGGCGCCGACATCTGATTGGATGGATATGTGGAAGGTGTTAAATGATAATGTAAACTCCTTACATAAAAGGTTGGATAAAGCTGATGCCTTGGGACAGTCGGGGTCTCAGCCCATGCCTGATCCTACAGTGCAGAGGCCGTCAGGGTCTCAGAAGCGCCCACTATCCAAAATGGTTGACACAGATATCGACACGGATTCTGACTCCAGTGTCGATGACGATGATGCAAAATTGCAGCCTAAAATGGCTAAAGCCATCCGCTACATGATTATAGCAATGAAGGATGTATTGCACATATCAGAGGTAAACCCTGTCCCTGACAAAAGGGTGTATATGTATGGGGAGAAAAAGCAAGAGGTGACTTTTCCCCTTTCACATGAGTTAAATGAATTATGTGAAAAAGCGTGGGATTCCCCCGATAAGAAAGTGCTGATTTCCAAAAGGTTACTTATGGCGTACCCTTTCCCGCCAACGGACAGGATGCGCTGGGAATCCTCCCATAGGGTAGATAAAGCTCTGACACGCTTATCTAAAAAGGTGGCCACGCCGTCGCAGGATACGGCCGCCCTAAAGGGTCCTGCAGATAGGAAGCAGGAAAGTATCCTGAAGTGTGTTTATACACACTCGGGTACTATACTGAGGCCGGCAATTGCGTCGGCCTGGATGTGTAGTGCTGTAGCAGCATGGACAGATAATCTGTCTGAGGAAATGGATACCTTAGACAAGGATACCATTTTACTGACCCTGGGGCATATAAAAGACGCTGTCCTATATATGAGGGATGCAATGTCAATTTCTGCCAGAAGGGTCCTGTGGACTCGGCAATGGACAAGGTGATGCCGACTCCAAAAAGCACATGGAGGTGTTACCTTGCAAGGGTGAGGTATTGTTTGGGGACGGTCTCTCGGACCTAGTTTCCACAGCTACGGCTGGGAAGTCAAACTTTTTGCCATATATTCCCTCACAGCCTAAGAAAGCACGGTATTACCAAATGCAGTCCTTTCAATCACAGAGAAGCAAGAAGGTCAGAGGTGCGTCCTTTCTTGGCAGAGGAAAGAAGCTGCACCATACAGCTAGTTCCCAGGAACAGAAGTCCTCCCCGGCTTCCACTAAATCCACCGCATGACGCTGGGGCTCCACAGGAGCCTGGAGCGGTGGGGGCGCGTCTCCGAAATTTAAGCCACCAGTGGGTTCGCTCACAGGTGGATCCCTGGGCTATACAGATTGTGTCTCAGGGATACAAGCTGGAATTCGAAGTGATGCCCCCTCATCGTTACCTCAAATCGGCCCTGCCAGCTTCCCCCATAGAAAGGGAAGTAGTGTTAGCGGCAATTCACAAGTTATATCTCCAGCAGGTGGTGGTGAAGGTTCCCCTCCTTCAACAAGGAAGAGGATACTATTCCACAATGTTTGTGGTACCGAAACTGGACGGTTCGGTCAGACCCATATTGAATTTAAAATCCCTGAACATTTATCTGAAAAGATTAAAGTTCAAAATGGAATCGCTCAGAGCGGTCATTGCAAGCCTGGAAGATGGGGATTTTATGGTGTCTCTGGACATCAAGGATGCTTACTTGCATGTCCCCATTTATCCACCTCATCAGGAGTACCTCAGATTTGTGGTACAGGGCTGTCATTACCAATTCCAGACGTTGCCGTTTGGGCTCTCCACGGCACCGAGAATATTTACCAAGGTAATGGCAGAAATGATGGTGCTCCTTCGAAAGCAAGGAGTCACAATTATCCCATACTTGGACGATCTCCTCATAAAGGCGAGGTCCAGAGAGCAGTTGCTAATCAGCGTAGCACACTCTCAGGAAGTGTTGCAACAGCTGGCTGGATTCTGAATATTCCAAAGTCGCAGCTATTTCCTACTACGCATCTGCCTTTTCTGGGCATGATTCTGGACACGGACCAGAAGAAGGTGTTTCTCCCGGCGGAGAAGGCTCAAGAGCTTGTGACTCTAATCAGAGACCTCTTAAAACCGAAACAGGTGTCGGTGCATCGCTGCACGCGAGTCCTGGGAAAGATGGTGGCATCATACGAAGCCATTCCCTTTGGCAGGTTCCATGCGAGGATCTTTCAGTGGGATCTGTTGGACAAGTGGTCCGGATCGCATCTTCAGATGCATCGGCTGATCACCCTGTCCCCGAAGGCCAGGGTGTCTCTTCTGTGGTGGCTGCAGAGTGCTCACCTTCTCGAGGGCCGCAGGTTCGGCATACAGGACTGGGTCCTGGTGACCACGGATGCGAGCCTCCGAGGATGGGGGGCAGTCACTCAGGGAAGAAACTTCCAAGGGTTGTGGACAAGTCAGGAGGCTTGTCTGTACATAAATATCCTGGAACTAAGGGCCATATACAACGCCCTGAGTCAAGCGGAGCCTCTGCTTCGCAACCAACCGGTGCTGATTCAGTCAGACAACATCACCGCGGTGGCTCATGTAAACCACCAGGGCGGCACAAGAATCAGAGTGGCGATGGCAGAAGCCACCAGGATTCTTCGTTGGGCGGAGAATCACGTGCAAGCACTGGCAGCAGTGTTCATTCCGGGAGTGGACAACTGGGAAGCAGACTTCCTCAGCAGGCACGACCTCCACCCGGGAGAGTGGGGACTTCATCACGAAGTCTTCACTCAGATTACAAATCGATGGGAACTGCCACAGGTGGACATGATGGCGTCCCGTCTCAACAAAAAGCTACAAAGGTATTGCGCCAGGTCAAGAGACCCTCAGGCAATAGCTGTGGACGCCCTGGTAACACCGTGGGTGTTCCAGTCGGTCTATGTGTTTCCTCCTCTTCCTCTCATACCCAAGGTGCTGAGAATCGTAAGAAAAAGAGGAGTGAGTACAATACTCATTGTTCCGGATTGGCCAAGAAGGACTTGGTACCCGAAACTGCAAGAAATGCTCACAGAGGACCCATGGCCTCTGCCTCTCAGACAGGACCTGTTGCAACAGGGGCCCTGTCTGTTCCAAGACTTACCGTGGCTGCGTTTGACGGCATGGCGGTTGAACGCAGGATCCTAGCGGAAAAAGGCATTCCGGATGAAGTTATTCCTACGCTGATAAAGGCTAGGAAGGACGTGACAGCAAAACACTATCACCGTATATGGCGAAAATATGTTGCCTGGTGTGAGGCCAGGAAGGCCCCTACAGAGGAATTCCAGCTGGGCCGGTTCCTGCACCTACAGTCTGGAGTGACTATGGGCCTGAAGTTGGGGTCCATAAAGGTCCAGATTTCGGCCCTATCCATTTTCTTTCAAAAGGAACTGGCTTCTCTTCCTGAAGTTCAGACGTTTGTTAAGGGAGTGCTGCATATTCAGCCCCCTTTTGTGCCACCAGTAGGACCTTGGGATCTCAACGTGGTGTTGGGTTTCCTGAAATCCCACTGGTTTCAGCCACTTAAGACCGTGGAGCTAAAGTATCTCACGTGGAAGGTGGTCATGCTATTGGCCTTAGCTTCGGCTAGGCGTGTGTCAGAATTGGCGGCTTTGTCATGTAAAAGCCCCTGTCTGGTTTTCCATATGGACAGGGCAGAATTACGGACTCGTCCGCAATTTCTGCCGAAGGTGGTGTCATCTTTTCATTTGAACCAACCTATTGTGGTGCCTGCGGCTACTCGTGACTTGGAGGATTCCAAGTTGCTTGATGTAGTCAGGGCTTTGAAGATCTATGTAGCCAGGACGGCTGGAGTCAGGAAGACTGACTCGCTGTTTATCCTGTATGCAAACAACAAGCTGGGTGCTCCTGCTTCAAAGCAAACTATTGCTCGCTGGATCTGTAGCACGATTCAGCAGGCTCATTCTGCGGCTGGATTGCCGCATCCAAAATCAGTGAAAGCCCATTCCTCAAGGAAAGTGGGCTCTTCTTGGGCGGCTGCCCGAAGGGTCTCGGCATTACAGCTTTGCCGAGCAGCTACTTGGTCGGGTTCAAACACATTTGCTAAGTTCTACAAGTTTGATACCCTGGCTGAGGAGGACCTTGTGTTTGCCCATTCGGTGCTGCAGAGTCATCCGCACTCTCCCGCCAGTTTGGGAGCTTTGGTATAATCCCCATGGTCCTTACGGAGTCCCCAGCATCCACTAGGACGTTAGAGAAAATAAGATTGTACTCACCGGTAAATCTATTTCTCGTAGTCCGTAGTGGATGCTGGGCGCCCGTCCCAAGTGCGGACTTTCCGCAATACGTGTATATAGTTATTGCTTAATAAAGGGTTACGTTATGTTGGCATCCATTGTTGATGCTCTGTTGTTGTTCATACTGTTGACTGGGTAAGTTATCACAAGTTATACGGTGTGATTGGTGTGGCTGGTATGAGTCTTACCCTGGATTCCAAAATCCTTTCCTTGTAATGTCAGCTCTTCCGGGAACAGTTTTCCTTAACTGAGGTCTGGAGGAGGGGCATAGAGGGAGGAGCCAGTGCACACCAGTAGTACTAAATCTTTCTTAGAGTGCCCAGTCTCCTGCGGAGCCCGTCTATTCCCCTTGGTCCTTACGGAGTCCCCAGCATCCACTACGGACTACGAGAAATAGATTTACCGGTGAGTAAAATATTATTTTTATTTTGTTTTATTTTTTTAATTGAAAACTTGATCTGATACATTTCTAAATAAGAGTTTCTTTATACTATTACTTGGGGTAGGAGTGCATATATTTTAGAATCCAACTAGGCTATGCCATATACCAAAAATTGTATTTGTGTTCTGCTTTTAATTTCGGAATCTTGTCCTTTTAAATAATGTCACAGAAATAAAATGGTAAGTTATGTTTCCCCTGGTTTTTATACAAAAACTTGCTTTGTGAGCAAATTATCAGAAATCTATCTCAGATGATGATATTGCTTGGGTTTTAACCTTAATATGTCTGCTGTTATTGACAATGCTCCCACCTAAGAATGTACTGTAGCTGCCACTGATTTGCACACAGGGAAAACTGATCATTTATTGAGACTAAGGGGCCATTGTCACTCGGTCATAGCATTCTACAACCAAATCAATTTCCAAGAGGTCCATATGTTAACCCAGTGGTTCCCAAACTGTGTGCCTTGTCACCCTGGGGTGCCATAGGACACTTGCAGTGGTGCCTTGTACTGGCTATCCAGGACCGATTCAATTTGTATATGGTCAAAGTAATAGAGAAAAAACAGTGCTTGTAGCTGCCAATGATAAAATATGTGGACACACAGAAGCAAATCTTATTCCTCACCACATAAGTGAACCCTAAGATGACATCTATACACAATTTTTCTTAATTTCATATTATTTTCTAAATTTCTCAATTAGTAACTTTTGGCCTAGGGGTGCCATGAAAAAAATTCTGATACTCTAGAGAGCTGTGATTCAAAAATGTTTAGGAACCACTGTGTTAACCCCCGATTTAAGGAGAGTCTAATTGTTAATGTAGGGATAATGATGTTAGTATTAGAAATGTGGCCCGAAAGACACTAGATATCTAAGGATAATCTGAGCACAGCTAGTCTGAGTGATTTTTAGTTATCAGGCAAAAGATACAATTTGGCCTGCCATTGTGGTCACCTGTCAATCACATTTCCAGGTTCCATGGGATCTGTGTGCTCAACTCAAGTCCTGAATGGCTAGATGTGTCCAATTTGACCACCGCATGTGCCCACTTGAAAATGGATTCTGTTGCTGAATGCTGTGACGGGGTGACAAGATTATCTACTTTAGTCTAAATAAATTGTCACTTCAGTACTGTATATGCAAAATACTGGGTAATGTCACTCCCTTAGCGCAGAGAATCCCATGCTCTACCATTACAGTTCAGGTTTTAAGAATGCCCACACTTGAGCACAGGTGATTAGTACCTCACTTTGATTTAACCATCTGGACTCGAGCATGGATATCCATAAAACCTGGACTGTAATGGCAGAGTTTGGGAAACTCTGTATAGCTGATAGTATTGTCAGTAACCCTGAACCTGCATCAGACATTCAGCCAAAGACTGTGCCTAGAAGTAATGCCACATCAGTTCCAGCCAGTGGCTTTCCCAGTGATATTTTATTAATCATTTTTGGTTCTTACACATGCTTAAAATCTATTGGAAAATAGGAATGTGTTATGTGAAGTGCCACAGATTGCATATTGATGATGCCACATCGCAGTGGGAGAAAGGGCTTAATGGGGCTATATGATACAGTCCACACAGCAATGTTGGGTCGGGAGTTAGTAGGTTTGTTTGAGTAAGGAAGGATAATAAATGTTGTGTTTAACTCCCAAATGACTGGAGGAACTCTGCATTTGGATATGTACAGTAGGTGGGTTAATTTAGCACCAGCAGTGCATATATGGATTGCAGGTTTAGGTAGTTACGCTTGTATATCTATTTATTAAGTAAGTAATGAATAATCAATTTTGAGTTTTACAAGTATTACATAATAGTGGTTAATTAAGTCTCTAGCATAAATATGTTGTTGTCTAAACCACAGATATTTAGATCAACACAAGCTAGAGGAAATGTTTCATACTAAGTATTTAAATTCTCCCTGTTCTCTCTTCTAATTCCCTACTTTAAAATGTCATGGCCATATTCTGAGTGCTCTGCATGAAATAGCTAGATGAGGATAGTGAGAAGAAGGAATCATTGTTTTCTTTTCACAGCTCGGCATTCACATCTCCCTCTTATTATTTGCAGCAGATGTGAACCAGAACAATGGCACCTCGTCCAAGGGCACGGCGGTGACTGACTCCACAGGCACAGAAGAGACTAAGAATGATTGGAAGGATGCCAACCCAGCTGATGCTGCTGCTCGCCCACATCTGATACGCCTTTTTTCCCGAGATGCTCCAGGAAGGGAGGACAACACCTTCAAAGATCGGCCCTCTGAGTCAGATGAGCTTCAAACCATCCCGGAGGACAGTGGAACTACTTCACCAGAAACGGATTTGATGGCATCACAGAAACTGTCTCGCGGTCACGGATCAAAACACATGGCATCGGCAAGCACTTCTGATCACTCTAGGCATGGCCATGGAGCCCACGGGAGATACAGGGACTCTGGTCTTCTGGACTCACTGGGCAGGTTCTTTGGCGGTGACAGGCATATTCCTAGGAAGGGATCAGGAAAGGTGAGCACTGAGGAATAGAGGAAAATAACAGAAAAAGACAAATGAACTGGGGACACAGAGGACATGTTGTGTTAGATTATAACTAATATGTTGTCCTAGTGACCATTAATTCAATGAATCATTATGTCTCATTCACTAAACACTGTAATCGCATCGTGCTGTTTAATGGTATCGGCAGGTAACCCACCACTGTTTATTGAATGAGGCTTCGATTTGTTTATTGACAGAGTAATCTAGTTATTGTATTGGTATGGATTGTTTTTCCCAATGCAACTTAAGTTTTTCTGTTTTTGTGGGTGTGACTTTAGCAGCAATCATCCTAAATATGGTGCAGGTGTAAATGTGACTTTACTGACCATCCGCTTTATGCATTTCATACATTTTAGTAAACATTCATCTATGCTTCAATAAGTACATTTAACCATCCATTTGGTGCCTTATATCGCTAGAAATATGTCTACTGTAAGTGCTTATTTCCCATTACATCCATAAAACATTGCAATAATAATACAGTGAATGTCATCTGAACAAAACCATAAAAATCGAACAGCAGCAATTTTGATTACTATAGACGACAATATTTTCTTATTTGCTGGGCGTGTAATTGAAATTACAAGTCCAGACAATGCAATCTGTTTATTACCATATTATACTGTACCTTGACTGTTCCTCATTGTGAAGGTATATAACTAAAGCATAAAGTATGTGCTTTTATGTTAGTTTAGAGAGAGCTGCTTAATCAGTGCCATTAGACTATCAAATGTGATTGGAGTAATTTTATTATTTGTAAACATTTTATTAGTATATAGCTGTTTATTACAATTTTGTTGTCATTTTATTTTTTTAATGAAAACTACTACATAAAAATTCAATCTATGGTAACATTTCACAAAGGTAAAAGTATACGTCTGGTTTATGCATCATTGTGGAAAGACTTTATAAAATAGCAAAAGCATTTCCTGTCCAAAGAATGCAGCCAGCAAGTACTGTGTTTTTTTATTGATGCTGCTTTGTGACATTTTAATTGCTTCTTTGGCTCCTAGAAAACAGTATATACTGTAAAAAAGCGGTGCAATGTCAGAGAACACAGGGTTAACACAGGCGCTATCTCCCCAAGTGCAGACTGTTCACTCCAAAATTAAATTATGACTTGCTGGGAGTAAAAGCTAGAGGGTATCATTTCATTGCTTGAGTCGTTTTGAAAACGCAGCAGGGTTTGGGCAGGTATACAGAGCGCTCAACAAAAATAATCCAGACGAAATCTAGCGCTATACTTCTCCAGGTATAAAAATAAGATCTGGGCCTCTAACGCTGAACAGACACCAATCTTAGTAAATAAAAGAAGGCTGACAAATTACATATTTGCTACCAAATTCTGTTCTGCCTGCTACAGTATTTGTCAGCCCGACATAATGGTACTGCGTATGATTATGATTCTGGTGATCAACAACTAACAATTTAAACAACTGTAAATTTCCTTTTTGAATGCATAAACCAACTTTTATGGTATCATTAGCCTCATTTAAATGCATAATCAAAGTAAGCCCTGTAGGCATCAAATGCTATGTATTTTAAATGGTGTTTTTTTATGTAATGCCAAAATACTTAAAGCTCATTAAATGGATCTCTGCATTGCTTGATAGTTCCATGCCACACTAGATTAATTATGGAAGACTTGTTTCATGATGGCTTCCACTAATTAATTGCACATCTTTTTATGCTGCAAGTGTACAGTCTTGTTCTGAATACATGGTCTGGCATCCTTTTTCAGGAAACACAATCATCATACTCCCATGTCCGCTCAATATTAAATCAGTAACTTTTCCTGCGGTTTGCACTATAACCTTGAAGCAAGAATGATTACCATTACCAGTGTCATTTGTTCCTGAATGGAAGCTGTTCTTTGTCTCCATAGAATATAAGGCTTCCCTTGAAATAACCATTTCATATTTTTTTGTATAGAAAAGAATGATATCCTAAATAGTGTCAGGCTTGGCAAACGCAGAGTATGTGAGGACAATAGGCAAATGTTGCAGGAAGGTGGCAATGTAATCAGAGTATAAAGGGTATATTTACTAAGGTGCAGGTTTATAGCAGTGGAGATGATGCCCGTAAGCATAATGCATCAGATTCTACTTTATTCAGCACCTTTTAGGATATGATAGACAGAATCTAATTGGTTGCTGCGGGCAACATCTCCACATCTAGAAACCCACCCAGACTTAAGTAAATATACCCCTAAGCCTTCATACACACTATAGAGTTTTTTCTATAAGAAAAAAAGAAATACATTTGACATGCCATTTGATTCTAGCGCTTTTTATAGAGTCTAGAGCTTGTTGTGAATTGCAACAATAATTAAATAATTATCAAAACAATAAATGCATTCCTCAAAAAAAGATGAACATTAGTAAACATGTCTGATGGTGTGGTGGATCTTAAACAGGGGTAGGTAACCTGTGGCATGACAGACGCTGTGAAACGACATATCCCAGCATGCCCTACCACAATTTTGATGTAAGAGCATGCTAAAACTGTGGCAGGGCTTGCTGGCATGTGTAGTTCTACAGCAGCTGGATTACCACACGTTGGCGTCCCTTGCTGTAGAACAATAGTTTCTAGCGGCATGCCTTTTTACATTTGTTTTACTCGGATAGTAGATATGAGCCTGACCGCATGTAGTAAAATGCTGTCAGCCAAGATCATGACAAGGACATAAATCTGCTGTACAGGAGCTAGGTTCCCAAATCATCTTTTCTTTAGCTTCCAGATGTATTTGTACTTTCCGAAATGTCAGATTTCTGACTTCAACAGAATGTACTGTAGCTGTTTCAGAACGTAAAGCTGCACTGCCCTCTACTGTACATGTTACTATCTACTCCCTACCCTAGTGGACAAGTTGCTTTTTCGATGGGCTCCTCTCATGTCCCCAAATTACAATTATGGGAGAGGGAGACAACCACTCACAAGTCAATGTGAAGAGATTGCATACTGTGATTGCTCTTCCCAGACAAATTACCGCCTCCGTCACCATTTTAAATTGGCGAGCATAATGGATTTGCCTTACCATACATGAGGCTGCCCCATTTGGTAGTTTTTCCCCCAACACACCAGCTAGGGATGGGAGAAGATTACTAAAATTGGTGTCCTAAATCAGCGGTAAGCTGTGGTACACTAATCCGTTCTCACAGGGCAGGGCACCCGTTTTTGCCACAATGTTGTTTTATATACTGTATGTTTTTAAATAGGATATTTTGCTTTACACTGCCATACACTCTTGTAAAAGGACAAGCAACTCCATGGAAGCCAAGTAGTATTTAGAACATTTATACGGGTACATACATCTACAAGCTGCCTCCCTCTCATACACTTAGATGTTTCATTATTTGTCAGATGTTCCTCAGCTATTGCAGTGGAATCAGCCATAATGTATGAAACATCTCTCTCTGGATTCTGGAGTTAGTGAGCTGGTGTTTAGTATTTTCAGATAACATTTTTGTAGTACAATCTCTATTTTGTAAATATGCTCATGTTGTTATATGTGAAATGTTTATTGCACATCTATATGTGCTAATCTCTGACCTTATATGAGCATTCTTACACAAGAGGATTTCTTTCTGTACATTTTGTAAATGTTCTTGAGTGCAGTGATATGTATTATGCAGCAGAGATCAAATGAATGGATCACTGGAAGTTGTTTCCTTGCTGTTCCTCAGTTTTACAGCTTTGTGTTTTAGAATCGCCAGTAAGCTACATCAGAAAAGAACTGCAGTTACACAATGTCATTATTACACGTCATTGTCTCAGAACATGGCTAACAGTATTGTGGACCTTTGTTTAAGTCTAACAATCGTTTGTTTTTGCAATTGTCAGTCTTGTCTGCACAGCCAGTAAGTTGTGCTTTTTTTTCTAATGGTGAGCGTCACAAAATGCAAGCTTCAGGTACAAGTGTAGTATCACTTATGAATGTACTGGCTGGACACTATGTATTACTCACTTTGTATGCTGTTCTGTTTAAATGGACATGATTGTTGCCAAATTCTGAAATCTACTTTTCACCTACAAACTGTAGACATCAGATGAAGTGTACAGGCTACAGTAATACGGTACTTACAATGTACGGTATAATATTTCCCATGTATGCACATGAGCCTACTAATATGAGCACATGAAAGGAAACAGAACTGCAGACACTGACTTGGTGTTAACTCAGGAAGTGTATTTCCGATCATATATAACCGTTTCATGTGTATGATCTCAGGTCACGCAACTAAATTAAGAAAGGAATACTGGTACAATACATTTTTCACAAGTGCCTGATTGGGATAATACCCCAAGTTTATCCTTAAGCCTTTTATAGCTCTCTGAGACCTGCAGTCTATGTTTTGTTGCCATTCTAGATTACATAGACGTGGTAGAGAGAATAACAGTGATCTGTAAGGTTTATGTCTTCAATATATGTGGTCTTGAGCTCTACACAGGTGGTGAGACGGTGTCTGTTGATCATTGGGGCAAACTGCAGGGAATACTGTAGGCTTCCTAGTGACACCTTGCAGTACGTAAAGGTAAACTCTGACTTTCCAATAACTGCTTTAATTTCTAGTACATGACTTGCTGCAATTATTTACAAATGTCATTACTTATCTTTCTGGCTGCCGTACAGTATGTGTGTTACAGCTGTACCCTTGCATCAAAGCGTATGTGGGATGCAGCACGGTTCTGCATAGATTATCATTTGTATCCTAATGACTAATGATAAACATACAAGGCTAAAACTAATACAAGGGATTTAATAAGACGGAACAATGTTTTTAGTAAAAGAAGCAACGTTTTTAAAAGACAATAGTTAGTAATATAAAGGTGGGGAAACACTTTTGGGGAGATGTATCAAGCCTTTTAAAGAGAAAAATTGGAAGTGCTGCCCAAAGCCACCAATCAACTTATGGCATTTATCTAGCACAGTATTTAAAATTACATTTACTGTAGATTGTTGGCTGCTTTGTGAAAATTCTCTACTTTATCACTTTCCAAGGCTTGATACATCTCCCCTTCTATCAGGCGGGGCTCTTTCACCGTCACTACTAGTCTTTGTGATATTTCCATATCCTGCATAAAGTAGTGTGGTCTGCTTTTCGTATGTGCAATGAAATCTATAACAGGCACACAGTTCAGCCCTGTGACCTGTTCATAATTACCCATGGCTAGATATTCTGCCTTAGCACATTAGTACATACTTGCACCTCCCAGCCTGCTAGTGCCAGGCAATTATTGCCCCTTTTCAATACCTGCTGTCTGCAGAATAGTGTTAGCTCATAGGCTGGTAGGCGTCACACCAGTGGCAGATGTACTGTTGGTCTGCAGCAGCTGTAGAGTGGAACTTTTTGTCTTTCCTGTGCTAAACATCTCACTTCGATTGCGTGACTTACATTAAGCTATCTTTGTTTTCTCCATGATATTCTTTATGTATTACTTTAATGGTACAGTACATATTCTACGGTACAGTGTTTTACAAATTAGATAGCAGAGATAAATGTATATTCTACACATTGTACAACTGAAATGTATGTATGAGTTGCTACATTATATTTTATCTTAACACTTCCCTACATCTGCTAATATAAATAATATTATACTGCTATAAATAATTACATTGTATTACTTGCAACATCTAAATAACTGCAATGTATCAGATGCCCTGTATGTATATTATACTTAGTATTGTATGATTTAACATGATTGTGTTAATACTTGGCTTTGAATGTTCTATGCTAATAAAACTTCATTGTTAAAATGTATGTACTAATTGCCTCTTTATTTAAGTTTTCCCTATTATCATTTTACTAATTTATCTCAAATTCAGTGACACAAATTACATTTCTTGTATATGGTTAGATTTAAGTTTTGTTTTGTTTTTTTCAAAAGGCCCGTCACCATCTCCTGTATAGAAGCATAGATTACAGAGTTGCTAAGCAATGGATTATAGCTACATACATATTACAGATACAGTGCATTCACATTACAGCTACTATCTGGAATATGTAGCAGGCCATCTAAAGTGGTTTCCTTCTATTCCACTGATTTCTGAAGACGTGTAGCTCTGAGCGGGTTCTGAATATTCGTGCACCCAGTATTTCCTACATTACACAGTCTTGTCAATGCAAATATGGCATAGTTAATGATCACAGCCTAAATAGTGAAATCATAAACTGTTATTATTTCACAAAATACCTACTGCTAGCAAACTACCAGCAGGTATTGTCTATGTGTGTCAATCTCTTTGATCCTGTGTGCCAAATATTTTTAGTTTAAAGACTAGTCCTAGTTCAGCAATGGGAAACTCAAGTGACCAAATGAATACACCCCATCAAGTTTGTCAGTGTTCCTGTGCAGATATGTAACCTTAGGAAATAAAATAGCATGGGTCAATGATGTATACTTGTTTTGCCCGGTACTCTGAATGAAGCAGTAAGACCATGTTAGGCTGCCTCTTCTTGTCAAAGGTTAGATCCAGTATCAAACCACAGCAAATAATTCTACAAAAGAAGGACAAGAGGACACACATAGTGAAACATTTCTAGATAAATACAAAAGATTTCAGGCATATGAACCATACTCATCACAATGTTACAGGTGTCCACATCCCCAATGGAACATGTTAATGGTATCCAAATTGGTGTCCAACCAACATCAAAAGCCATGGTGGGGTCTACGATGATGTCAAACTGTTGGATTTACTAAAAATGTTGACCTTTTACAATTTATAAAAACAAAAAGGCTTATCTGAAAGATGAACCAGGGGTATTTACCGCTTCCATCCACAAAAGAGAACTCCAGAGACCCAGACAATGTAATCACGGGTCCTCTGTGACTTTTGATTCTTTGTAGGATACTGATTTGGATAGCATTAATGTGTTCCATTTGAGATGCGGACACCTTCAACCCTGTGATGAGTATGAGGTGATGTGCCTGAAAAGTGTTAAAATGATGTTTGTGGAATTCTAATGTGAGGAAATTGTGTGGCTTAGCAGTATTACAGGATGTGCATCCTCTTGTCCTTTGTTTCATTACAAAAACAAAATGGTGCCTCCTAATCAAATAATCTATAGTAAATCCCCAATGTGTATATAAACCATAGATAACTTCAATTTTTAATGTGGGTAGTTCTGTACCAAAATTTTCGAATGAGTGCTTACCTGAAAACCGGTATTTTCCTGGAATATTTCAACAGATTATATGAGCAAAGCATCATGCTACCAACATTGGTATCTCAAAAGTTATCTAGCAGCACATTTAAAATATGAAATACTTCTTTAATAGCAGAGATAACACATGCAGAATAATAAAATGCATAGATCTCTAACCCGAAATATCTTTCAAAAGGACCCATTAGGAACTAGTCTTGAGATCTGGATCAACCTAAGTGTGTAGGCTCAAATATCTCACTGGTATTGCAATTACTTCATCAGCGGTACAAAGTGGAATAATAGCGTGCCCCCTTAAATACTCTGTGCAGTAAGTAGTAACGATTCATAAGTAGAAGGTGCGAAAAAAATTGGCACTGTCTAAAATGTGTGAAATGTGATATCTGGTAATAAAAAAGGTCTCTACACTAGTGAGGTTCTATTCAGTCAACACATAAAAAGCATAATCCACTTTAGGAATCTGTTAGCTGCAGAGTAATCATCCAGACATCCCAGGCAGTAGATTATGTGAAAGGCTTAAGTTTGTTTTAACCCTTTTGCACCTTCCTCAACCACATATAATGCCCTCCAGGTAGGTCTTGTCAAGGTCAGCGTGAACTGCAAGATCAATGCATTGTGTGGCAGGCACAGTGTGCTCCATCTGTCATTGATCTGTAGCAGTTTACAAGCATAGACAGAAATGTGTTACACTCCTTGTAGTCCACTGTGCTAATTAGGGTTTGGTTTTTGGGTTCGTTGTTTTAACTTGAAACAGCCATTAGGTGTATAACTGCATTAGAAATTACTATTATGAGGAACAACATGACATTTAGTGGGTATTTATGGAGAGAGATAGTTGTGAGAGAAAAAGTAACAAACAATCAGCTCCTAAATGTACTTTTTCCAATACAGCCAGTAAAATGTAAGGCAGAAGGTAATTGGCTGGTATTTTCCTCTCACAATTTTATCTCTCTCCAAGCTTTGATAAATATTCCCCTCAAAAACAGAAAATATCAGTGCAAAAAAAAATCAGTGAAAAAGTAAGACAGTGCATGGAGATGGAAACACTAAAAAAACATGTCTTCCACCATAAACACAAAAGGGTCTGTGTCTTATCACTAAATATATGTGTTCGGTAAAC
The DNA here is from genome assembly GCF_028390025.1 of Pseudophryne corroboree. Lineage (NCBI taxonomy): Eukaryota > Metazoa > Chordata > Amphibia > Anura > Myobatrachidae > Pseudophryne > Pseudophryne corroboree. Next base: position 575,676,790 of record NC_086448.1, read on the forward strand.
ATCTGTTAAAGATTTCACATTGCCACTCACATTTCTATTTTACCTGTATTTTCAGGGGTAATCATAAATCGCTATGTACACTGATATACATATCTTACCTGTGAGTAGTCACAATTGTACAATGAAACAAGCCTTTGGTAAATGGCACAAACATTATTCATAGCTGATACTTTGTCATCCAGGGAATACTTGTAAACTGAAACTGATTGTATGTATTTCATGCTTACTACTGTAGACGAAAGGTCATAAGGAATAAGGTAAGTCTGTTTGCTTTACTGTCCAGAAACATCAGCGATCATTTGTCTAGGAGAGTATTCAATAAGTGTCGGATCCGCTGCGACAGTGAGGATCCGACACTACAGTATTCATTGCGGGCCGTTTCCGCACGTTTCTCCTCTCATTAGGACCATTCATTTTCGCCCTTCCTTATGGGCGAAAATGAATGGTTGAAAACATACCAGTTTGTTCAAATTAAGACAAAATGAAACAGTGACTTGCGCCCCAGCGGCAGCTTGAAAATACGTCCCAAAGAGCACCACTTCTTTTCTAGCTACTAAACAAAATGATGGGCGAATTCCAAGCGCTGCTGTGAACCGGAACTCCTTGTGTCTGAAAGAATCCTCAAAGGAAACAGAATACACAATATCCTTGTACAAGCTTCAGCATCCAATAAATCTCTTGAGATATCCTTCAATGACTGACTTGTATTATAGGCCCTATATTCACATAAGGGTATCTTTGTCTTCTATTTAATACACCGCAATCATGTCATCCAAAATATGTAGTTTCAGCACACAGGTGTTTACTTAAGATATTCTTTAATAACTGACCTGTATTATAAGCCCTATATTCACATAAGGGTATCTTTGTCTTCTTATTCAATACACCGTAATCACATCACCTATAGTATATCACTTATTGGAACAAAGCTCACCTTTGTGATAAGCCCTATGTGTATCCAAAGGTATCTTTAACGGGTCCACCCACACCAGAATCTTTCAATGATCTTGTAGGTACATCCACAGCCTCATAATAGGTAAAAACTTCATCAATCCGTTTTGAATTAAAAAAATCTGTTTTTCTTTAATTGTTGTAGTCACATAAAAATATTTAAAAATCCATACAAAAATGGAGGTACCCCATAAGTAGAACCGGCAAGATCACTTCCACTCACACCCCTAAGATGGAACTCGGGAAATAGGTACGAACCAATAAGGATCGGAGTGCACAGCCAATCCAATCCTGGTGTTTGCTGTAAAGGACCCCCGGCTATATCCTACCACTCACTAGGACATCCTCTGGATTGGCTGTGCACTCCGATCCTTATTGGTTCGTACCTATTTCCCGAGTTCCATCTTAGGGGTGTGAGTGGAAGTGATCTTGCCGGTTCTACTTATGGGGTACCTCCATTTTTGTATGGATTTTTAAATATTTTTATGTGACTACAACAATTAAAGAAAAACAGATTTTTTTAATTCAAAACGGATTGATGAAGTTTTTACCTATTATGAGGCTGTGGATGTACCTACAAGATCATTGAAAGATTCTGGTGTGGGTGGACCCGTTAAAGATACCTTTGGATACACATAGGGCTTATCACAAAGGTGAGCTTTGTTCCAATAAGTGATATACTATAGGTGATGTGATTACGGTGTATTGAATAAGAAGACAAAGATACCCTTATGTGAATATAGGGCTTATAATACAGGTCAGTTATTAAAGAATATCTTAAGTAAACACCTGTGTGCTGAAACTACATATTTTGGATGACATGATTGCGGTGTATTAAATAGAAGACAAAGATACCCTTATGTGAATATAGGGCCTATAATACAGGTCAGTCATTGAAGGATATCTCAAGAGATTTATTGGATGCTGAAGCTTGTACAAGGATATTGTGTATTCTGTTTCCTTTGAGGATTCTTTCAGACACAAGGAGTTCCGGTTCACAGCAGCGCTTGGAATTCGCCCATCATTTTGTTTAGTATACCAGTTTGTTCGACCACAGCAGGGTCGAAAATACGTGGATGAGCAGAGATTCCGCTCATCCATGTGTTTTTCAACAGGGCGGAAAAACAGCACTTCAATTAAATACTGAAGTAGCAAAAAGTGAAGATTATCGGCGGAAAGTGCCGTCTTTCCGCCCTGTCGGAAATACTGACACAAATTGAATACTACCCTTAGTCCCATAGGAATCCTTTGGTTATAGCTCATCATTTTTCATAATTTTTTTTTGCGCATAGAATTGTCCAAAATCCTACTACTATAAGTCATGTACTAGAGTAGCCTTCAGCTTATTGTGTTCACCTTTATATAACATATACAGTAGGCTACTGCACATGAAATGTTATTATAAATTTTACATATTTCTATACGTTTTTACATGTAATAACCGTTTTATTAAAGCCCTTGATACAACATCATGGATTTACTGGTGGGAGATCATGCCAAATAAATCTTACTGACTTTTTTGACTCTGTGATGAAAATAATAGATCAAGGGGGAGCTGTAGATGTAGCATATCTTGACTTTAGTAGGGCATTTGACACTGTCCCACATCGCAGACTGCTAAATAAACTTGAAAGTGTGGGGGTGGATTATAAAACAGTTAAATGGATAAGAACCTGGTTGCAGGATAGGAAACAGACAGTTGTAGTAAATGGAGTGCAATCTATGGAGGGAAATGTTACCAGTGGAGGACCACAGGGATCTGTACTCGGACCAGTTCTCTTTAATATCTTTGTTGATGACATTGCAAATGGTATTGAAGGGAAAGTATGCCTTTTTACAGATGATACAAAGATATGCATCAGGGTAGACACACCGGGAGGGGTAAAACAAATGATTGATGACCTAGCTAGGCTTGAAAAATGGTCAAGAACATGGCAACTACAGTTTAATGCTAAAAAATACAAAATCATGCTCATGGGTCTCGAAAACCCAAAGGCTAAATATAGTATCAAGGGTACTATAATGGAAACTACTGAGGAGGAAAGGGATTTAGGAGTCACTATTTCAAGTGACTTAAAGGCAGGAAAGCAATGCAACAAAGCAATGAGAAAGGCAAACCAGATGCTTGGTTGCATAGGGAGAGGAATCAATAGCAGGAAAAAAGAAGTAATAATGCCACTGTATAGGTCATTGGTACGGCCTTATCTGGAATACTGTGTCCTGTTCTGGAGACCATATCTCCAGAAGGATATAAATACATTAGAGAGTGTACAAAGAAAGGCAACTAAAATGGTGCATCACAAAACTTACCCGGAAAGGCTAAAAGATCTTAACATGTATAGTTTGGAGGAGAGAAGGGAAAGGGGGGACATGATAGAAACTTTCAAATATACCAAAGGTTTTAACAAAGTTCAGGAGGGAAACATTCTTCAAAGGAAGAGAAGTATTAGAACTCGAGGACATACACTGAAACTGGAGGGAGGAAGGTTCATGGGAAATTTAAGGAAAAATTACTTCACAGAAAGGGTAGTGGATAAGTGCAATAGCCTCCCATCAGAGGTGTTAGAAGCTAAGACTGTAGAGCAATTTAAACATGCTTGGGATAAGCATATGAATATACTTACAAAGAATTAACAAAGAATGAAGGTTCAAAAAGGGTTGAGATTACCTAAAGGATAAAAAAAGGGGGCAGACTAGATGGGCCAAGTGGTTCTTATCTGCCGTCAAGTTCTATGTTTCTATGTAACATCCTGTGCAACCCCTATGCTCACTTGTCACCTGTGAAAAGGAAGGACCTGAGTGGACAAATGGGCTGATTCAGATGTGGTTGCAAGTTGGCTATTGTATGCAATTCTGTCAATGGTTTCCACAGTGCACACGCACAGTGATTAAATTGCTATAGCAGTCGCAATGAGGGATTAGTCGCAGAGTGAGTGACAGGAAGACAGTGTATGGGGGTGATAACAGGGAGCAGTTGGCCAAATACAGGCATGTCATGGACATTCCGACAACATTTTCTGGGCGTGTATAAATTTAGTTGCGATCTTACTTGCTACTGGAGAGCCCTCTGCATCCCGGGAGAGCAGCTCAGCCTGCGTGTCTTCAGAGGCACTGAGACTCTATGACATGACGTTTATATGCTGTTGGATGGAAATTATGTGACTGCAGCGGGCGTCCCTATGCTCAGGTTAGTTGCTGTCCATCTTACCATATAATCGTAATTGCGTACGGCAAAATATAGCAACAGCAGAAGCAAGAACAAAAGCACCTGAATTCGGCCCACAGTGTGTTGGAGACCTTTCCCCAATGTGAATAACCGTAACTTCACATATACTGTGCTGATTATCTTGCACCCCCTACATTGAGTAATACCTCTTTTCCTCTAATGTCCTGGGATTTCGAACAAGGTTCCAAACTAGGTCAGACCCAAGACAGCCCCTTTCACACTGCAGCCCTGACTTGGGTTATTCCCGGGTAGGTGCCATTCACACTTCACATGGGTGCAGTGCCAATGCTTGGAGATGACATCATCTCCTTGTGCCAGGAAAGCGGCTTTTCCCATTCTGTGAACTGGTCCCGAGTCGGACATCCCGAGTTACCCGTTTATACTGCAGCTCACCCAGGTCCTTCCCGGGTAAAACCTTTCTAGCTACCCGGGGAGGATATCCGGCTCACTGGACCCAGGTGGACCCTATACCACTGAGAAAAATCTCAGGTTGATGCGCATTCACGTGCAATAACCCAGGATTTAGATGTTGTGGTAAAGGGGTAATAAATAAACTGATATATACAATACCAAATATTTAGGCTTATTTAAATACATGGTTCAAAACATAAAAATTCAACATGATATTTTACACTACATTTCTGATGTGTTCTCACTGTCTTCATATGTGCTCTAATATCTAGTATAAATAAAATTAGTACTGGTTAGAATTTACAAAAAAAAGTGCAAGAGGAGACTGACCATTACATGAAGACATTTAGCATTATAAACTTGGACCTACAGAGCATGCACCAATATGCATAATGTGCTGTGTAAGAAGCTTTATTTTACTTGTCTTTACACGTTGTATATATATCCGGTAAGTAGAACTATTTTATCTAAATTACGTATTAATAACAGCTTCACAAACCGGTTAAAGCTTCAATATATATTAAGCATTTTAGGCAACAAAGCACAGTGCCAACCATCCAAATGGTGTGTAGAGTGCCGAGCAAGGAGATAACAAGGGTAAAGGATACTTTACAGTACTTGCAATAATTTATATTGTAACAACTTGAATTTTGTGCGTAATGCCTTTAATAGCAATTCATATGCTGAGAAGCTAAATCTGGCACTTATACTGTAATGTTTATACTGCACTACACTAAAACTAGCAACAAAAGGTTAAATTCGGCTTATACTTTACATAGTTTATATAAGAATGCACTCATACCGGAGTTCTGTGGTCTGAAGCAATACCGGGAACATGTGACTAATAGACTGATGTAACAAGTGATGATGACCGTTCTCTCCTGTACTACACCAGACCGGAGAAAGGCTTTATTTCTGCTTCCACTGATTTACTATCCGGTTAACAGAGGAGATATCCCTAATTTCTCTGCTGTTACCTTTATGCTATTTAAAGTCCCCACCATAGCTTACTATGAGGACAGTGAAGTCAATCTATATATAATAAAAATGTTATATATCAAACATAACGCCATTTCTACATACGGTCATCTACGTACGGACAACTCTTCGCATGTACTGTGCATGTGTGACCTTTTGTCTCATGCATGTACCGTAAACAATAATTATCTTGCTCACTGTATATGTGCGGCCTAATCAAGCCAAACAGCCAGCCAACTATAACATTGCTTTCTGACTAGACCACACATGCGCAATGCTTAAAAAGGGCAGACCGGAGTTTTTGCCTTTTGCTACACAGGAAATTTCTGTCCTCCCTGAGCTCGCTTTAGGTCACCTGTGTTATGGTTTGACTGGTATACCGCCCCATTCACACTTCCTACCTGCCCAGGGGACACAACTGCATCGCCAGAGATGAACGTTTACAAATCGCTTCTCCAACGGGTGCATTATCACATTCTGGTCCAGATTTATCAAGCATTGGAGAGTGATAAATTGCACGGTGATAAAGTACCAACCAACCAGCTTCTAACTGCTATGTTGCAGGCTGTATTTGAAAAATGACATGAGCTGGTTGGTTGGTACTTTATCATCCTGCATATTATCACTCTCCAAGGCTTAATAAATCTGGTCCTCTGTATGTAAAGTGGTGGAGCTTAATGTTCTAGTGAAGAGAAGGGTTTTTGATAAATATACCCTTAAGTATTTTGCATCAGTGACCTAATTCCCTGCATTCCAGAACTATTTGTTCCTTTAATATGACTTCCTGTACTGTATGCAGGTAACTTTACTTTAGAAAAGACAGCATATTTGGAATTTTCAACCACAACAGACATTAAATAGATAATACCAAATTGGAATTATTCTCTTTGTTCACATGCCAACAAAATCATTTTCCAGTGATTGGTCAGATATTTTGTTTATTTATATTTTGACGCTCCTTTTGCCCTTTACTGTATGTTTAATTTGCTTAAAAAAAACTTTTGTATGGCTTATTCCTCCTAGCTGTAAATAAAGGGAGGCATTTGATATGCCGACTGTCACCATACCGACGCTGGAATCCCAACAGCCGGCATACCGACAACTATTTTCCCTCTTGGGGTGTCCACGACACAGCGTGGTGAGTGCAGCAAGCCCGCAAGGAGGTCTTTTGCGCTCACCCAGCTGCCTGCATGCCGTTGTCTGGATCCCGGTGGCGGTATGCTGGCCGCCAGGATCCCAAGCGCCGGCATAACATACTACACCCGTAAATAAAGGTTAGTGACAAATTAATTCCATTTCCATAAGTACATCTTTGCAACACTCTATTGCTGAACTTCAACTGTGGTTCGGAAACATTTTATTTTCACTAAAAAAAACTATGTAAAAAAAGATTCTGATTGCTGAAAGTTTGGAATAATACCATAAATAAATAAACATCTCTGAAGGCCATGTGTTCTGTTCTGTTACTAGACCGGGTGTATTTTTTTACAATGATTACTCCTTTGTCATACTCACATAATGGTATTTTTTGTTACTCTTTGTAACAGATTGTGCTTTCTCTCACGGAGAAACAGAGATTTGTACAAGTTTCAGCTTTTATGTATTTTTGACACATTAAAAACAATCATCTGTTTCTCCTTCTGGTCTTTATTTGCCTGTCTTTTTCTCATTACACATTCCTAATTTTGACAAAGGGGCTGACTCCTTTACTTGGGTACACAGATAGAAGGTTTGTTTGGTACCGCACTGGACTTTATAATTTATTCAAGGGGCTTAGGTCCTAATTCAGAGTTGATCGCAGCAGCAAATTTGTTAGTAGTTGGGCAAAACCATTGGGGTCAATCCAAGTTAACTTTTTGCAGCACTGCGATCAGGTTAAAACTCGGCAAAACTGCGCATGCATAAGCACCGCAATGCGCAGGCACGGCGTACGGGTACAAAGAGGATCGGTGCTAGGCGATAGATTTAATGAAGAATCCATTCGCACAGCCAAACGCAAGGTGATTGACAGAAAGAGGGCGTTTATGGGTGTCAACTGACCATTTTCTGGGAGTGTTTGGAAATACTCAGGCATGTCCTAGCGTTTGCAGGGCGGGTGTCTGATGTCAATTCCGGGACCAAAAAGTCTGAAGTGATCGCAGCGGCTGAGTAAGTCCAGAGCTACTCAGAAACTGCAACAAACTTTTTTCTGCAAAAGCGTTCACACACTTGCAAAGCAAAAATACACTCCCCCATAGGCAGCGACTTTCGCAGCACAGCAAAAAGTTGCTAGCGAGCGATCAACTCGGAATGACCCCCCCATGTGCACTGCAGGCGGGGCAGACATAACGTGCAGAGAGAGTTACATTTGGGTGGGGTGTGTTCAAACTGAAATCTAAATTGCAGTTTAAAAATAAAGCAGTCAATATTTACCCTGCACAGAAACAAAATAACCCACCCAAATCTAACTCTCTCTGCACATGTTATATCTGCCACACCTGCAGTGCACATGGGTTGTCATTCCGAGTTGTTTGCTCGCTAGCAGTTTTTAGCAGTCTTGCAACGCTATGCGGCCTCCCACTGGGAGTGTATTTTAGCTTAGCAGAAGTGCGAACGAAAGGATCGCAGAGCGGCTACAAAATATTTTTGTGCAGTTTCAGAGTAGCTTCAGACCTACTCAGCGCTTGCGATCACTTCAGATTATTCAGTTCCTGTTTTGATGTCACGAACACGCCCTGCGTTTGCCCAGCCAAGCCTGCGTTTTTCCTGGCACGCCTGCATTTTTCCTGGCACGCCAGTGTTTTTTCGAATGCTCCCTGAAAACGGTCAGTTGACTCCCAGAAACGCCCTCTTCCTGTCAATCACTCTGCGGCCAGCAGTGCGACTGAAATGCTTTGCTAGACCTTGTGTGAAACTACATTGTTTGTTGTAATAGTACGACGCATGTACGCATTACGCCGCATGCGCAGAAGTGCAGTTTTTTTGCCTGATCGCTGTGCAGCGACCGAAAGCAGCTAGCGATCAACTCGGAATGACCCCCATGGTTTTGCCCAACTGCTAACAAATTTGCTGCTGCGATCAACTCTGAATTACCCACTTTGTTCTATGTGGCCCTTAAGATACCAACGATGTTATATAGTTTTCAAGAATTATCTTAGGTTGGTGGTGATCCCAGAGTCAGTAGTATATATTCGTATAGAAGGAGAGGAAAAGAAAGACTCTGTGTTGGGGCACACTTGAAATATCAGAAATGTCAAAACTTAACTTTGAATTATGTACAATATAAAAGAATTGATACACAGAAAAACACAAATTAAAAATATCACCTCCACAACCAATATCGTGAAGTATTAGTTATAATAGACATAATTATACACAATATTCAAATAATCAAGATATATTAATTGGGATGCACCTGAGGTGAAAATATTTAAAATTGGAATCTCAGTAGATAGCCAGAGAAATGAAAACAGGAGCACAAATAGAATAATAAGGATTACAATATTGTCCAATATGAAGTGCCTTCTGTTTCAAGGGTTTCCTGGTATGGGTTGATTTGCTGCGTGGTTGACCATATAGGTAAATAGATTAGGTGATAGAATGACCATATATAGGTAAATAAATTAGGTGATAGAATGACCATATATAGGTAAATAGATTAGGTGATAGAATGGTCCATTCTGTCACCTAATCTATTTACCTATACGATCAGTCTATCACCTAATCTACTTACCGATATATGTATATATAAATGTGTGTGTGTATGTTCCAGCATAACTCTGGTATGCCTGGAGCAATTTACACCAAATTTGGTACACATGTGATTTACAATCTGGAAAGACATACTGTGGGGGTAAGACACCCCTAGCACCCCTAGGGTTGGGGGTGGGAAGGGGGTGACATGTAAAAATCCATAGTTTTCAGGAAAAACTCTGCAATGCCTGGAGCAATTTACACCAAACTGCGTACACATATGACTTACAATCTGCAAAAAATACTGTGACACCCCTAGCAATCACCCCTAGGGGTGGGAAGGGGGTGATGTAAGAATCCGAAGTTATTGGGATCGCTGAGATGCATAGTGACACTCCCGATGCCGTTTCACTCGGGGCGGGGGGGGGGGGGGGGGATCCGGGATCCAGGGCAGATTCCAGGCAGGCTGAGTGTCAAGGAAGAGAGAGGCAGAGACTCGGGAGCTGGCGGCAGTGCTCCCGAGTCCCCTACAGGAGACAGGCGCCAGCGGGACTCAGAGACCTGAGATCGCGGCAGTGTGGGGGGGGGAGTGCAATGCTCAGAGTCCCTTCAAAGGTGGCAGCTCAGGCAGGCGGTGGGAGACAGGCGCAGTGGTTGAGAAGCTTAGCAAGGAGCCTAGGGCCCTTTGGAATAGAGTCAGCCTATCCCTGCAAACCTTACATATTTAACATACAGGGGGTGATTCCGAGTTGTTCGCTCGCTAGCTGCTTTTAGCAGCATTGCACATGCTAAGCCGCCGCCCTCTGAGTGTATCTTAGCTTAGCAGAAGTGCGAACGAAAGATTAGCAGAATTGCGAATAGAAATTTCTTAGCAGTTTCTGAGTAGCTCCAGACTTACTCAGCCATTGCGACCAGCTCAGTCCTTTTCGTTCCTGGTTTGACGTCACAAACACACCCAGCGTTTGCCCAACCACTCCCCCGTTTCTCCAGCCACGCCTGCGTTTTGCAACTCGAACGCCTGCGTTTTTCCGCAGACTTCCATAAAACGGCCAGTTTCCGCCCAGAAACACCCACTTCCTGTCAATCACACTACGATCAGCACAGCGATGAAAAAGCTTTGTTATGCCGTGAGTAAAATACCTAACTTTTGTGTAAAATAACTAAGCGCATGTGCTCTGCGAACCTTGCGCATGCGCAGTAAGCGACTAATCGTAGTATAGCAAAAATCATCAACGAGCGAACAACTTGGGAATGACCCCCATAGTGGGCAGAGCTTGGCTTGTCGTCCCAGCATTTACAGTACTGAGCAGGGCAGCATCAGAGGCAGGATGGGGCAGAGAAGGGGCGGATTATTCTCCTTAGTGCCAGCCTTTTGACAGCATCAATCCGAGTAAGGCCCGTCCGGAGATGCGGCCTGACAAAGACTGGCAACCGCGGGCGGACCATGGCCCTCATTCCGAATTGTTCGCTCGCTAGCTACTTTTAGCAGAAATGCAAACACAAAGCCGCCGCCCTCTGGGAGTGTATCTTAGCATAGCAGAATTGCTAACGAAATATTAGCAATTGCTAACGAAAGATTACTAATTCTGCTATTATTAGCAGAATTGCTAACGAAAGCAATTTCCTTGCAGTTTCTGAGTCGCTCCAGACCTACTCCTAGATTGTGATCACCTCAGTCCGTTTAGCTCCTGGTTTGACGTCACAAACACGCCCAGCGTCCGACCAGCCACTCCTCCGTTTCTCCAGCCACTCCTGCGTTTTTACCTGACACGCCTGCATTTTTTAGCACACTCCCTGAAAACGACCAGTTTCCGCCCAGAAACACCCACTTCATGTCAATCAGCAGAGCGATTGAAAAGCTTTGTTCGCCCGTGAGTAAAATAGCATAGTTTTGTGTAAATTTGCTTAGCGCGTGCGCCCTGCTGTGCATACGCATGCGCAGAACTGCCGGATTTTAGCCTATTAGCAATTCTGCTAAAATTAGCAGCGAGCGAACAACTGGGAATGAGGGCCCATGTCCTGTTGTAAGTCTAATTTGTTTACCAGGAAGTCCTTCAAAATTAAAGTTATACACATGGAAGCATGGGTATTCAGCTAGTATATATATATATATATATATATATATATATGTAAGAAGGGGGGTAGGGGTACTAGCGACTAAAAATGACTTCACTTAAAGGATATATATATGAAGAATGATAAGATACGTATTTCTAAAAAGGGGTATTTATTGTAAAACAGACAATTTAATAAAAAATGTTTAAGAATAAAAAAGGGGGGGTAAATAGAAGGGTGGGTTTAATCAACTCCTACCTCCAAGATTTTTCACGTGCTGCACCACTTCTCTGGAATTCCCTACCTCTCCCCCTCAGACTCTCCACCTCTCTACAAAACTTCAAACGGGCTCTCAAGACCCACTTCTTCACCAAACCCAGCCAAATCTCATCCTAAACCTCTGTTCCACGCTCTCTATGTACCCCATCTGTCTCACCCCTGTCTGTCTACCCCTCCCCTTAAGAATGTAAGCTCTCACGAGCAGGGCCCTCTTCCCTCATGTGCTTACCCTTTTCTTACTTTAATAATCTTCAGCTGCACCAAATCCAGCAGTCTTCTGCCACCTGATACTTATTCCAGTGTCATCTGCTGATGTAGCTATGTTTATTTACCCTGTACTTGTCCTATATTGTAGTCAACTGTAAGTTGCTGTTTTCCTGGTTGATTATTTGTTTATGTACTCTGTAATTGGGCGCTGCGGAACCCTTGTGGCGCCATATAAATAAAGGATAATAATAATAAATTCAGGCTGAATAGCATATAAAAACACATCTGGAACTATAAAAACATAAAAATATTTGAGATAAGAGAAAGGTGCTTATCTTTAAAATGGAAGCTCATTTTAAAGATAAGCACCTTTCTCTTATCTCAAATATGTATCTTTTCATTCTTCATATATATATATCCTTTAAGTGAAGACATTTTTAGTCACTAGTACCCAGTGGCGGAACAAGCGAGCGGTGGGCCCAGGTGCGACAAAATGCTTTGGGCCCCCCCCCCCCCCCCACATATCCCCACACACACACATCCCATCCAAGTCCACCCCCTCACCCCTGGAGAGGATCTGGTGAGGGGGACCTGCTCAGAGCCAGAGAAATGGATATCTAGCAACAGTGCCGTAACTAGACATTTTAGCACTGTGTGCAAGAAACGGCATCGGAGCCCCACCCCTGCATGCAAAACAGGGGCAGTGCGCGCCGTAGGCGCGCGCAAAAATACATAGTGGCGTGGCTTCGTGGGGAAGGGGTGTGGCCACAAAATACCATTTCATAAAACGGTGCACAGTAGTCTCCATTATTCAAATTACGTCGCACAGTAGCACCACTACACCAGGTAGAGACCCTTTTACACCTTACAGCGGACAGATTCCTCTTTTTACACATTACAGCAGACAGCGTGCACTTTTTACACATAACGGCAGACAGCGTCCCCCTTTTTACACATTACGGCAGACAGCGTCCCCTTTTTACACATAACGGCAGAGAGCGTGCCCTTTTACACATAACGGCAGACCGCGTGCCCTTGTTACACATAGCGGCAGACAGCGTACACTTTTTACACATAACGGCAGACAGCGTGCCCTTGTTACACATAACAGCAGACAGCGTCCCCCTTTTACACATAACGGCAGACAGCGTCCCCTTTTTACACATTACGGCATACAGCGTGCCCTTTTTACACATTACGGCAGACAGCGTCCCCATTTTTACACATTACGGCAGGCAGATTACCCCTTTGTACACATTGCAGCAGGCAGATTACCCCTTTGTACACATAGCGGCAGGCAGATTACCCCTTTGTACACATTGCGGCAGCCAGATTACCCCTTTGTACACATTGCGGAAGCCAGATTACCCCTTTGTACACATTGCGGAAGCCAGATTACCCCTTTGTACACATAGCGGCAGGCTGATTCCCCCTTTTTACACATTACGTCAGGCAGTCCCCCCTTTTTATACATAGCGGCAGGCAGTCCCCCATTTTTACACATTGCGGCAGGCTGATTCCCCCTTTTTATACATAGCGGCAGGCATTCCCCCCTTTTTACACATAGCGGCAGGCAGTCCCCCCTTTTTATACATAGCGGCAGGCAGTCCCCCATTTTTACACATTGCAGCAGGCAGGCCCAAGAAAGAAAGAAAGTAAAAAAATAAAGAAAGAAAAAGAGAAAAAGAAAGAAAGAAGAATTATACTTACCCTCTCCGCCGGCTCAGGCTCCTCGGTGCAGCTGCGTCAGACGACGATTCCCGGGCAGTAGAGAATGAGGAGGAGGGAGGTGGAGGAGGGAGCAGCAGCAGCGCTTTGTTACTGGTGGAGGCGCTGCTGCTGCTGCTCCTCTGCTTCCCTATAGGCTGTTCTCGGAAGCCCGCAGCGCACAGCGGCATGTAATGAGTCAGTTTGACTCATTACATGCTTGGGCCCCTGGACAGAGGCGGGCCCCAGTGCAACGCACTGCTTGCACTGCCGGTAGTTCCGCCTCTGCTAGTACCCATACCCCCCTTCTTACATTTTTAACTAACAGGCAGCTTATCCCTGCCTTTTATTTGGGGTCAGCTGACGCCTTTTACCCTTAAAGGAGTGTCTACACCTCTGGTTATTTTTAAACTGTGTACTCGGCCCACTCACTTATACTTGTGGCGCCATACTTCCACCATTTCATATATATATATATATATATATATATCAAAATTCTACGATACCAAAATACCTGACAAAAAGTTTATATTGACTAATCTACAATTTTACATTCTTGGTGAACAGAAATCCATTTTCTTTGTAGTATTGCATTCAAAGATCAGGTTAGGCACTGGAACCGATTCATTATATTGAACATTGGCCCTCATTCCGAGTTGTTCGCTCGCAAGCTGCTTTTAGCAGCTTTGCACACGCTAAGCCCCCGCCTACTGGGAGTGAATCTTAGCTTATCAAAATTGCGAACGAAAGATTCGCAATATTGCGAAAAGACTTCTCTGTGCAGTTTCTGAGTAGCTCGAGACTTACTCTTCCAGTGCGATCAGTTCAGTGCTTGTCGTTCCTGGTTTGACGTCACAAACACACCCAGCGTTCGCCCAGACACTCCCGTGTTTTTCCAAGAAACGGTAGCGTTTTTTCACACACTCCCATAAAACGGCCAGTTTCCGCCCAGAAACACCCACTTCCTGTCAATCACATTACGATCACCAGAATGAAGAAAAAACCTCGTAATGCCGTGAGTAAAATTCCTAACTGCATAGCAAATTTACTTGGCACAGTCGCACTGCGGACATTGCGCATGCGCATTAGCGACTAATCGCTCCGTTGCGAGAAAAAAATAACGAGCGAACAACTCGGAATGACCCCCTTTGATTGAATGGAGGCTATCTATAATATAGCATATTGGACCAAGATAATAATGTAGTAGCTTCTCTTACAGATTGTTCTCTGGCTAGTTTAATATAAACAAAGACACATTGCATTGATTATTAAGAACTTACATACCCAGTACTAATGTTGCCCGGAAGTTAAAGTTAATATAATTGTGCATATTTCACCATTAGTGCACACCTTAAATATAGATAAGTACATCTCACATCACTAGGTCCTGAAGGAACTGCAGCCAACTACTGTCACAAAACAGATTTGCATTGTAATATAAATACTGTCACTTTAATTAACTGATTATCCAAGATACGGTATATATTTCCTGAGACTTGTTAACCTTCAGACCAACCTTCTAACCAAATCATGATGATGCTTATTAGCATCCGCTATTTTATCTTTGAAACGCTTTGTGCATTTAATCTCTGCTACTCACATCTCAGTTACAAAAGGTGACATTATAGCAGCATGAAAAGGACAGATCTGTCACTGATATGCAATTCGACCTTTGACAGTTGAATCGCATATGGAGCTTACATGGCAGATATGCAAATGCAAATAGCCAGTGACCCTCATTGAATTCATAATGAAAATAATGTGAATATAAAACCTTATACCTAAAATAAAAATTGCCTTTACTTACACAGTTTTATGTTGCACCGAGAATTAAACATTCTGGAAAGAAACATACAAATGAGGATGCATTCTTAGTGTCATCGCTCTTCAGTTCTCAATTATAATTGCAGAAAATTAGTCACGGACAGCTGTCCTGACCTTATTGGCCAACGTAATTGATTGCATTACAAGGTTAAGATCCATGTAATGGTGAGACAAGTGCTGTATATAAAGTGGTGAAGAGTAACCTTTCTCACTTTCATCTTTAATAATCTGAAAGTTATTTTTAAATGACTGTATTTTAGTTTGCATTAGATAGATCAGAGGTTCTCAAACTCGGTCCTCGGGAGCCCACACAGTGCATGTTTTGCAGGTAACCCAGCAGGTGCACAGGTGTATTAATTACTCACTGACACATTTTAAAAGGTCCACAGGTGGAGCTAATTATTTCACTTGCGATTCTGTGAGGAGACCTGCAAAACATGCACTGTGTGGGCCCCAGAGGACCGAGTTTGAGAACCTCTGAGATAGATACTAATTTATGTTAAAATACCATGATGTATTAGTTTTATGCAAGCATGTGTTTGCTTTTGACACATACCTAAACATTTTCATGGACCATACTAACAATTACACATTTCAGTTAAAACAATAGACTAAGCAACATTATAGATGATGAAAATGATCAAAACATAATTAATATGACATAAATAAATGTAATAGTATCTATATATAGAAAATGTATCTTTTTTTCCCTTTGACGAGCCAGATTTGCCACTTTTTTAAGGCTGGTCACATTCCAACATCAATATCCATAAAACACAAATGATGCAGTTCGTACAGTAATTATATCTTGTTTTTTGTAAAATGTATTTTGCTTTCAGTAGACTTTGAATTCTCGGAAGATACAATTAATTTGCTTATATCTTCTTATACATCAAAGAAACAAACAAAAGGCCAAAAGACTGCTGTTTTTTTAAATTGAGATCACAAGGAATTGCAAGACTAATCAGCAAAAAATATGGTTCATTGTGGTTCTTGCTTTGACATCAATCCACCTTTCTAGACCAAAAAAAAAATTAAGATTCTACACATACATCAGATTTTAATAATAAAGTCTTCACTAGAAAATGATTAATGCTTGAATTGCACATGTGTGGCATTACAATTGTCAGCATTGCTTGTGCCCCCATTATCATTTAATTACTTAATATGACCCCAATTAACAAAATGATTGCAGACATTGTTTAATTTACAATAATATTGGACCCTTAAGGTTTATTACATATTATATGGGCCACTTAATAGATACATTTAGTAGCTTGCTCCCATTAATGAATGAATTAATTATACCCTCTTAAACATGTTTAGAAATTATTTGAGCTCTTACACTAGCAATAGGCAATGTCTGCATGCATTGGCTTTTTATTTATTTAAAGTATTATTATTATTATTATTATTAATCTATTTATTACACAAATAGACTCAATTTAGGCTAATGGATCCTTAAGAACTTGCAAGGGCTGTAAGAATTTCATAATTTGTATTTTTCTATATAAATCTTTAGAAATCTGTAATTGGTGGTTTGTGATGAATTGATTGGCTCTGTTCCTTATCTTTCATATATTGACTCAATAGTCGTTTAGTAAAATTACCAGAGGTCCAGATATCACAGGGACAGTGTATATTGGAGCTTTGCATCAATTCTAAATCAATTCTAAATTTGGATTTTCCATATAAAATTTAATTGAATACAAACACGCCCAAATTCTTAATTTAATCCTTTTACAATATGACAGGAATTTTCTTTCTAGCAGTAGTCTAAATGGAAATGACAAAATAAGTAATCCAAAAAGGCCACCACTTGATATAATATAACCACAACACTAATGAGTTAATGTTCTGCAGTGTCCAATGCACAAGCAACCAGAAGTGGCTACACAGCAGTAATGATGGTCATCATCACATGCTCATCCCCTTACACTTTATTTTCATGTAGCACAAATATAACATACACATTAGAGGGTCTTGATTGTAAGCTTCAGTGCATAATGCTTAGTGGCACAGTCTGTATATTGATTTAGCTACTTTTCAAGGGGAAACAGTAGGTTGTTGAGTATATAAACTGGAAATGTGTTGAAGCGTGGATCTGCAAAGGTGACTGCAGGAGCAACAGAATCTAGAGCAGAAGTAAGGGACAGAATGTCTAGGGAAA
Organism: Pseudophryne corroboree; assembly: GCF_028390025.1. Taxonomy (NCBI): domain Eukaryota; kingdom Metazoa; phylum Chordata; class Amphibia; order Anura; family Myobatrachidae; genus Pseudophryne; species Pseudophryne corroboree. Next base: position 575,694,270 of record NC_086448.1, read on the forward strand.
GTGCTTGGTCGGAGCAGGAGAGAGACAATGGGGAGAGTCAAGCATGACGGATTTGGACATAGTGTCAGTAGACTCAAGTTTGCACTTGGTGATTGTTGCATTGGGGGTGGGGGTGTAGAGAGAGTCAGGTATAAGTTAAAAGAAATAAGATTATTGCCAGAGACTGCGAATGGGAAATTGATATATCACAACAATCAGTGAAAACCAGATCAAGTATGTGTCCACTCACAGGGGAGAGTGAGGCGATCTAATTGAGAGATCAAATGATGTGAGGGTAAGGAGCATAGAGGCAGAAAGGTCAGAGGGGACAGAAATAAGGATATTGAAGTCAACTAAGATGAGGGAGGGAAGGTCTGAAGAAAGTACAGTAAGTGAGGGAGTCAGGAAGCAAAGTTGTCAAGGAATTTGGAGATAGGGCCTGGGGTACTCATAGGTGAACAGGTTAGAAAAGGTGAATAGCAAAAACTTCAAAGCAAGAGAATGAAAGGGATGGTTCTGAGGGCATGTGTTGGAAAGAGAAGGGAGGGGATATAACAATTTTTATGCACCACCATGTCGACCCCTAGGGAGGGGGGTATGAGAGAAGGTGAGGTCACTATAGGAGAAAGCAGCTGGAGAAGTGGGGATCAGTATGATTCACCGGTGGCCGGGATGCTGGACGTCAGTATATTGCAAGCGGCATCCCAGCTGCAAGTATGCCGGCAGCAGGGCGAGTGCAAAGAGTATCCTTGTGGACTCGCTGCGCTCGCCACATTGCAGGCTCAGTGGCTCGCTGCACTCGCCACAGGTTCTGTTCCCACTCTATGGGTGTCGTGGAAACCCACGAGCGATAATAGCCCCTGTACACCGGGATTCTGGCTGACAGCTTTGTCGACTGTCAGGATTCCAGCATCGGTATCCTGACCGCCGGGACCACGGCAGCCGGCAAATTAACTGTATCTGAAGGGGAAATCCAGTATTTGGTGATGGCAAGGAGATTCAGGAAGTTGGAGCTAACGATAGGGTATGGAGATAGAGACAGCGTAGGGGAGAGATAGTAATGATACATATGGGGTTTCTGTAGTGTGGAGGTGAGACTGATTTGGAGGACTCCTGATTAAGGAACGGCAATTGCAGGTGGTGGGCAGGGCAGAAATTTAGTGTCATGTGAATAGAGGTGACAGGGAGAGAAGGGAGGGCGCAAGGCTTAGTGGTGGGTAGCACGTCAATGGTGGAAGAGAAGTTATTGAAAATGGATTAATGGGAGATGTGGGGGAAAGTACCGATGTGTGAAAGGAAGACAGAGGAGGGGAGAGAAGGGGAAAGAGGGTGGTACAATTGGTAGAAGACAGGAATATCTAGATGATGAGTAATTGGGGTGTTTGAGCATGGTATAATTAAGTGTAATAGGATAGGATAAATAGCAGTAGTAATGAGGAGTGTGAGTCACAGAAACAGGGCAGTTGAAATACAGGGAAAGGCAGATAAGATCGGAGCGACCACCGGTGGTAAAAACTATATGAGACTAGAAGTACAAATGCGGGTTGTAGGCGGCACTCACGGTCTTATGTCAAACAAATGACCCGGACACTCCTGGGTTCAAAACAACGTTTCGGTTTTTATAAACCTTCGTCAGGTATAAAAACCGAAACGTTGTTTTGAACCCAGGAGTGTCCGGGTCATTTGTTTGACATAAGACCGTGAGTGCCGCCTACAACCCGCATTTGTATTACACACAGAAGGAGGGCACCGGGCAAGATGCTTTTACTGTGACAGCAGGAGTGCCGAGTTTACCTGTTACCCTGAGACTAGAAGTATAAATTTAAAAGCAAAAGCGGGGTTTATTTAAAACGAACGTAATTTGTTAAAAAGTGCTTTTAGACATAAAAGGCAACATACATGGAATGCTTGTTTTTTTTTTAAATTAATTAAAATTAGAAAGTCGTATAAAAGTATTCAAAAAAGCATTCAAAAAAAGACATAGAGATAATGAATATGAAGGCAATAAGAATAGGTGCTAAAAAAAAAAAAAGGTCCTCGTACTCATAAAATAAGTACCATAGGAGATAATTGTGTATCTAAAATAAGCTAAAAAAGAGATCTGATAAATAGAAAGAACAGCTTAACTTGAGGATTTTCAGTAGTAGCAGGAATCACCCAACGCGTTTCGTCTGGTCTGACTTCATCAAGGGGTAATGAGCACAGTGGGACATATCATCTATTTATACCCCTATGGGTCAGGAAGTGATTAGTGACATCACTTCCTGTGATAAATTGGTGTTAGTGTGAACAGGATACAAAAAATACTAATACGTTTCAAGAACACATAATAAATGAAATCAACAGTGAGGGAGGCTATATATATGGTGAAGCACTTGACTTGCGCTTAGAAATTGTGTTGAAATACAGGTACAACATCAATTATCCTGCACCTGATGGTCCATCGCCTCTTTTGATCTGGACACATCAGGCACAGAGGGGAATTAGGCAGCATGGGGGAGTTAGGCTGTGGGAGGGCTCAGTTAGGCCATGGGAGGGCTCAATTAGATTGTGGGGTAGAGTTAGGCTGTGGGGGGGAGTCAGGCTGCAGGAGGTTTAGGTGCTGCAGGGGGGGAGGAGTTAGGCTGCAGGAGGGCTCAGTTAGGCTATGGGAGGAAGTCAGGCCGTGGGAGGTTTAGGATTAGGCAGAGGGGGGTGGGAGGGAGGGTAAAGCGTCAGGATACTGCTGTATGTATCACCTATAATCCAGCAAAATGGATAATCCGGCATAGTGCCTGTATCAGAAATGCAGATGTGGGTAAATGTAATGTAAATGTAAAAACAAAGCTAGAATAGTATCTAGTGAAGATGAATAGGTTGGAGCTGGTATGGGCACAGGAATAAAATATTAAGATAAACAATGTTAAAAATGTATGAATGTGAACCAACGGTAAAAAGCAATGACAATGCAGAAATTACAATTGTATAAAGATAAAATGACAATGTCACATGAGTGCTATAAACAGGGATGTGTAGATGACTTAAAACAATCGTAGGCGCAACAAGCAAAGTGTTATCTCCTTGCAGTGTTTAGTAAGGAGTGTTCAGGATATGGAGAAAGCAGGTGTTAGAGTTGGATGGACGCCAAAGCCTCAGTTTGTTAAAAATATTTCCAAACAGAGTGTAGATGAGATTTCAGGTTTAATATTCTCCTTCTGTTTCCTCCTGTAAAACTCTCCAAATGATGCTTTAAATGTACTAACACTTGGAAAAAATAAACACTTTTAATAAAACATATGCAGCCTGTACGCAAATGAATAAGTAATGGAACAGACAAGTGCAAAATCATTGAACCCCTCCACCCACAACAAGGCCAGTCATACATTTCTGCAGCACACAAACAGAGCCTGAGCAGCATCCCATATATCTGGGATTTAACAGAAAGAAATTCCTTAAATCAGGATACAGTGTGCAGATAGTGATTAATGACAATTTACCTAAAATAATATTCCAGCACTTCTGGTCCAATAACAGATATCTGGTGCCTGATGCAATTAATATTTTACCTGCAGGTGAGTGCCAGTCAATGTGTCAACATTCAGAATGTCAAAAATCTAAATGTTGGCACTGGAATGTTGACATGTTCTGATTGTTGACAGAATGGCTAAATATGTCAACAGATACCATGTTGACATCCACAATGATGACATATTGAAAATATTGACATTGTAAATGTTGACAATAACAAGGTCAACATATGGAATTAAGACTATGCATAATAGGGTTAGGGTGAGGCATATAAGATTAAGGATGAGGCATGTTTGGGTGAGGCATGTTTGTGGGGGTTACGGTGAGGCATGTTAGGGTTAGACATAATAGGGTTAGGGCGAGGCATGTTTGAGTTAAGCATAATAGGGTTAGGGTGACGGATAAAGAGTGATAAAGTACCAGCCAATCAGTTCCTAACTGCCACGTCACAGGCTGTGTTAGAAAAATGACATCAAGGAGCTGATTGGCTAGTATTTTATCACTCTTTATCCATCTCCACTTTATCTCTTGTTAGAGCTTAATACATTTGGGCCCAAGCATATTATTGACATGATATTTTCCTCATTAGATTTGTACTTGGATTAGTGTGTAAACCACATATTTTTTTTGTGTTATCTATTAAACTTCTTTGTATACAAATACAAGCTGTTCAATTGTTATAAAAGCATGCTCTGCTATACATTGAAAAGACTGAATATGTCATTACCCAGTAACATGCTGTCTAACCCTTACATCCATAGAAAGTGAGTAACTCATATTACAAGGAATGGTACTGAAAGAAGATGTGATTGCAGAGACAGCTCCATTGTTCAGTACTTGTCTGGGATTTTGTCCATTTTTCACTGTTGTGTGAAATGCTTGATTAACTTTTATAAAAAAAAAAAAATCCTTGATTTTTTCCATTTTCCTCTAGTGTGGAAAATTTCTATCATGTCTAGCAGAGGCTCATATATGTGCAGCATGAATCGTCCTGTATGCTGAGCAGACACTGGGCTATCTGTGTGTATCAGTCTGCAGAAATGTAGGAATTTATGAAGCAAGATGGTGGCATTTGCAGTAGGAAGATTGTAGAGGGGGAAGGATTGGGTTAATGAAACTCGCCTATCAAAGTCTTACAGAGAATTTGAGAAACACAATTTACTTTTGCAGAGATAAAGAGACAGGGTAACTTGGGGCAATTCTTGCCATGTGTATTGATGCATGGCCATTTCACTCCATAAATATGCATTCATTTTGTACCAGGTCTGAGCTGGTGGTCTTCACATCCAGTACTTGGAAGACCTTTTGCAGTTAGGTTGAGAAGCCAGTTCTTCTCAAACTCTGAGCATAATCAGGGCCTGTGCAAGGTCTTTCTGCACCCTATGCAAAACTTCAGCTTAGTGCCCCCTAACCTGCATTCCCCCACTACCACCGCCTCTCAGAGGGGAAACGCAGGTGTACAGCATATATATTCGCTTTTCTACCTGTTCTACGCACAGGAGTTTCTGATTTTCACTGTTGTAAATTTGTTAAAAATTTGGCAAATCTATAGAGATGTAAATTTGAGACATCTTAATGTAAGTAAATATTAATCCATGGTTCTTGGATTGGAGGAGCACCCGTAGCAGATACGGTAAAATATGACAGGACCATTTTTGTAGTTTTTCAAATTCTACCCACTGGAGGTGCAATCCAGATTTTCATCCGATTGTTTGGGCGTTATTGTTCACGCAACGCAAGCCACTAATCGGTAATGATGTCATTATGTCAACCCTCTATCATCCCCTTAAGGGTAGGTTTATTAAAATTCTAATTAGGTAGTTTTCCTATTTCCCACCTGAAGAATACTTGTGTTAAATCTCAGCTTCCTAACATATAGGAAAGTAAGAGAATTAGTGATGAGTCAGTCAGTGAGTGAGATATATGGTAAAAAAGTGACAGGACCATTTTTGTAGTTAATGAAATTCTACACACATGAGGTGCAATCCAAATTTTGATCAGATTGTCCGTTTGGGCATTATCATTACGGCCATTGGGCTATAAGATCTGTACTGTCTGGTCCCACAGAAGCCCCCTTGCCTAAAAGTTGTTTCCATGTTTTCCCTTATAATTGGTATGGTTCTTCTTACAGGTGGATGTATTACAATGATGCTGTTGGGTGCAGACATGTAGTCAGGTGCTGCTTGCTGTTGGAGAGCCAGGATCCAGGGGCCTGGAGGATGTTCATCATGAGGGGGGGGGGGGGGGGGGGCGCGCCTTTCAGAAGCCATAGTTAGAACCACCTCCTATGTTCCTTTACATTGCTTGATGTTACACGTGTCAGGAAGCGCTGAGACACTATGTGGTACAGCCTGATAGCAGCGGCTGCACTTGATTAGACCTGCAGTAGCAGTCAGTGCAGGGTAAAAGGAGAAGGCTGCATTAAGAGATATCCATAATTTTTTTGCGAGATAAATTCAGTGGCACCCTCGAGGGGCCAGCGCCCCTAGGCAGCCGCCTAAAGCTGCCTAATGGTAGAGCCGGCCCTGAGCATAATATACTAAGAAAATATTAGTAATGCTTTTGTAGGCAAAGGTGTCCGTATATAAATTCCTGTGTGACCACCTCTTGGATACAGAAATGTAATTTGTATTGCAATTTCTTATCCCTTCGTGTGAGATCACATGTATTATTTTACAATATAAACATAAACTATCTTAATGCTTGTATTCATCATCTTATCATCATCATCATCATCATCTTATCACTATACTGAAATTTGCCAATTGAAACATTTGTATATCTTAATCTTCTTTTCAGGATATTCATTACTCCAGATCAGGCTACCTCTCATCCTCTCCACAGAGGTCTCCACAGAGATCTTCTTACTATGCCCATGGCAGGCACGTGGATGAAAACCCAGTTGTCCACTTTTTCAGGAACATTGTAAGTTCTTATATTGAAATTAGCAATTTGTGAAATTGAGACAATGAAGGGAAAGCACAAATTGTTTAAAAAAAAAACCCCTGAATCCTTTTCATTTACCTATTCTTAGTAACACATACAGGTTTAGTCTCTCGTATCCAAATGCTTGGATTTGGGATTTTTTCGTATTTTGTAGTATTTGTATATCATAATGAGATATCTTGGGGATAGGACAAAGTTTAAACACGAAAAGCATTTATGTTTCATATACACCTTACTGTATATACATGGGGGGTCATTCCAACCAGTTCGCATGCTGCGGTTCATTGCAGCGGTGCGAACGGGTCAGAACTGTGCATACGCGGCGGCCGTCGCCGGGCAGTGACGCCACATACAAAGAAATCGGTTGCAGCAGCGACAGCAAGAAGATTGACAGGAGGAAGGCGTTCCGAGGCGTCAACTCACCATTTTCCGGGCGTGGAGATCAGAAACGCAGGCGTGTCCAGGCGTTTGGACGGCGGATTTCTGACGTCAATTCCGGGACCTTCATCGCTGGATCCATCGCACAGGTTAAGTAACTGCAAGGCTGGTCTTGTTCTGCACAAAACTTTTTTAGCATAGCAAGGCTGCACAAGCGTTGGCAGCCCTGCTATGCTAAAATACACTCCCCCATAGGCCGCGTTTAGTTGATCACCCAAGCAGCAAAAAGTTGCTACGTGTGATCAACTCAGAATGACCCCCATGGACTGAAGGTCATTTTATACAATATTTTTTTTTAGCAATTTTGAGCATGAAACAGAGTTTGCGTATCTTGAACCACCAGAGAGCAAAGGTGTCAAAAAATTGGGGATACTGGATTTCTGGATATGGGAGACTCAACGTGTAATACATTCCATACACAATAACATCTTACATTGGGCCTAATTCATGTTTGAATGTAATTGCCGATTATCACGCAACTGTGGGATTATCGGCAGACTGTACATGTGCTGGATTGCAATGTGCATGCGCAAAAGTCCCGCTCGCAATGAAGATTTCATGTAAAGGGATTGATAGGAAGTGACCTGGAGATGTTAACGGGGAGTTAATGGGGAGTGGTTGAGAAAACACAGACGTGTTATGGCTGTTTTTGTGTATCTACTGACAGCTGCAAGCTCATACATGTTTACGATGGCTCTGGTGGGCGTCTTTTTTCATTTCTGGGCGGCAGCTTCAGTTGCAAACATTTGCAGTTCCATAGCCTACACATTCGCATTTGCCAATGTATTAGAGTGCAAGCATGAATTAGGCCCATTGCTTCTAATCAATCACAAGGAAGCTCAAGAACTCCTGCTAGCCAGATCTGAATCCCTGCTTATAAACCTATCGCCACTTCTTTTCAGGTGACACCCAGGACACCGCCCCTTGCTCAACCAAAGGTAAGCATGTCATACAGCTAGCCGCAGAAAAGTAAAAATGGTTTCTACTTCATGTATTCCCTCACTCGAATTGATCATTATTGCCAATTAACTTACACACTTTAATGAGTAAATAATAATTTTATTTAATTCAAATGTCACAATCCCATGCTTAAATTAATTTTACAGTATGATTAAAAGAACACATGCATAAAATCAGAACTGTGATGCATGACAAGTTAAAGGTGGAGCTAAATTCTTAGAAACCCCCCCCCCCAAAAAAAAAGCAAAAAGCAACCTAAAAATGTGATGTTATCTAATAACATAATAAATGATGATATCACGTCATTAATTAACATTATTGCGTGGATTGATGATTGGTCCCCATGAAAATTAAAACATGAGAAAACCTGCAGCCCAAACAAAATTTTACATTGTGTTATTTATCACATGCAAAAGTATTTCACAGAGCTGTATTACTTGTATATGTTAGCAGAGAGATGCACATGCACTGGTCAATATACATTGGAGTGAGTCAGTGTTGCTGAAGCTACCATTGTTATATTAGCTTTACATGTACACATATGAGCACAATCATTTTTCTAGCATATCTATAAAGTTGTATTTTTTACATAAGTACTTATGTATTAGGAGGAGTATATGTATGCCTCTATTAGTGTACAACCTAAAGTGTTCTTCACTGCCACAAGTTTATTTCCTACACACACACACACACACACACACACACACACACACACACACACACACACACACACACACACAGCAGCTACTACATGCTAGTAACATAAGTCATAGGTGGCATTAGTGAACACAAAGTGGGAAATTCAATTGTTTGAAAAGTCAGTTGGGTGTCTGTTTTTTCCTGTCTATTAGATAGGAAAAAACAGACACCCAACTGGCTTTTCAAACAACTGAATACCCCTCAAAGGGGTATGGCATGATAAATTGCCATAATATGATTAATGTTCATTTTATTGACAATCATTATTCTAAGATGCCATTTTTATAACAAGTGAGATATCTGTGATATTTGTTGTATTAAACCCTTCATCAATAAGGAAGATACCTCTAAATATTCCATTAATTTTCATTGTCACGACATTTCATGTTGATCAATAGACCCATATGTCACCATGCTCCTCTGCAATGATAGTCCTCTGATAAACCATCTTTTTCCTTCACCTAGTGGGGGTTTTGCTATCAGACAGCAGATTTTACAACTGTTTTTTAATAGTAATAACTTTGTATAAAATAGAACTGTTATGTTTGTTTTACCATTCTCTCCTGCAACTTTTACTGTATTAATGTAGCTTTCTGGCTTCTTTCTGTGCCTTTCAGTCTTATATTTATATCAGTTGAGAACTGTCTCTCTCATTGCCCTGACTGATATTCAATACAGTTCTGCTGTACTCTTTGCATTAGATACAATTGTATGCAGAAACTGGCTTTGTGTTGTAGAAAAGAGCACCACAAATTAATACCATGCATGATGACATAAAACATGGCTCAAAGGCACTGATCGAAAAGGCAATGTATTTAGTAACTGAAACAGAGGTACATATAAAAGCATTTATTGTACTTCAAATTTTATATTTGGCATAAGAATGTAGTGAGTAGACTAAATGTGTAATCTTGGACAAATTCAATGTTCCATATGCAATTTATGTGCATTATCATCATGTTACTTTTCTTTTTTTTTCCTTGTGCAGAGAGGATTGTCCCTCGCAAGATTTAGCTGGGTAGGTGATGAACACTCATCTTCATTTGCAGGCACTCTGGTTACTTAGACCAACACTCTGCAAAGCTGTCAAGCTGTCCTCACATTTATTCCCCCCCCCCCCCCACTCCCCCATATTTTCTCCCTCACAGCAATGTTTCTGGTACTCTCACATTATTACTTCACAGCTTTGCTTTCATTAAAACTTTTATGCTGTAGCCCAGCTGGAGAAAATGCTCTTCACTGACACGAAGACAATTTAAATAGATTGATTTAAAGAGTATATAGGTTTATTTACTATGCAGCTGTTGCTGTTTGCATGGCAAATGTTTTTTTTTTCTCCCTTAAGCACCAAGAAGACAAATTTGCAGTTGTGCTATTGAATTGACTACTGTACTAGTTTTGGCCTGATTCTGAATCAGACACATATGCACCTTTATGCTAATGGTGCGGCCGATGTTCCATATACTGAGATGCTGATTTGCAGCGGCACAAATCCATCTCAGTTCATATTTAGACGACTCCTCGGTGCGCAATCAGACTCACCATCAAAACTTGCACTGGTCCTATGGCGCAGTTTCTTTGCCTGAACATGGCGTCCTGATTGAGAGCTCTGCGTCTTTAGAAGCAGCCACTGTCAGTACATGCTTGCGTCTGGCTAGCCACCCCCACTTTTACCTCCCAGGCACGCTCACTGAAATCCATTATCCCTGCTACCAAATTTTGATCTGTGTCTCCTACGGAATGTGCGCACAGTGTGACTTGGATGCACGCACACTACTTACAACATTGGCCAACTGCATGCATATTGGCATTGCATGCAGGTAGCATCCAACTCAGAATCTGTCCCTTTGCCTAAAACATGCATTTTCTGATCTTATATTTTTCCTCTGTGTGTGGTAAAGGTTTGAAGATTTCACAGAATAGGACATTTTTTAGTTTAAATAACTGCACATTTTCATGGAGCACTTCCAATTTAACTAACCTTAATTGTTTACAGATGTAGCCTTTGTTATCCCAAACTGAATGTGGGAATATTTTCTGCAAAGTGTTTCCCTGGGAGAACTTCCTGTAACCAATTACCTAAAATGCTCCCAAGCATAAGGGAATGGATTTTCAGGTTTCCTCACAAAATCACAAGTGAAATCATTAGTTCCAACTTCCACCTCTGGAGCTTTTAAAATGTGTCAACGAGTCTTGAATACACCTGTGTACCTGCTAGGTGACCTGGAAAACATGAAATGTTTGGGGTCCTAAGGACCAAGTTCCGTTAAGTGACATGTTACAGGCTGGGTTATAAAAAAATGTCTTGAGCTGATTGGTTGGTACTTTATCTTTCTCCACTTTATCTCTCTCCGTGCATCACATAAACGATTGGTACAGACTTTGACATGTTATAGTACTTGATGCATGATTGCCTAGTTCTTTTTCATTATCACCCATAGAGGGCTTGTAAAAATGTGTGTGTGTGAAGGGGGGGGGGGGGGGACACAAACAGATTACTTCATAGTGACTCCGCCCCTTCCTGTTAACTTTCAATTACATCATAGACATCCCACCACCACCACCTTCCTCCCAATCACCCACTTTTTTGTTGAATAACTCCCCAAGAGTCTTCAGGGCCATACTGACGGGGAGATTTTCCCAGAGATATGTGCTGAGTGGTCTAGCACAGACCGCTCAGCACACATCTCTCCCCCCGCTCAGCACAGTGCGATGTGCTGAGCGAGGGGGGGATGGACACGGGGGGGGCGCTCACTTCACACAGCGCTGAAGTGAGCGACCTGCTAGACAGGCCAATCTGTCGCCGGCACCCCTGCACACAGAGCGATGTTCTAAGCAATCTAGTCAGATTGCTTAGAAATGAGCTAAACATCGCTCCGTGTGTACCCCCTTTACACACAATCTGGAAGAGTAGGTAGGTATCATCTTAAATGACAACAAATTGTCACCTATCTACTAAACTAGCTATGTATGCACATGTTTGTAGTCAGTAGAAAGTCTAGGTTACCAAATATCACATTTCCTACAATGTTTTGTCATCAACTATGGTTAATAATCAGATTAAATAAATATGTTTGTACGGTATGGTGGATGAAGAGGATGATTTGTATGTAATGTGTTTGTTGTTTAATAAATTCTATTTTGTTTTATTTTTTAGTCATTCTCCACCTTTAATAGAAACTAAACATAACACAAAACATCATGTATCATGCATGTCTTTCTAGAATAGTCTGCATATAATGTGCTGTATTCTAAAGGCCACATTTCACTGTGGTGACCTAATTAGGACAGTCTGACATTAAATAACAAGCATTAATCCTGTATCACTAAATGCCAGATGCATGCACATACATAATGTGTATTCAAGAGCAGCTGCAATATAAGAAATCTGACTCATTTACTGTACTTGTTGAACGTACCATATAGAATGTTCAATTAATAACAACCAAATACAGTATAGTGATCGCACAATAATAATATACATGCAAGTAAATTAAGTTGATATTTTTAATGTACTATTGTTTTTGTGGAAAGAAAATCAGGACAAACAAATCACTAGTAATATAGTGTATTAATAGATGAATGCAGTGGTTCCCAATCTGTGTGCCTGTAGGCACCCTGGGGTGCAGTGAGGCTGATGCAGGGGTGCCTCGGGTTGGTGCTCCAGAACCAAATCAAATTATTTATTGTCAAAGATATATGGAAAACCAGTGCTAGTGGCTGCCAATCATAAAACGTGGGCGATCAGAAACACAACTGCACACCACCACATAACTGGCCCTAAGTACGACAGGTAGGCACAAATTACTCAATTTTATAGTTTTTCAATATGAATCAATAAAAACTTTTATCCTAGTGGTGCCATGAAAAAAATGCTAATCTTCTAGGGTGCTGTGATTCAAGAAAATTGGGAGCAACATAACCGAGATTAAGGAGAGTCAGCAAAAAGCTGAGATTACTCTTTTGTATGAAGAGATGTTTATTAGAATGCAGAAGATTGTACAATAAGTATTCATGTTTGTGAAGTTACTGTAAGTGTGTAACATTATAGCTACTAGTTCCGTAAGCTGCAGGACTGCACAGCACATGCAGTATATTACATCTTACTGTATGTATGATAGCCTAATACACTTGCTTCATTTTTTGTTCTTTTTTTTTTTTTTTTAAGATTATTGTAAACAGAATTTTGTAAAGAAACCAAATTAATGCACTGATTATATTCATTTATTTATTTTATTCAGGGTATATGATGTGCTTATCTTGGAGCAATAATTTATTATTTCTGTGGTTTCAAATATGAAGATGATAACGTATCTATGTATTTCAATGCAGGGGGGTGAAGGGCATAAGGGTTCCTATGGAGGATCCAGTCCCAGGTTCTTGGAGCATCACCACCAGCATCACCACAAATCATCCTTTAAGGGATACAAGGATGCACACAGAGAGGGCCAAGGAACCCTCTCCAGGATCTTTAAACTGGTAATATTGCTTCTATAGTTCTCAATGCAACTTTGTACAATAGGAGGACATCTGTACTATCATATTACCCTTGTTCATTTGCCTTCATTTCCTCACATGTAACGGGAGCCAGACATCACCATGAAATAAAACGAGGCTATTGTTTTGTACAGTGCAAACTGTAATGTATAATAATTACCCTGTCCCCTGACTTTTGTGTAAGTAAAATCTGAATATTCAATGGGAAATATGTACTAAGCCTTGGAGAGTGATAAAGTGGAAAGAGATAAAGTACCAGTCAGTGAGCTCCTATCTTCCATGTTACAGGCTGTGTTTGAGCGACTAGTTAGGGGCTGATTGGTTGGTACTTTCTCTCTCTCCAAGGCTTAATACAGCTGACACCAGAACACACTCATTTTACACTTTACCACTTTATCTGTTGCTTTCCTCATATGACCTTAGGTATTAGTAGATGCATCACGTCTTGACTGTTAAGGGGGGTACACACGGAGAGATCCGTGTTTAAGATCTAAGCAGTCTGACTAAGCAGGGATCTGTCGTGTGTATGCCCCCCAGCGATAGCTATCGCCGGTGCTAGATTGAGCCTGCATGCAGGCTCAATCTAGCGGGTCGCTCACTTCACCATTGTGTGAAGTGAGTGGCCCCCCGTCCGTGCCCCCCCTCGCTCAGCACACATCGCGCTGTGCTGAGCAGGGGGAGAGATGTGTGCTGAGCGGTCTGTGTTAAGATCGCTCAGCACACATCTCTCCCATCAGTACCCCCCTTTACTGTGTATCTCTGTACTCTCCTGGTCCCTGGAGTGTGTGAGCATTTCCCAGATGAAGCAGAGGTACTAGGCTTTGGGGAGTGATAAAAGTGTACAATGATAAAGTTCCAGCCAGCTCCTGTCATTTTTCAAACACAGCCTGTAACATAGCAGTTAGGAGCTGGTTGGTTGGTACTTCGCCGTGCACTTTATCACTCTTCAAGGATTGATAAATCCAGGCCACATGGCAGGAGCGGATTGGCTGGTACTATATATAGTCAAGAAAGTGGCAAAAACTCTGCAAATCCACTTAGAGAAGGTATTGGATAACATTTAGGTTTGAAGAATGAAAAGTACATGATGAGAGTATTGTTGTGTGGAGTAATGAGAAATTAATATAGGACAGGCATTCCCAACCTCAGTCCTCAAGGCACACTAACAGTGCAGGTTTTAGTGACATCCGGGTTTCAGCACAGATGGTTAAATCAAAACAACTGATGTACTAATTAAGTCACCTGTGCTCAAGCATGGATATCACTAAAATCTGGATTGTCACTATACCTTGAGGATTGAGCATGGGAATGCCTGATATAGAATTATGAATGGTTATTCAACAGCCATGATCCATAGTGTTTTGTAGAGACATGCAAAATGGAGAACGTACAGTATGTAGCATATTATAATTTAACTATTTTAACTAGACTTTATCTAAAAAAAAATCTTAATGATCACTTAGGATTGGCAAAATGTCACCCTTCCGTTTTCTGCAAGAAATAATATTTCAGTAAAGAGAAGCGCATTCAGTAAAATATTCAATCTACGCTATACAAGAGAGCATATATGGGTCTATTCATGAAGCAGTGAAAAGTGTGGAGAAGTGAGTCAATTTCCCACTCTTTTCACTGTTTCATGAATAGACTCCATAGTATTACAGTGCCATACTGTATAATGAAAAAAGGGAACATGGAACAATAGTTGTTACTGCAAGTATCAACAAAGGTGAGCACATTCTTCATCAGATATAAGTCATACAAAGCATAATGATTGCTCACATCTTATTATGAATACTGCCAAATTATTTGTGATGTAACTACTGATGCAGTAAACCAGCATGACTAATCTAAGTAATTTTGGTAAAGTAGTAATGACTAATCTAAGAAATATTGGTATCAAGTAGTAATGAGTAATCTAAGTAATATTGGTATGAAGTAGTAATGACTAATATAAGTAATATTGGTATGAAGTAGTAATGAGT
Organism: Pseudophryne corroboree; assembly: GCF_028390025.1. Classification (NCBI taxonomy): domain Eukaryota; kingdom Metazoa; phylum Chordata; class Amphibia; order Anura; family Myobatrachidae; genus Pseudophryne; species Pseudophryne corroboree. Next base: position 575,709,278 of record NC_086448.1, read on the forward strand.
AATATAAGTAATATTGGTATGAAGTAGTAATGACTAATATAAGTAATATTGGTATGAAGTAGTAATGACTAAGTAATATTGTTATGAAGTAGTAATGACTAATCTAAGTAATGGTAACATGCCACGTGTGTCCATAATAACTTGGATTACTTATTTAATGTACTTGTAATAGAATAACACAGGAAGTGGCTATTCTAAATTACGATGTATAGGATTGTGGATATTGTAATGTATCTGCCACACATAAAGTCAGACATTGCATGTTGCCAACACTATCTGGGCAACGTGCATTAATAACTGCTACCAAATAAAATATTAAAGGTATTCCTACTGTGATTTATAACTTGGATAAACTACAAAAGGAATTTGTATTGGAATACTGCCTGCATTATTTAGTTGCATTTTGTTTTGTTTTTGTAAATAAAGAATAGTTATAAATCGAAATGTTATGTTTGTGCGGCATAACTTGCCCACTTTGCTTTCCAGCATTATATAATTTTAATGAAGTTTCCATAGTGCTTGTCTAATCCGAGATACCATTAAAAAGTTAGGTGGTAGCTAGTAGCAAACCAGGTCTAATGCAACATGGAGCTTTTCCACTCTTTCCTCCATATTTTCCTCCCTTGGCAAGCTCAGACGAGGGGAAGAGAGACTGTGTCCATGTATGGTAATGAGATTAACTATCGTCTCCCCTCCTCCAATCGCCCATACACTTTGGTCACCTCTGAGGTATCTCTGCATTGAACATAAATTGTGACATACTGTAGGGACTTTAAGTACATTGAGGCCATACAATTTGTGAGCAAATAAGAACATACGGGTCCATCTACGTCTGCCCTTGATACATTTTTGTCTGAAAAATAGCAACTTAGTTTTCTTATGCCAGTGATCTATATAATTGACTGTAGGCAGAAGTGTTAAACGTCAGTTCTCTAACTGTACTAGAATTACTAGAAAAAAATGGGCTTAAGGGCAGAGGGACATTGAATGTCCATCCCTACTCTATGGGCTTTCATGTCTTATTCCAGGGTCTAGCACAGATAAGTAGATCTGCACTTCATACATTGAGGATTATCAGAAAACCAGCATGGCTGTGAATAATAAGGCATCCTTTTTCTTGTCTGCTTTGTGAATAATTCAGTTGCCCAGCTAGACATGCAATCCTCGCCAATTATTCCCCAGAGTTAGCTTATTTGAATGTTCTGTACCTTGTTTCCCTTCTTTAAATAATCTATAGATGTGAAATAGTGAGGCTTACTCTGCCATCTGTACACCCTTGTCTATTTGGAATACTTCTTTTCTTTCCAATTTTAATATCTTGTTGGGATGATAATGGCTTTCACACATTATATATAATTATTCAGTACTGGATAGCTTTTATAGCTACTGGTATTCTGCAGGATTGCATGTTACTGCACTCTTATAATGCCCTGCTGGAAAATGATGTCAGCACTAGTTTCCCAACCGAACAGCCATAAATGCTTATTCAGCAATTCACACCTTGCTGACACTGAATATTGTGCTGCAGTAAATCTGTTACTGTGTCAAAGTAGAGAAAGTTCTATTTATATGTGCAATAATATGATAGATTATATATAAATGTTGTATAGAAATTGGTAATAATATAAATCATGGGAGACCACAACTATGTGGTATTGTTAATGTATGATGCAAAGACCAAATTAAATATCCTCACAATTTGCTCAAATATGTTGCCAAGGTAGGTAAGTGACTGAATTGGGTCCAACTGCCTCTCACAATTCTGTTAAGAGAGTGGTGGGCCCACTGCTGGTGACTATCCTGACACCAGGAAACGTTTCTTGTTGTTTTTTCTCCTGAAGATTGAAAGATTTTCTCAAATACACTAGGGAGGAATTCACTAGATGTGATAACTTAAGGTGGGTACACACGGAACGATTAGAGCCACGATGTGGGCGTTCCCGATCAATCGGAACGACACATTGTTTACATCGTTCTGTGTGTATGAATGATACCGATAGCAATGTGTGCACCTGCTGGTCGCTAACGACAGCCCCAGATGTTTTGAACATGCAAGAATATCTGGGGCTGTTATTAGTGATGCCATGCTGCCGAATGCAGCATGGCCCCCACCAAAGCCCTCCCCCCCCCAATGCCGTTCGACACTAGCGTGTATGCACTTGCCATTGCCGGACCCCTTCTGGGCATGATGTGTCATTCAGTGAAACATCATGTCGCGTGTACCCACCTTTACCGCGGGAGAACAGGGTAGTAGCCTCGGGCCTTGACGCCCATGGCTGTTCAATTACAGACCCTTTTTCTCGCCCAGTAAATTAACCTGCTACTGCGCATTAACCTATAGAATCCAGGATAAGTTCCCAGGCCTCTAGAATAACACGTTTGCGGCACCTGCAATCAGGCTATGTAACGCAGATTTCTTTTCAAGCCTGCTCACGCTCGAAAAGAAATCCTTATTAACTGCAGCCTGTGGGCATCCACAGGCTCAAATTGAATAGCCAGAAGTGATAGCAAATATTTCAGCGCTAATAGCTTTAAAGTTGCTAAATATTGAGTTTTTTGCATGAACGTACTAGGATTTGGTTTTCAGTAGAACATTAGCGCAGATGGTACTTCGTTATTGTCTGACTTTGCTTTGCTGAGTTTGGCAGAGTAGACCTTGGTATAGTTTGGATCCAGGACACTGGCACCTTTGCTCTAGGAATTTACAGTATGCTCTAGATAAATATTTGGAGAAATTTAGATAATGCATTTTCTGAATTAACTTCAATATAAAGAAAATTTAGATTAAGAAATTTAGATTGGTGCCACATAGGGAGATGTACTAAGCCTTAGAGAATGATAAAGTGGAGAGAGATAAAGTACCAACCAATCAGCAGTTAACTGTCATGTAGCTGGCTGTGTTTCAAAAATTGTAGTTACGAGCTGGTTGGCTGGTAGTTTATCACTCTCCAAGTACATCTGCTCCGCAATGAGAAAATAATCCCCATTTGTACGCGTGTAATCCATATAATAGGCCCATTTGCTAACCCTACAATAATGTTTCCCTTTATGTACATTTTTTTCAGAATAACTGCTGACACAACATTATCATCTATTATTATTTAAAGCATAAAAAGTGTCATTATTCATTGCCAACAGTCATATCATTTGAGCAAATTGTTGTATGGTTCAATGAGAGCACAATTGATAGAAAAGTGAAAAAAATAAAGTTTTAAAAACTAGCAATTATTATCATAATTATACCTTTGAAAGCATAATTGAGCTTTGTTCAACATCAAAGTGTAATGATGGATTCAGTGCAAAATGAGTGATTTTAGAACAAAGTGGTAAATTTATAAAAAAAACAGACTCCTAAAACAGTAGTAACAAAAAGCAAAGTACTTTAACAGATAATAAAGACAATCTAACAAAGAAATATCTGTTCAATTGATTTCTCTTTCCATTTCTCTCTTATTATGTTGTCTTGTGACTCGTGTATTGCTATATTTTGAATTACTGAAGTATAGTGTAGGTCAGTAAGCTGAGAAATATTATTTTTTGCAAGCCTTCCATTTTTTATTTGGAACATTTAAACCAAACCAAGAGTTTTCTATTTTTTTGTTTAATATTCATTTAGAAACATAATATCAAGTGCTCCCTGTTATGACCCCCCCCCAGCTTTCTACGACTCTTAAGATATCAGTCTCTTTAGACTCAAATGACAATTCTATTGACAACCTTTATTACTCCAGCGCTTTTGTAACGTTTTATCCTTAATATTTGTTTTGTTTAAACAAAATGAGACCACAATCCATATTTTCACTGGTTTACAAATATCTCCCAAATCCATTCCTTTACTCTGCACAAGATCTTCATCTCTCATCCACACTCAACACTTGCTCCCATTCCCGGTGTCAGGACTTTTTTGGGGACATTGCTCACTCTTAGGAATTCCCTCTAGCCTTAAAATCTTAATTTGTTCCCTCAAAACTTACTTCTTAAAGCAAGATTATTAAGTCCAACAATCCACTTACTATCCCTAAGCTGTTCTACCCAATGACCTCTCCTCTACACAGTTCACACAAAATGTATATTTGTTCTTAATGATACTAAAACAGCCCATTGACTTTAGGTCAACATTGTTGTTTGACAGGATTATAGAATCAGGGCCCATGACAATTATTTCCATACACTACATCACTGACCCCTCTATACCCTACACTACATTACTGACCCCTCTATAAGATACACTACTGATATCCCTTGTGGATCCTTTTTAATACTTATGGGGATCCATCCATATGTTTTGAGGATCTGGAAATTATGCTGCCACTTATTTATTTATACTGTACATTCTTTATTAAATAGATACACATATGCATACACTCATATACTGTACATAGATACACATATCAATATGGGATCCAGCCAAGGCTGTTGGGATCTTGGCAGCCGGAATACCAACGCCAAAATCCCAACACCCATCACAATACCGGCGAGAGTATCCCAAAAACTTCAGGACACCGAATCCAGAATCCTGACAGTCCCGACTGCGAGTACAGCGAGAGGCTTAGGCACTAAGGAGGGGGGTTAGGGTTAGGCTGCAGGAAAGTGGAGTTTTTTTTTGTTTAGGCAACAACGGAGAAGGTTAGGGTTAGTCACCAAAGGTGGAGGTCAAGGTTAGGATGCGGGAAGGAGGGTTAGGCGGTAGGGGAGACGGGAGAACATAGTTAGCTCACCCCTGTTGGGATTTCAATTGTCGGGATGCCAGCGTTGGTATACTGAATGACGGCATCCTGACCGCCGGTAAATTAAACCCAACCCTATCAATATACATAAGTACTTACATACACACACACAATACACACACATACTATATACCCATATACATCTGATTGGTTGCTATGGGCAACATCACCAATTCTCTGTTTTAGAAGCTTTAGTAAATTTACCCATAATTTGCAGTCAGTAATCAGAAATGGTTGGGTGTCAATAAGCATCTGTGTGTATTTGTTCCTGCTCTCAGCAACCCTCAAATGATATGGTTTTAAGTATAGGTCTTCGTGCTAAACCGCATTTGCTCGCAAAAACATGAACATGCCCTTAAAGTCTTCCCCACAACTCCCCATCCCGCCTCAGACACAAGAGTCAAATGCATGCAAACCTGCATATACTGTACATGCCTCTTTTCTGGCCATTCTCAGAATGATTTTGAGTATTTCCTAGATGGATGTGGAAAAAGTCTTCTTTCTAAACAAACTGACCTTGTGCTTTCTATGGAAAGTACAGCAGTGCAGCTCTCCGAAGAGCCAGCAAAATAAGAGTTGACACTTTATTCCCCCCCCCCCCCCCACCCCTTTCTTAAATTCTGTAATCTGCACAAACCCTGGGCTTCTTGTTAGCAGTTTCAGACACACAAGTCACCAAGTTCTCTTGTTTTGGTCAAGTTCACAGAAATGCAAGGAAATTATACAACCACAATATTTACATAAAAAACAGATTTATGGGATGGGTAGTAAAATGATATTACTGTGGTTACCTTGTATAAATACTGGAAAACTAGATACATTTAGACAAATAGTTAATTTTAGAAGAACATCTTTGAAAGGATTTTTCCTTTTGTTTCTGTAAGATCCAGTATTACCTTTTACTTATGTTAGAAATTCGAGTAATTACTGTAAATATTACTTGTGCAATGTCTCCATGTGCGTTTAGATCACAGTAAGCTGGTATTATTTCTAAGAAGCGCAGTTTAAACTGAAACATCTTTACGAAGCACCACTTTATATTTGGAGAACTGGAGGAGACTGAAATCTATTGTATTCTGTGGACAGCAAGCGCCCCAAGTACATTCTTTTCCACGGAGCATAATAGACAGGGAAAGAAAAGACAGTACGAAGCACAAGCAGTAGTTCAGGAAACACGTTGTTACATTTATTACCACAAATAGGAGCACTGACCTGAAAATACATTTGGAGATATGAAAATAATACAACAAAATTTACTTTTTTTAACCATTACCACTCCTTTATATGTTTCAGAAGAAATTAGACTTCTACATGTTGTTACACTCTAAAATTCTAGAACTGTGCTATATATATATGGATATCATCCTTCCAGGGTGAAGAAAACATTATCTAAATGATGGTAGTGAAATGTCATGCCTTTCTCAGCACATAGAGAGGGAACATGTAGCAACTCTTTTATAGACCCGGAGAAACCACCACTGTACATAGGCTGAAGCCTATATTTGAGCTGCTGACTTGCAGTCTCCTAGGTAAAAAGAAAATGAAAATGTTGATTCATATTGGATGAGCTATGGATTGTGATTTTTATTTTCTGGTAAATGGGAGAAGAAATACTCCAGTTAAGTTACAGTATTTTATTAATAAAGTTTCTGCTGAAAGTTAATTTAAGACTGGATAGTACATTTAACGTCATGTTCAGTATATGACAACTTCTCTGGGTTAAGTTGCTATTAAAATGTTAAACTGGCAGTTGTATTTATAATGTTTTTGTAATTCATATTAGATATAAAAAAAAACCTGAAATTAATTTCTACATTCACTATAGGAAAGGGTGTAAAGTGGTAATTGAATATGATGAAAAAACATATTGCAGATGCTCACACTTTCACGAATGAAGGCAAATTCTTTTTCAGGTTTTCACAACATATAAATGTATGTAATGAAGTAGATTAATATATATATATATATATATATATATATATAAAAACACAGTAGTATCTTTATCTCGCGCCAACCTGGAAGCGGCACCACGGGAGAGATCTTTGTTGGGAGACCTCAAAAGCATACAAGAATAAACACAAATTCCCAAGTGCGCTAAAGTGGAATGTAATTACACAGTTCTTCCAGCGTTATTTTCGTCGGAATGTAGACTGGAGGGTATTTAAATCTGGGGACCTGTAACAGACACCCCTCACCAAATAGTCAACCAAACAAGAGGCCAACAGGCCAATTAGTAAAAAGTTATTTTAATAACGTATACACAGTTCCAGTGGCGGATCCAGGGGGGGGGGCACTCTGGCCCGTGCCCCCCCTGTCATTTGTGGCCTTATTTGTAAGACGGAGACAGCAGTGTCTCCGTCTCAGCAAAAGCCGCGATCGCGATTGCGACCGCTACCATGGAGCTACTGCAGCAGAGAGCTACGTATAGTAGCTCTCTGTATAGACAAAGTCCGGGGAGAGCTGCTGGCTGCGCATGCTCAGCTGCAGCAGCTCTCTCCCACCTCACTGACCCGCCACTGTCCGCCAGTCTTCTCCCGCCTCCCACTGCTCCCAGCCGCTGGTGGTATGTACAGTATACCACCAATACTGTATATGAAATGTGTGTATAATATGATCCCTACATATGTATGTATTTACTGTATGTGTATTTGTGTATGTATGAATGTGTGTGGTATGTGTGTGTGTGTGTGTGTGTGTGTGTGTGTGTGTATATATATCTATATCTATCTATCTATCTATCTATCTATCTATCTATCTATATATATATATATATATAGATGTGTGTCTATATATATGGTATATATAGATACATATACTGTGTGTATATATATATATATATATATGTGTGTCTGTGTGTGTATATATTTATATATATATATATATATATATATATATATACACACACACACACACATACACACACATTCACAGATACACACCCACGGAAACCCCCCTAAATAAATCCTGCGTTTGCCCCTGACATTACTACTGGGGGGGCATCAACAAGGGGCATTATAACTGGGAGGCATCACTACTGAGGGGTCATCTATTGGGGGCAGCTACTGGGGGACATTTTTACTGGGGGCCATCTACTGGGGGCATTACTACAGGGGGGTCATCTATTGGGGCAAACTCGTAGGGGTCATTATTACTGGGGGTCATCTATTGGGGGCAGCTACTGGGGGCATTATTACTGGGGGGAATCTACTGGAGGCATTACTACTGGGGGTCATCTATTGGGGGCAGCTACTGGGGGACATTTTTACTGGGGGCCATCTATTGGGGGCATTATTACTGGGGGGCATCTACTGGTGGCATTACTACTGGGGGGTCATCTATTGGGGGAAAACTCCTAGGGGGCATTACTACTGGGGGCAAACTACTGGAGGACATTATTACTGGGGGGCATCTACAGGGGCAAACTGCTGGGGGGCATGCATCTACTGGGGGCATACTGCTGGGGGACATTATTACTGGGGGGCAAACTGCTGGGGGACATTATTACTGGGTGGCATCTACTGGGGGCAAACTACTGAGGGACTATTACTGGGGGCCAACTACAAAGGTGCTAACTACTGGCGGCGTAACTACAGGGGCATTACTACTGGTGGCTTAACTACAGGGGCATTACTACTTGGGGGCTAAACTACAGGGGGGCCAAAGTACTGGGGGCTTAACTACAGGGGCCAAACTACTGGGGGCATTACTACTGAAGGCTAAGCTACAAGGGGGCATAACTACAGGGGCTAAACTACAATGGGGCAAACTACAGGGGGGCATTACTACTGGTGGCTGAACTACTGGGGGCATTACCACTGGGAGGCTAAACTAAAGGGGGGGGGGTAAACTACTGGGGTCATAACTGCAGGGGCATTACCACTGGGGGCATAATGACTGGGGGCATTACTACAGGCAACATTACTACTGGGGGCAATACGGGCATTGCAAAAGGGGCACCACTACTATGGGGTCTATATAAGGGGCACTACCAGTACAGTGGACATTGCATAATGAGCGCTACAACTGTGGGCATTGTATAAGAAGCGCCACCTCACATGCACCGAAGCCGCACGCAAATGTACTTGCCCCTTCCATGGTGCCCCCCCTATCATTTTCTTCTGGATCTGCCCCTGCACAGTTCAAAGTATAAAATTGTGTCAATAAAATGCAACTAAAAGAGTACACAGCCAACACGTTTGCAAGGTGGAATCTAGATATCCCCTCACCTTTTGTAAGGTGCGAGCTCGACAGGGAGTATCTTTACAGACTAGGTTGTGATTCTCTGAGCTCGCACCTTGCAAAAGGTGAGGGGATATCTAGATTCCACCTTACAAACGTGTTGGCTGTGTACTCTTTTAGTTGCATTTTATGGACACAATTTTATACTTTGAACTGTGTATACGTTATTAAAATAACTTTTTACTAATTGGCCTGTTGGCCTATTGTTTGGGTGACTATTTGGTGAGGGGTGTCTGTTACAGGTCCCCAGATTTAAATACCCTTAAGTCTACATTCCGACGAAAATAACGCTGGAAGAACTGTGTAATTACATTCCACTTTAGCACACTTGGGAATTTGTGTTTTTATATATATACAGGTTGAGTATCCCATATCCAAATATTCCGAAATACGGAATATTCCGAAATACGGACTTTTTGGAGTGAGAGTGAGACAGTGAAACCTTTGTTTTTTGATGGCTCAATGTACACAAACTTTGTTTAATACACAAAGTTATTAAAAATATTGTATTAAATGACCTTTAGGCTGTGTGTATAAGGTGTATATGAAACATAAATGAATTGTGTGAATGTAGACACACTTTGTTTAATGCACAAAGTTGTAAAAAATATTGTCTAAAATGACCTTCAGGCTGTGTGTATAAGGTGTATATGAAACATAAATGCATTCTGTGCTTATATTCAGGTCCCATCACCATGATATCTCATTATGGTATACAATTATTCCAAAATACGGAAAAATCCGATATCCAAAATACCCCTGGTCCCAAGCATTTTGGATAAGGGATACTCAACCTGTATATATATATTGGTATGGTAATCTATGGCCATACTGTGTCCCATGTTTTCCAGATATTTTATGACTATCATTTATGCACTCAGTTCTGCCAAATAACCAGGATTAGGGGAGATACTGTATGTTATTTTGTATATTTTACATTACTTGAGATCTGTCAGTACAAGTTTAGTTATAGAGCCTGACTTTAGGGTCACATAGGTGTCTAAGTTTTAAATAAAAACATCAGAAGTCAATGTCATTGTTTTATTTTCCTGACCACATTGCGAAAACCCTGTGCATTGTTCTGACCAGCGGCTGTGTTTTCTTATCCTGCAGGGAGGTAGAGACAGCCGATCATCCTCTCCCATGGCAAGACGTTGAAGCTTCCAAGATGTCTGCTACAAGGGCTGCAGCCTGCTTCGTAACCTGAAGTGCCATTACTGATAACATTACTACTATGTGTAACACTCATATAAATATACACAATCTGTCATGCAGAGACCAAAAGCTGTGACTGCAGTTCATTTATGTTGCCAGTACCTGATTAAACGAAAGTTGATTCATAGTAAGATGGAAAACAAAGTGATGGACCCTGCTGTCTAAATTATAATAAACATTAATTAAAACACTACTGTATGTCTATAAACCTAGATATTATTTTAGAAATGTAGTGACCAACAACTCTAGTTGCTATGAGGTAAAAAGGATGATAACCAAAATCTCATGTATCTCATAAGGATTTTGCTTCTTGCTGCTTTGAGGTTATATATATTAGGAGCTTTTTTATTATTTTATTTTTAATAACATCCACTCTCTCTCACATGCATGTTTTTCTTTCATACTAGGTAGAGACGGCAGTTCTTAAAGGTAGTAAGGAAAAGGGTAATATTAGCATGTGAGAAGGGTATATTGTGCGGATAACAGACTTGTGGTAAAGGACAATGCTATATAAAGATGAGATAGGAGACTTCTGTCCTTGCCATGATATGGGAGGAGAGAAACAGTGAGAGAGACTATTTCCGGAAGTCAGGAGAAGCCCTGGGCACTGCGCACATCTGGAGCTCTAGATGCTTATACTTGGGGCTCGTCAAAACTCAAAAATGTCCTTATCTATATTCTAGAAACACTATGCAAGCTCGACAAAAATAGAGCAATTGATTAGTAACCGTCTGATGATTATTCACTGGTAGTGCTGTCTTGCAAAATATATATAGACTTTAAACTAACTACTGTAGTTATATTGAGAAAGGTAACAGTTTGTCATTAATAAAATTTTACATTGAGGGCACTGGAAATCATAGGTGCACCACATAGCTCTTCTGATTGCACTGTTTTCTTTTTCTTTTAATTAAGTAAAATGTACTGTACAATATATTGACCTTTATTTAATGGACTTTCTCTATATTTTTACAGTTATGTTTTTTAAACATGAATTTTTTGGGAAGAACACTGTACGCCCATGTTGCCATTAAGTGTAGCTTATTAATAAGTGCCTTAGATAATGTCACAATTTTTAATATGTGACAGAACGGTGTACTAATGTACTGATCATGGGAGTTTAAGAACATAAAATGTGTACAGCTTATGCACAAGATACCTAGGCCATAGAATCCACACATTATTTCATGACCATGGTCAGAATATTTTAATTTTATAGGTTTACACAGCAAACAATTGTTATCATTATTCCTCTTATGGTGTCATTAAAGTTATCGAAATAAAATAATCTTATTAGACTTTAATGGATTTGTATGTTCTTTACTCATTTACATGATTTTTTTCATTCAGAGTTATTATTTTTCCTAAGGCACCACTGCACTGTCTGAGGTCTGCCTGGTGATTTCAAGTAAGCACCCCTTACAGTATGATGAAGTGATGTACACAGCTGCTGAGGGGAGGGTGCCAACTGGAGGCAAGGCCTAGGTTGAACTGGCACTGGGTACAGTTCCTGTAGTGTATGGTAGCTGACATTTTCTAGTATCCCTTGGCATTAGCTTGTGGCCATTTGTAAATGTACGGATACTTCTATTTGCATTTTGTCACTTGTTCGTGCGGTTTGACTAAAGGGTGAATACTAAACAAGCGGTTTATGCCACACTGTGCTATTCCGTTATCTGTTGCCAATTGTACACACCTGCTCATACATTTAGATTTTTTTTACTATACTAACGTCTGGAACTTGACATCCATTCAGCCACAAAAGCAATAGTAAAGTCAGACACTGATGTCTGGCAATAAAACCTGGCTCAGTCAACATTTCAAAGATGTTTGATGGGGTTCCATACAAGCCAGTCAAGTTCTTCCACACCAAATTCAGCAAACCAATTTGTGATGGCTCTACATGCTGTAGTGTTCAGATTTCACTTCATGGATGTGAAAACCAAACCATGAAAAATACCCCCAGACCATCATTCCTCCTCCAAATTTTACAATTGGTAGTATGCATTTTCGCGGGGAAGCATTCTCCTAGCATCCCGTAAAGCCAGATTTATCCTTTGGACTGCTAAATGGTAAAACGTGATTTGTCACTTTGAAGAATACAGTGTGTTTTACACTATTCCAAATAATGCTAGCCACTGCTCATGATGATCTGATACTTGGGTGCAGCGGGTCTACAATAGAACCCCAATCCATGAAGTTCTGACGCACACTTCTACTGCCAATGTTTCTTCCAGAGACAGTTGGAATTAAGGGCCTTGTATGCAGTGACTGTGCTAAAATATTCTAATGTAACAGGAGGCGTCTAGTGTATATACACTACCAGCTTCACTGATCAGCTGCTGTGTCCGAGGACATCTACAAAATGGGGCCAAAATGTCCATTTTGTAAAATGCTCCCCGTTGCTGCCCCTGCATCACCCCTAAATGGCTGCAGCCTGTTAATCAAGCTGAGGCTGAGGAGGCACTGCGAGAGATCGCCTGAAATCAGAGATGTATGTAAACCAACGGGCCTGAATAGGTCTCTCAATTAGGTTCGAAATGTGTAAACCACTTTAAGACTATGGAGGTTTATTCGCAGTAGAGAGATCTCCCCAATCTCTCTCCTGCAGCCTCCTTCCGGTAACGGAAACAGACATACAGTATTCAGTGTCAGATTCTCCTGGAGGAGCCTTTCACACATGTTAAAGAATCCTCCAATATGCAGGGATTAGTAAATTGCAAGGACAGCGGTTATCAGACTATTCCTGCAAGTTAACTTTAGTACATGGCGGGGATGTTTTCATACAAAATGAAAATACCTGTCGTGATACAGATTGTTAATAATTGCTAGTCTTTCTTGATCCCAGAGAAACAATTGCTTTGACTTTCCAATGATAAGGCACATAACCCATGGCATAGCACATAGGATAATAGCCACAGTTCCACTTACAATAGCAGTTATCTTCAGCATTATCAATACCTCAGTCCTAAAGTGCTCTTTAATCAGCTTTTTATTCACAAAACATGTCTTCCTCTCTGTACACTGTTAGACTCACTGATTCACAAGTAGCTCACACAGAGCACATACAGATGTAGCCATGGAACCTTTGCTGCGATGCAGCATGCGGCAACATGGCTTGCTGCATGGCGTGCCAGGCTGTGACTATTCACAGCCGGTGATCACTCAGTTAATTCCATTGGGATCCACAGCAAAGGAGCGCATCACAGCAAAGGTGAGCATGGCTCCATCTGTATATCACACTTTCTATACTGTACATTCAGATCTTTAGCTCAATCTCTTGCACATCTTAGGGTTACACAGCAGTTTCAATATGTTTTCCAATATAATTTTAATAAATCTCAGTAGCTCTCAACAGCTCTTGACAGTTCTCAGTTGGGATGTCATGATTTTACAGCTACTACTCACACAGCCTTCATGGGTATTAGTTGTGGCTCACAGTGCTGACACACTGTCTCCAGATCTCTGACTCACTAGGTTGGTGCTCCTGCAGCGGTTCCTAACACAACATCAGTGGGTATTCAGTGGAGTATGGCACTTTGTACCACTTCAGCATCGTCGCTTGCTCAGCCTTTCTCCTGAGACTTACAGCACCTCACCCTACTTTCCTGCTCCATTCCTTGGCATCTCTCAGTCTTTACTGTACATGTGCAACCAGTGAATTCCCTTTCTGTTGCTGGCCTTTTTTGGCGTGCTGTGGCTCCATCTAGTGCCAGCCTCCTAAACTGCAAAAGGCATTGGCTCATATAGAGGGGTAACACAAGTATTCTGTCCTGTACTAATTTTGGCATCATGAAATAAGGTATTTTCCCCTGAGTGAAAAGGTGTATTTATTGAAAAGTAGAGATGATCTGTCATCAGTAATTAAATGCAGGAATGTGCTAAATGCCATATTGTATTTCGGCTCACGTGTTTTCAAGAAATGTAGTGTAAAAATATGCCAGGCCAAACTATAATATGCAAATTTGCAACTGGTTTAGGAAATCAGTGCTAGATTTATTTACTACTGGCATGAAGAGATGACCTCTATTAAATAGTGTAAAAAACAATTGCATATGGCGGATAAGACAGTCATGTATTAGAATAACTATTTGCGGGAAGTCTGTGCAGTTTCTCTGGTGAAAACGCAAATTTGTGGGATAGGCAGTGCTAAAAATGAAGTGATTGGAGTTGAAATCCATAGTGGAAATTAATGTCCTAATTTGATGCGGTGGGTGCTGTAGTTGTCCTCTTAGTAGTGCACAAGGACTGATAGTGGATCCGGGGTTGGTTCAGACACTTGGAAGTGCGGTCACTGGAGCTGAAGTGGTGCAAAATAGGACCCCCCCATATTTTGCAACTCATGGAAGTCTTTCCACCTCTAACCACGGTGATCGGTAACTATCCAACTGCCGAATTGTGCTGATTATTACTGCATCCTCAGTGGGACTAGTGGACTTACCTGGGTACAATTTAGGAACAGACACCAATCGGTCTGACTACAAACAGATTTATATGAGAGCTGTAAAAGGTGCATTTATTCCATCGTTACCTGACACATGAGGAGAGAATTGTCTTTTAAGTGCTTTTTTAATGTTCTTTAACAAAATAAATTGTTATATTATTACTATTACAGCATCTTTCCAATCAGTTCATTTTTAGCGCTGCCTATCCCACAAATTTGCATATCCTCAGGAGTGACTGTCCTGTTTCTTTGGCAGCTGCTTGGTGCAGTGACTTCATATTGAGCGCCTGTTTCTTCTTGATAAAAAGTTTCTTGCATTTTCTCTGGTGAAAAAGCCATAAATAAATAAATAAAAAAACGCAGAGAGAATACAATTGTTGAAATACACAAAAGTATATTTTCAAAAAAAGGCAAAAGCAACGCTGAGAAAAATTTTCCCCAGCAATGGGTCTTTGGTGGTATTTGTCAGCTATTTGTGATGATATTTTCCTTACAGAAGTCCCAGACAGAAGAACAAAGATTCTGATGATAAAGGAAAATATTGCAGAGGCATCTATTATCTACACTGATTCATAGCAAGGGTACAAAACAGAGGAACTGAGAGGCCGGATTCGCTTACTTCAAGATTAATCACAGATACTGTACCACTGTTGGGACACAAAGAACAGTCTACATACACAAAAGATAAGAAACAGCAAAGTGGAAAATAAGTAACACAGAGAAACAACCCGTCATCACGTAAATTCAGTTGCTATGGTGCCTAAAATGTGAGAATGATTAAGGTGATCAGTTTCATGCAATTCTATCAGCAATATGTGATTTTTGGGAAACAGAGGTCAACTACTAAAAATGTAATACATTTTTAAAATGTACAGAAAAACACTCATGTTCGTAAAGAAAGGTAACCCCTATAATACTACAAGTAAATTGGTAGCTTATATAACTTATGTACCACTACATCTAATGCCAAGCCTAATAAGTAGAGCATTACCTGGTCCCAGGTCATCTATGCAAAACCATATACTGTATGATGCCAAGTAAATGGTGTCCAGTCTTATAAAAAAAAACAATATCTTGTACAAAGTCTAATAGCTGGACACATTTTTGGTGTGCAGTGTAATACACAGGGTTATATTTGGTACCAAGTCTAGTTGCTTTTATATTCTCAGAGAAAGAGGTTCATAATTCTTTATACAGCTCACATACTGTACTGTATATTATGCAAAGAATGTTTAAGTCATCAGTATATGCTCCATTGGGCTTACAATCTATATTCCCTATCACATGGACAGAGGGTTGTTTTATGTGTCAGCAGCCAATTAACATGCCAGTATGATTTTGTAATGTGGTACGGAACTGGAGCACCCCAAGCTAACCCACACAAACAGAGGACATCCGAACTCCCCACTGTGTAGCCATGACTGGGAATTTAATTAATCAAGAAGGTACTAGAAGGTAAAAATACTAACCACTACACCATCCATGCTGCCTGAGAGATCTTAAAATCCATATGATAAAAACAAATAAGACGTTTGAGTTCACCCTGTGTTAAAACCAAGACTCAGGGCAGTCTGGGTTGAGAGAAAGGGTGCCTGCGTCCCCCAGGCTGAACCTCTGTTGCCCAGCTCTGTAGTGCATTTTGTGGCTACTTGGGCTGCCTATGTATAGCAATCATGGCTGTCTCAGTTAAAAAGACAGCAGCGATTCTACAGATTTCTCTTGCATGCTTTTAAGGCTGCGTCAGTATCAATGTGAGCATTAATTCTACAGAGTGTTCCTGTATCCTAATTCGGGAGCCTGTGGGACCAATCCTGTGATTGATGTGACAGGTTCCTGTAGTGCACGCCTGTATCCCTCCCTCCAGGCTAGGAATGGGAAGTGAATGATGTTTCATTGGAAACATGAATGGTTTGATTTTGATATTATTATTATTATTGTTGTTATTAGCAATAAGCAGAGGGAGTCAGCATTTCAAAAATGTCAGTTAGGAGCTGATTGGCTGGTGCATTATCACCTTCCACTTATCACTTCTTTATCACTGTTTTATCACTTCTCCAGGCTTAATACTAGAGAGGTGCAGTGGGTACTTTTCGTGTTTTGTGTTTTGGTTCTGGTTCCATGCTCGTGTTTTGGATCTGGAATGGTTTTGCCAAAACCACCCTTTCGTGTTTTGGTTTTGGTTTTGGATCTGGAAAAAAAACATAAAAACAGCTAAAATCACAGAATTTGGGGGTAATTTTGATCCTACGGTATTATTAACCTCAATAACATTCATTTACACTTATTTCCAGTCTATTCTAAACACCTCACAATATTGTTTTTAGGCCAAAAGGTTGCACTGAGGTGCCAGTATGACTAAGCTAAGCAACAGAAGTGTGTGGCACAAACACCTGGCCCATCTAGGAGTGGCACTGCAGTTGCAGACAGGATGGAAGATTTAAAAACTAGGCCCCAAACAGTACATCATGCAAAGAAGTAAAAGAGGTGCAATGAGTTAGCTGTATGACTAATGTAAGCGACACAAGTGTGCGGCACAAACACCTGGCCCATCTAAGAGTGGCACTGCAGTTGCAGACAGGATGGCACTTAAAAAAACTAGGTCCCAAACAGCACATCATGCAAAGAAGTAAAAGACTTGCAGTGACGTGCGGTGGGGTGAGGCAGGTGAGGCAGAGCCTTTCCTGTCATACTAACGTTTGTGCCAACGGGTTGACTGTATAAAGTATATGAAACATAAAAAGAATATGTTTGAAATATCTTCTTTGCATTATTTTAATAATTTTTATAGCCAAAACTCTGGAGTAAAAAGTCTATGGCAGGTGAGGCAGTGCCTGACCTGTGTATTCTTTCCACACATCTCCAATCAAAACTCACCAGATTTCCAGAGGTTTATACTACTGCATCTGTGTATAATGACCAGATGTACCCTTTGGCTCATATATTGCTTTTAAATCTGGCTCTGGTGCTAGCCAGTGCCTCCTGAGCCATTTAGCTCACCGCACATCCCTGTAAAAGAGGTGCAATGAGGTAGCTGTATGACTAAGCTAAGCGACACAAGTGTGCAGCACAAACACCTGGCCCATCTAAGAGTAGCACTGCAGTTGCAGACAGGATGGCACTTAAAAAAACTAGGCCCCAAACAGCACATCATGCAAAGAAGTAAAAAAGGTGCAATGAGGTAGCTATATGACTAAGCTAAGCGGCACAAACACCTGGCCCATCTAAGAGTGGCAATGCAGTTGCAGACAGGATGGCACTAAAAAAAAACTAGGTCCCAAACAGCACATCATGCAAAGAAGAAAAATAGGTGCAATGAGGTAGCTGTATGACTAAGCTAAGTGACACAAGTGTGCGGCACAAACAACATGTTATGTGCTGGAATTTGCCCAGATGTAATACACGCACAATATTTGTGGCACAGGAGAACGTACCCCTAAACCACACACTCACACATCAAAGCCTGTAAAATTAATTTGGATAATAAAAACCTTTTTATTTGGAGCTATTATAATAATATGCAGCACAGGCGAATGTACCCTGCACCACACGGGGAAAACCCTGTAAAAATTAATTGGATAATAAAATAAGTATTGTATATAACCCTTTTATTTGGAGCAAATAATATACAGCACAGGACACACCACTGGACTTATGGCAGCACAAGACACAGCACTGGACTGATGCAGCACAAGACAGCACCACTGGACTGGATTTATACGGCAGTACCCCTGGACTTGTACGGCAATGTCAAACAGGATGGCACTTTAAAAAAAACTAGTCCCCAAACAGAACATGATGCAAAGAAAAAAAAGAGGTGCAAGATGGAATTGTCCTTGGGCCCTCCCACCCACCCTTACATTGTATAAACAGGACATGCACACTTTAACAAACCAATCATTTCAGGAACAGGTTCTGCCACACGACTGTGGCTGAAATGACTGGTTTGTTTGGGCCCCCACCAAAAAAGAAGCAATCAATCTATCCTTGCACAAACTGGCTCTACAGAGGCAAGATGTCCACCCCATCCTCCGATTCCTCACCCCTTTCACTGTGTACATCCTCCTCCTCACAGAGTATTAATTCGTCCCCACTGGAATCCACCATCACAGGTCCCTCTGTACTTTCTGGAGGCAATTGCTGGTAAAGGTCTTCCCGCAGGAATTTATAATTCATTTTGATGAATATCATCTTCTCCACATTTTGTGGAAGTACCCTCCTACGCCGATCGCTGGCAAGGTTACCGGCTGCTCTAAACACTCTTTCGGAGTACACACTGGGCGAGGGGCAACTTAGGTAAAATAATTATGCAAGGGCATCCAAATTGCCTGTTTTTCCTGCCAGTATACATACGGACTGTCTGACATGCCTACTTGGATGCTGTCACTCATATAATCCTCCACCATTCTTTCAATGGTGACAGAATGATATGCAGTGACAGTAGACATGTCAGTAATCATTGGCAGGTCCTTCAGTCTGGACCAGATTCAGCACTTGCTCCTGACTGCCCTGCGTCACCGCCAGCAGGTGGGCTCGGAATTCTTATACTTTTCCTCGCAGTCCCAGTTACGGGAGAAAATGAAGGAGGAGCTGTTGACGGGTCACGTTCCGCTTAAGTTGAAAATTTTCTCACCAGCAGGTCTTTGCACCACTGCAGACTTGTGTCTGACAGAAAGAGAGATACAATGTAGGCTTTAAACCTAGGATCGAGCACAGTGGCCAAAATGTAGTACTCTTATTTCAACAGACTGACCACATTTGAATCCTGGCAAAGCGAATGAAGAGCTCCATCCAAAAGTCCCACATACTTTGCGTAATCGCTCCATCTTAGCTCCTCCTTCAATTTCTCCAGCTGCTCCTGCAAAAGCCTGATGAGGGGAATGGCCTGACTCAAGCTGGCAGTGTCTGAACTGACTTCACGTGTGACAAGTTCAAAGGGTTGGAGAACATTGCACAATTCGGAAATCATTCTCCACTGTGCTTGAGTCAGGTGCATTCCCCCTCCTTTACCTATATCGTAGGTGGTTGTATAGGCTTGAATGGCCTTTTGCTGCTCCTCCATCCTCTGAAGCATATAGAGTGTTGAATTCCACCTTGTTAAGACCTCTTGCTTCAGGTGATGGCAGGGTAGGTTCAGGAGTGTTTGCTGCCACTCCAATCTTCGGCACGCAGTGGCTGAATGCCGAAAGTGGCCTGTAATTTTTCGGGCCACCGACAGCATCTCCTGCACGCCCCTGTCATTTTTCAAAAAATTCTGCACCACCAAATTAATTGTATGTGCAAAACATGAGAAGTGCTGGAATTTGCCCAGATGTAATGCACGCACAATATTGGTGGCGGTCTATCCGATATCACAAATCCCCAGGAGAGTCTAAGTGGGGTAAGCCATTGTGTGATTATGTCCCTCAGTTTCCGTAAGAGGTTGTCAGTGGTGTGCCTCTTACGGAAAGCCTGCCTAGGAACGAGTTGGTGTTTGCGAGATGCTGCTACTGGTGCCGCTGCTGTTGTTGCTGTGGGAAGCAATACATCTACCCAGTGGGCTGTTACAGTCATATAGTCCTTAGTCTGCCCTATTCCACTTGTCCACATGTCCGTGGTTAAGTGGACAGTGGGTACAACTGCCTTTTTTAGGATACTGAGGATACTTTTTGTGACGTCTCTGTACATTCTCAGTATCGCCTGACTAGTGAAGTGGAACCTAGATGGGATATGGTACCGGGGACACACTACCTGCATCAAGTCAGTCAGACTGAACTAATGGCGGATACCGGACGCACGTCTAACACCAACATAGCTGTCAAGGCCTCAGTTATCTGCTTTGCAACAGGATGACTGCTTTCATACTTAATCTTCCTCAGAAAGGACTGTTGGACAGTCAATTGCTTAGTTGAAGTAGTACAAGTGGTCTTCCCAATTCCCCTCTGAGATGACAATTGACTCCCAGCAGCAACAACAGCAGCAGCAGCAGCAGCAACAGCAGCAGTAGGCATACCACTCAAGGATCCTCCGGAGGAATCCCGGTTAGGAGAAGACTCCTCAGTCTTGACAGTGACATGGCCTGCAGGACTACTGACGTTCCTGACTGAGGAGGAAGTTGACGTTGAGGGAGTTGGTGGTGTGGCTTGCAGCAGCTTGAGTACAAGAAGAAAAAGGGATTTAGGTGTCAGTGGACTGCTTATGCTGATACCCAAAGTTTCTGAACTTGACACTGACTTCTGATGAATGTACAGCAGGTGACGTATAAGGGAGGATGTAACTAGGCAGTTAACGTCCTTACCCCTACTTATTACGGATTGACAGAGGCAACACATGACTTGACACCTGTTGTCTGAATTTGTGGAGAAATAACTCCACACCGAAGAGGTGGCTTTTTTGGTATTTTGCCCAGGCATCACAATTGGCTTATTCATTCCACGGACAACAACTGTCTCCCCCGGTGCCTGATTTAAACAAACCACATCACCATCAGAATCCTCATCGTCAACTTCCTCCTCAGCGCCAGCAACACCCATATCCTCATCCTGATGTACTTCAACAGTGACATCTTCAATTTGAATATCAGAAACTGGACTGTGGGTGCTACTTCCAGCACTTGCAGAGGGTGTGCAAATGGTGGAAGGAGCCATCTCATCCCATCCAGTGTTGGTAAGGTCATGCATCGCAACCGCTGACACAATTAGACTCTCCTTGGGGATTTGTGATACCATCTTAGAACACACAGTTCTTTGCTGTGCTTTTGCCAGCTTAACTCTTAATTTTTTAGCAGGAGGATGAGGGCTTCCATCATCAAGTGAAGCTGAACCACTAGTCATGAACATAGACCAGGGCCTTAGCCATTCCTTGCCACTCCATGTCGTAAATGGCATATTGGCAAGTTTACGTTTCTCCTCAGACCATTTAAATTCATTTTTGGGGTCTTTTCACTTAACTTTGGCTTTTTGGATTTTACATGCCCTCTACTATTACATTGGGCATCGGCCTTGGCAGACGACGTTGATGACATTTCATCGTCTGTCATGACTAGTGGCAGCAGCTACAGCACTAGGAGGAAGTGGTTCTTGATCTTTCCCTATTTTATCCTCCGAATTTTTGTTCTCCATTATTTTTCTGGAGTTAGGACAGCATATCCATACACCACACAGGGCAACCCCTGTAAAAATGATTTGGATTAAATATTAATAACCCCTTTAAATGGAGTAAATAATATACAGCACAGGTCAGTACCACTGGAGTTATACGGCAGTACCACTGGACTGGATTTATACGGCAGTATCACTGGACTTATACGGCAGTACCACTGGACTGGATTTATACGGCAGTATCACTGGACTTATACGCCAGCACCACTGGAATTATACAGCAGTATCACTGGAATTATACGGCAGTGCCATTGGACTTATATGGCAGTACCACTAGACTGGATATACAGTATACAGGAGTATCACTGGTCTTATAACCGAGTACCACTGGAAATATACAGCAGTATCACTGGAATTATATGGCAGTATCACTGAAATTATACGGCAGTACCACTGGACTTATACGGCAGTATCACTGGACTCGATTTATACGGCAGTGTCACTGGATTTATTTGCCAGTACCACTGGAATTATAGGGCAGTATTACTGAAATTATACGGCAGTACCACTGGAATTATACGGCAGTATCACTGGAATTATACGGCAGTATCACTGGAATTATACGGCAGTACCACTGGATTTATACGGCAGTACCACTGGACTTATACGGCAGTACCAATGGACTTATACGGCAGTACCACTGGACTGGATTTATACGGCAGTATCACTGAAATTATACTGCAGTATCACTGTAATTATATGGCAGTATCACTGGACTTATATGGCTGTGTCACTGGACATATACGGCAGTATCACTGGACTGGATTTATACGCCAGTACCACTGGATTTATTTGGTAGTACCACTGGACATATATGGCAGTATCACTGGAATTATACGGCAGTATCACTGTAATTATATGGCAGTACCACTGGATTTATATGGCTGTATCACTGGACATATACGGCAGTATCATTGGACTGGATTTATACGCCAGTAACACTAGAATTATATGGCAGTATCGCTGGAATTATACTGCAGTATCACTGTAATTATATGGCATTATCACTGGAATTATACAGCAGTACCACTGGACTTATACGGCAGTACCACTGGACTGGATTTATATGGCAGTATCATTGGACTTATACGCCAGTATCAATGGAATTATACGGCAGTACCGCTGGACTTATATGGCAGTACCACTGGACTGGAATTATACGTCAGTATCCCTAGAATTATATGGCAGTACCACTGGACTGGATTTATACAGCAGTATCACTGGATTTATATGCCAGTACTACTGGAATTATATGGCAGTATCCCTGGACTTATACTACAGTACCACTGGACATATATACGGCAGTATCACTGGGCATATACGGCAGTATCACTGGACTGGATTTATACGGCAGTACCGCTGGACATATACAGCAGTATCAATGGACATATACGGCAGTATCACTGGACATATACGGCAGTACCACTGTACATATACAGCAGCACAGGGAAACCACCACTGGACTGATGCAGGACAACACAGCACCACTGCAATGGACTGGACTTATACAGCAGCACTGGACATATGGCAGCAGTGGACATCACCACTGTGACTGGACTGATGCAGCACAAGACACTACCACTGTACTTATGCAGGACAACACAGCACCACTGCAATGGACTGAACTTATACAGCAGCACTGGACATATGGCAGCAGAGGACACCACCACTGTGACTGGACTGATGCAGCACAATACACCACCACTGAACTGATGCAGCACAACACAGTACCACTGGACTGGACCTATACAGCAGCACTGGACACATGGCAGCAGAGGACACCACCACTGTGACTGGACTGATGCAGCACAAGACACCACCACTGGAGTGATGCAGCACAACACAGCACCACTGGACTGGACTTATAAAGCAGCACTGGACATATGACAGCAGAGGACACCACCACTGTGATTGGACTGATGCAGCACAAGACACTACCGCTGTACTGATGCAGGACAGTGAGGACGGAGACACGTTCTCTTGCTACACTCTCCAATGCCGGAGTGAAAATGGCGGTGACGCATGGCTCTTTATATGGAATCCAAATCCCGCAAGAATCCAACAGCGGGATGATGACGTTTTGCCTCGTTCTGGTTTCCGAGTCAGGCGGGAAAACCCGAGCCGGACTTTGATCCAGGCTCATGACGTGAAGTCAGGTAGGGTTCGGTTCTCAGGGAACTGAACACACTCATCTCTACTTAATACATCTGCCCCCCTGTTTGAAAAATGACAGTTAGGAGCTGGTTGGTTGCTAGTTTATCACTTTATCACTTTTGGAGGCTTAGTACATCTGTCCCTCAGTACTTTCCGCTAATGACAATTATGCTCTCATAGTATCATTTGAACACCAACAGTTTACAGTAGTTTCAGGATTTATTTTTAGACAACTTTTTAAGCAAACCCCCTTTGTCCATGGAGAAAAAAAATCCCGCTCTTATTCTATTTTGTGAAATGTGTCAAGCAAAGCTGATTTTATTATTATTATTATTATTATTATTATTATTATCCTTTATTTATATTGCACCACAAGTGATCTGCAGCACCCAATTACAGAGTACATAAAATAGAAATCAAAATGGGACAATAGTGACTTACAGTTGAAGACAATATAGGACAAGCACAGGGTAAATAAACATATCTACAGCAGCAGACGACACTGACATAAGTATCAGGTGGCAGAAACTGTGGGATTAGGTGCCGTCGAGGATGTTTAAGTAAGAGAAGGATAAGCACATGAGGGTTGAGGGCCCTGCTCATGAGAGCTTACATTCTAAAGAGGAGGGGCAGACAGACAGGGGTGGCACAGATGGGGTAGACAGTGAGCGTGGAACAAAGGGTTAGGAAGAGATTAGGCAGGGTTTGGTGTAGAAGTGGCTCTTGAGAGCCCGTTTGAAGTTTTGTAGAGAGGTGGAGAGTCTGAGGGAGAGAGGCAGGGAATTCCAGAGAAAGGGAGCAGCACGTGAGAAATATCAAAGGTAGGAGTGGGAGAAAGTAATAAGCCGCCAGGACAGGCAACGTACATTAGCAGAGCGAATAGGATGGGTGGGAGTGTAAATGGAGATAAGGTCAGAGATGTAAATGGGAGAGGAGTGGGTGAGGGCTTTGTAAGTGAATGTGAGAAGTTTGAATTGGATTTTGAAAGGGAAGGGAAGCCAGTGTAGGGCTAGTAGGAGAGGGGAGGTGGATGTAGTGCGTTTGGTGAGGAAGATGAGACGGGCTGCAGCATTGAGGATAGATTGGAGGGGAGAGAGGTATTTGTCAGGGAAGCCAGATAGGAGGAGATTACAGTAGTCCAGTCTGGAAATGACCAGTGAGTGGATAATGGTCTTGGTGGCATCCCTGGGTGAGAATGGGTCTAATCCTGGAAATGTTTTTGAGATGAAAGTGGCAGGTTTGTGGGAGGTGCTGAATGTGTGGTTTTAAGGAGAGGGAGCTGTCAAGGATTAATCAAAGACAGCGCCCTTGGGGGCTAGAGGAGATAGTAGTGCCATCAATAGATAATGAGTTTTTGGGAGGTGAGGTGAGGTTATGCGGGAGGGTGGAAAGATGATCAGCTCAGTCTTAGACATGTTGAGTTTAAGAAAGTGCTGGGACATCCAAGAAGAGATAGCAGAGAGACAGTTGGATACACGAGTGAGGAGAGCAGGGGAGAGCTCAGAGGAGGAAAGATAGATTTGACTGTCACCAGCATAGAGATGATATTGGAAGTTAAAAGAGCTAAGGAGTTCACCTAATAAGGACGTGTAAAGAGAAAAAAGGAGAGGACCAAGAACAGAACCTTGGGGGACACCTACAGTTAGTGGAAGTGGGGGGGGGGAGAGACAGAGAAGGAACGATCAGAGAGGTCGGAGGACAGCCAGGAGAGGACAGTATCACGCAGACCAAGGGAGTGAAGAATTTGCAGAAGAAGAGGGTGGTCCACAGTGTCAAAAGCGGCAGAGAGGTCAAGGAGAATAATCAGGGAGTAGTGGCCCTCAGATTTTGCTGCATGAAGGTCATTGCAGACTTTTGTGAGGGCGGTATCAGTTGAGTGGAGAGAATGGAAACCAGGGGGTATATTTACTAAGGTTCGTATTTGTAGTGATTTGGTGAGAGATTAAACTCGAATTACATCGTTCGTGTTTTTTTGCAACTTTTTGAATAAAGTGCATGTAATTTACTAAGCTGCCGAGTTGTTTTCATTTGTATTTTCTGATGTCGATGTGAGTCGTATTGTCGGGCAGTGTTTTACAGGAGTGATTAGTAAAACACTGCCGCACTTAACACAATGAATCCTGGCCGTGGCATTACCCCCCCAACTAGTCACCCCAGGCTGGGGTACCCTGGAGGAGTGGGGACCCCTTAAATCAAGGGGTCCCCCCCTCCAGACACCCATGGGCCAGGAATGAAGCCCGAGGCTGTCCCCCCCCATCCGTGGGCGGTGGATGGGAGGCTGATAGCCATAGTGTAAAAATAAAGAATATTGTTTTTTGTAGAAGAACTACAAGTCCCAGCAAGCCTCCCCCGCAAGCTGGTACTTGGTGAACCACAAGTACCAGCATGCAGGAAAATAACGGGCCCAGTGGTACCTGTAGTTACATACATGCACACTTACACACACATACTTACCTATGTTGACATGGAGCACCTCGGTCCTCTAGTCCAGTAGAATCCACGGGGTACCTGAAAATAAAAATTATACTTACAAACAATCCGGTGTAGATCTGTCCTCTTCTTTAAGTTTGTAATCCACGTACTTGTTAAAAAAAAAAAAAGAAGAACCCGGTCCACGCACTGAAAGGGGTCCCATGTTTGCACATGGAACCCCTTTCCCCGATGGCAGGATGGCACTTCAAAAAAATAGTCCCCAAACAGCACATGATGCAAAGAAAAATGAAAGAAAAAAGAGGTGCAAGATGGAATTGTCTTTGGGCCCTCCCACCCACCCTTATGTTGTATAAACAGGACATGCGCACTTTAACAAACCCATCATTTCAGCGACAGGGTCTGCCACACAACTGTGACTGAAATGACTAGTTGGTTTGGGCCCCCACCAAAAAAGAAGCAATCAATCTCTCCTTGCACAAACTGGCTCTACAGAGGCAAGATGTCCACCTCCTCCTCATCGTTCGATTCCTCACCCCTTTCACTGCTGTGTACATCCCCCTCCTCACAGATTATTAATTCGTCCCCACTGGAATCCACCATCTCAGGTCCCTGTGTACTTTCTGGAGGCAATTGCTGGTGAATGTCTCCACGGAGGAATTGATTATAATTCATTTTGATGAACATCATCTTCTCCACATTTTCTGGAAGTAACCTCGTACGCCGATTGCTGACAAGGTGAGCGGCTGCACTAAACACTCTTTCGGAGTACACACTGGAGGGTGGGCAACTTAGGTAAAATAAAGCCGGTTTCAGCAAGGGCCTCCAAATTTCCTCTTTTTCCTGCCAGTATACGTACGGACTGTCTGACGTGCCTACTTGGATGCGGTCACTCATATAATCCTCCACCATTCTTTCAATGGTGAGAGAATCATATGCAGTGACAGTAGATGAAATGTCAGTAGTCGTTGGCAGGTCCTTCAGTCCGGACCAGATGTCAGCACTCGCTCCAGACTGCCCTGCATCACCGCCAGCGGGTGGGCTCGGAATTCTTAGCCTTTTCCTCGCTCCCCCAGTTGCGGGAGAATGTGGAGGAGGAGCTGTTGACGGGTCACTTTCCGCTTGACTTGACAATTTTCTCACCAGCAGGTCTTTGAACCTCTGCAGACTTGTGTCTGCCGGAAAGAGAGATCCAACGTAGGTTTTAAATCTAGGATCGAGCACGGTGGCCAAAATGTAGTGCTCTGATTTCAACAGATTGACCACCCGTGAATCCTGGTTAAGCGTATTAAGGGCTCCATCCACAAGTCCCACATGCCTAGCGGAATCGCTCTGTTTTAGCTCCTCCTTCAATGTCTACAGCTTCTTCTGCAAAAGCCTGATGAGGGGAATGACCTGACTCAGGCTGGCAGTGTCTGAACTGACTTCACGTGTGGCAAGTTCAAAGGGTTGCAGAACCTTGCACAACGTTGAAATCATTCTCCACTGCGCTTGAGTCAGGTGCATTCCCCCTCCTTTGCCTATATCATAGGCAGATGTATAGGCTTGAATGGCCTTTTACTGCTCCTCCATCCTCTGAAGCATATAGAGGGTTGAATTCCACCTCGTTACCACCTCTTGCTTCAGATGATGGCAGGGCAGGTTCAGGACTGTTTGCTGGTGCTCCAGTCTTCGGCACGCGGTGGCTGAATGCCGAAAGTGGCCCGCAATTCTTCGGGCCACCGACAGCATCTCTTGCACGCCCCTGTCGTTTTTTAAATAATTCTACACCACCAAATTCAATGTATGTGCAAAACATGGGACGTGCTGGAATTTGCCCAGATGTAATGCACGCACAATATTGCTGGCGTTGTCCGATGTCACAAATCCCCAGGAGAGTCCATTTGGGATAATACATTCTGCGATGATGTTCCTCAGTTTCCGTAAGAGGTTGTCAGCTGTGTGCCTCTTCTGGAAAGCGGTGATACAAAGCGTAGCCTGCCTAGGAACGAGTTGGCATTTGCGAGATGCTGCTACTGGTGCCGCCGCTGCTGTTCTTGCTGCGGGAGGCAATACATCTACCCAGTGGGCTGTCACAGTCATATAGTCCTGAGTCTGCCCTGCTCCACTTGCCCACATGTCCGTGGTTAAGTGGACATTGGGTACAACTGCCTTTTTTAGGACACTGGTGACTCTTTTTCTGAGGTCTGTGTACATTTTCGGTATCGCCTGCCTAGAGAAATGGAACCTAGATGGTATTTGGTACCGGGGACACAGTACCTCAATCAAGTCTGTAGTTGCCTGTGAATTAATGGTGGATAACGGAAACACGTTTCTCACTGCCCAGGCTGCCAAGGCCTGAGTTATCCGCTTTGCAGCAGGATGACTGCTGTGATATTTCATCAAAGGACTGTTGGACAGTCAATTGCTTACTGGAAGTAGTACAAGTGGTCTTCCGACTTCCCCTCTGGGATGCCGATCGACTCCCAGCAGCAACAACAGCAGCGCCAGCAGCAGGAGGCGTTACACTCAAGGATGCATCGGAGGAATCCCAGGCAGGAGAGGACTCGTCAGACTTGACAGTGACATGGCCTGCAGGACTATTGGCTTTCCTGTGTAAGGAGGAAATTGACACTGAGGGAGTTGGTGGTGTGGTTTGCAGGAGCTTGGTTACAAGAGGAAGGGATTTAGTGGTCAGTGGACTGCTTCCGCTGTCATCCAAAGTTTTTGAACTTGTCACTGACTTATGATGAATGCGCTGCAGGTGAAGTATAAGGGAGGATGTTCCGAGGTGATTAACGTCCTTACCCCTACTTATTACAGCTTGACAAAGGCAACACACGGCTTGACACCTGTTGTCCGCATTTGTGTTAAAATAATTCCACACCGAAGAGGTGATTTTTTTTTTAATTTGACCAGGCATGTCAATGGCCATATTCGTCCCACAGACAACAGGTGTCTCCCCGGGTGCCTGACTTAAACAAACCACCTCACCATCAGATTCCTCCTTGTCAATTTCCTCCTCAGCGCCAGCAACACCCATATCCTCATCCTGGTGTACTTCAACAGTGACATCTTCAATTTGACTATAAGGAACTGGACTGCGGGTGCTCCTTCCAGCACTTGCAGGGGGCGTGCAAATGGTGGAAGGCGCCACCTCTTCCCGTCCAGTGTTGGGAAGGTCAGGCATCGCATCCGACACAATTGGACTCTCCTTGGGGATTTGTGATTTAGAAGAACGCACAGTTCTTTGCTGTGCTTTTGCCAGCTTAAGTCTTTTCATTTTTCTAGCGAGAGGATGAGTGCTTCCATCCTCATGTGAAGCTGAACCACTAGCCATGAACATAGGCCAGGGCCTCAGCCGTTCCTTGCCACTCCGTGTCGTAAATGGCATATTGGCAAGTTTACGCTTCTCCTCAGGCGCTTTTAATTTTGATTTTTGGGTCATTTTACTGAACTTTTGTGTTTTGGATTTTACATGCTCTCTACTATGACATTGGGCATCGTTGATGGCATTTCATCGTCTCGGCCATGACTAGTGGCAGCAGCTTCAGCACGAGGTGGAAGTGGATCTTGATTTTTCCCTATTTTACCTTCCAAATTTTTGTTCTCCATTTTTTAATGTGTGGAATTATATGCCAGTATCAATAGCAATGGCCTACTACTATATATACTGCGCACAACTGAAATGCACCACAGGTATGGATGGATAGTATACTTGACGACAAAGAGGTAGGTAGAGCAGTGGCCTACTGCACCGTACTGCTATATATTATATACTGGTGGTCAGCAAACTGTGCAAAACTGAAATGCACCACAGGTAAGGATGGATAGTATACTTGACGACACAGAGGTAGGTAGAGCAGTGGCCTACTGTACCGTACTGCTATATATTATATACTGGTGGTCAGCAAACTGTGCAAAACTGAAATGCACCACAGGTATGGATGGATAGTATACTTGACGACACAGAGGTAGGTAGAGCAGTGGCCTACTGTACCGTACTGCTATATATTATATACTGGTGGTCAGCAAACTGTGCAAAACTGAAATGCACCACAGGTATGGAAAGATAGTATACTTGACGACACAGAGGTAGGTAGAGCAGTGGCCTTCTGTACCGTACTCCTTTATATTATATACTGGTGGTCAGCAAAATTATGCACTGTACTCCTACTATATACTACAATGCAGCACAGATATGGAGCGTTTTACAGGCAGAGAACGTATAATACTGGTGGTCACTGGTCAGCAAAACTCTGCACTGTACTCCTCCTATATAATACTGCTGGTCCCCAGTCCCCACAATAAAGCAGTGTGAGCACAGATATATTCAGCACACTGAGCACAGATATGGACCGTTTTTCTGGCAGAGAACGTATAATACTGGTGGTCACTGGTCAGCAAAACTCTGCACTGTACTCCTCCTATATAATACTGCTGGTCCCCAGTCCCCACAATAAAGCAGTGTGAGCACAGATATATGCAGCACACTGAGCACAGATATGGAGCGTTTTTCAGGCAGAGAACGTATAATACTGGTGGTCACTGGTCAGAAAAACTCTGCACTGTACTCCTCCTATATAATACTGCTGGTCCCCAGTCCCCACAATAAAGCAGTGTGAGCACAGATATATGCAGCACACTGAGCACAGATATGAAGTGTTTTTCAGGCAGACAACGTATACTGGTGGTCACTGGTCAGCAAAACTCTGCACTGTACTCCTCCTTTATAATACTGCTGGTCCCCAGTCCCCACAATAAAGCAGTGCGAGCACAGATATATGCAGCACACTGAGCACAGATATGGAGCGTTTTTCAGGTCTGGTGGGGCTGGGCCACCTTGGGGTAGCACGCCATATTATTTATTTAGCACTTATGTAACACTCCTATTTTTTCACTAATATTACTCTTTTGAGTATTTTATTAACACCCTTATTTTTGTAGCACTTTCTAACCCATAGCTTCTGCTTCTTTCTTAACACATATTAACACTTTAGTATTTCAATGGTGTGCTGCCCTAGGGTGGTCGGGCCTGAGCCGACTTTGTGGGGTCCAAGCCCTGGACTTATGCTTAGTTAGGGACCTCCAGCAATAGAGCAGCCGTGAAGTGGCCTGGAGGCTTATCATATCTTTTGCAAAACATATGTAACGAAGAGCTCTAAATTTTCTATTATTGCATAGTGTATACAGTTCTTCTTACTAACAGCCAGCAGAGTGCGTGGGAAAAATCCCTTTTGTATTTCTTGTCTAGAGTAACCCCCTCCCGCAGCACCTGGGGATTGTTACCAGCTTGATTAGAGCAGTTTTCCACAATTTATTGCAGTTCAGTGAGGCATAGATGGAGCCAGCATTAGGAGGGCATGCTGGGTCCTGTGGTGCCATTTGTAGGATACAGGGGTGCCTCCAGGTAAACTAGCTCTCAATCTGGATATGTTTTGTATGTGCCATTATCATGTGGCCATACATTAAGCAATTGTATGACCCATAGTGGATGTTATTATTATTGTTATGCTGTGCATGGGTTTGGGGAGTGGTACCCCCCAGGTCTGGTGGGGCTGGGCCACCTTGGGGTAGCACGCCATATTATTTATTTAGCACTTATGTAACACTCCTATTTTTTCACTAATATTACTCTTTTGAGTATTTTATTAACACCCTTATTTTTGTAGCACTTTCTAACCCATAGCTTCTGCTTCTTTCTTAACACATATTAACACTTTAGTATTTCAATGGTGTGCTGCCCTAGGGTGGTCGGGCCTGAGCCGACTTTGTGGGGTCCAAGCCCTGGACTTATGCTTAGTTAGAGACCTCCAGCAATAGAGCAGCCGTGAAGTGGCCTGGAGGCTTATCATATCTTTTGCAAAACATATGTAACGAAGAGCTCTAAATTTTCTATTATTACATAGTGTATACAGTTCTTCTTACTAACAGCCAGCAGAGTGCGTGGGAAAAATCCCTTTTGTATTTCTTGTCTAGAGTAACCCCCTCCCGCAGCACCTGGGGATTGTTACCAGCTTGATTAGAGCAGTTTTCCACAATTTATTGCAGTTCAGTGAGGCATAGATGGAGCCAGCATTAGGAGGGCATGCTGGGTCCTGTGGTGCCATTTGGAGGATACAGGGGTGCCTCCAGGTAAACTAGCTCTCAATCTGGATATGTTTTGTATGTGCCATTATCATGTGGCCATACATTAAGCAATTGTATGACCCATAGTGGATGTTATTATTATTATTATTATGCTGTGCATGGGTTTGGGGAATGGTACCCCCCAGGTTTGGTGGGGCTGGGCCACCTTGGGGTAGCACGCCATATTATTTATTTAGCACTTATGTAACACTCCTATTTTTTCACTAATATTACTCTTTTGAGTGTTTTATTAACACCCTTATTTTTGTAGCACTTTCTAACCCATAGCTTCTGCTTCTTTCTTAACACATATTAACACTTTAGTATTTCAATAGTGTGCTGCCCTAGGGTGGTCGGGCCTGAGCCGACTTTGTGGGGTCCAAGCCCTGGACTTATGCTTAGTTAGGGACCTCCAGCAATAGAGCAGCCGTGAAGTGGCCTGGAGGCTTATCATATCTTTTGCAAAACATATGTAACGAAGAGCTCTAAATTTTCTATTATTACATAGTGTATACAGTTCTTCTTACTAACAGCCAGCAGAGTGCGTGGGAAAAATCCCTTTTGTATTTCTTGTCTAGAGTAACCCCCTCCCGCAGCACCTGGGGCTTGTTACCAGCTTGATTAGAGCAGTTTTCCACAATTTATTGCTCCTCCTATATAATACTGCTGGTCCCAAGTCCCCACAATAAAGCAGTGTGAGCACAGATATATGCAGCACACTGAGCACAGATATGGAGCGTTTTTCAGGCAGAGAACGTATAATACTGGTGGTCACTGGTCAGCAAAACTCTGCACTGTACTCCTCCTATATAATACTGCTGGTCCCCAGTCCCCACAATAAAGCAGTGTGAGCACAGATATATGCAGCACACTGAGCACAGATATGAAGTGTTTTTCAGGCAGACAACGTATACTGGTGGTCACTGGTCAGCAAAACTCTGCACTGTACTCCTCCTTTATAATACTGCTGGTCCCCAGTCCCCACAATAAAGCAGTGCGAGCACAGATATATGCAGCACACTGAGCACAGATATGGAGCGTTTTTCAGGCAGACAACGTTTACTGGTGGTCACTGGTCAGCAAAACTCTGCACTGTACTCCTCCTATATAATACTGCTGGTCCCCAGTCCCCACAATAAAGCAGTGTGAGCACAGATATATGCAGCACACTGAGCACAGATCTGGAGCGTTTTTCAGGTAGACAACGTATAATACTAGTGGTCACTGGTCATAGGCGTGCGCAGCACATTTTATTAGGGGGTGCACCGTCAGAGGGGTGTGTCTAGCACCACCTTTTGGGCATGTCTAGCACCATCTATTGACGGTCAACACAATATAAAATGTCCACCCTTGTACCGATCCTAATAAAGCAGATACATCGTCAGATGTTGTGGTGTGCACCAAACAAACACCCCTGATGGCACTCACTGCAATTACACTGCTCCTCCTCAGCCTGGTCTGGCTCCCCCTCTCTTTCCTCTGCAAGCTGCAGCAGCTTACTTACAAGTCAGCCACTCACTGACACTGACAGTCGCAGACTAGTACTGCTGCTGCTGGAAAAATGAGTGATGTGTCAATGTTGCTGCCGACCGCCTGCCAGTATTGAATTTGTCTTCCTAAGAGGAACACTGGCTGCATGCTGATCCTCATCAGTGGCTGGCGTTGGCATGGCATAGAAGGAGAGAGGTGGGCATGTGGCGGGTGTGGCGGGTAATCACATCACATCATACTGTTTTTGTACATGGAGGTGGAGCTGGGAGTTTGAAAGCCAGTGGCAGTGGCACCCTTGATTAACCCAGGCGTCAGGTCAGTAATACAGTCCTGACAGGGTGCAGCGCAGAGGGTTCAGTAATCAGCTTGCTCGGCGATTGCTACATCAGGCATGTGAGATCAGGGTGCCAGACATTAGGGGGTGCCTGTGCGCACCAGGAACCCCCCCGTTCCTATGCACACCTATGTCACTGGTTAGCAAAACTCTGCACTATACTCCTCCTATAATACTGCTGGTCCCCAGAATAAAGATATTTGCACTGCAGTCCCCTGAAACAAAGTGAGAGGACGCCAGCCACGTCCTCTCACTATCATTTTCAATGCACGAGTGAAAAATGGCAGCGACGGAGGCAAAAGGGAGGAGAGAAATAGGTCGGTAGTTGGTGAGAGTGTTTGGACCAAAGGTAGGTTTTTAAGAATAGGTGAGTCAAGAGCATGCTCGACAGCAGAGGGGACAGTGCCTGATGAGAAGGAGAGATTGAGAAGGTGTGCAAGATGGGAACAGGCAGAAGGAGAGAGGTAATGGAGGAGGCAGGAGGGATAGGGTCAAGTGGGGAGGTGGTGGGTGGGGGAGGGAGGAATGGATGAGGGCCATGACTTCCTCCCCAGATACATGGGAGAAAGATGTCAGAGTTGGTGGGAGGGAAGGGGAGGGGTGGTAAGGGATAGTCTGGTGGGATGTGGCTCAGTGGCTGACAGTCTGGTGGGATGTGATGTCCTGACATATGGAGTCAATCTTGGATGTGAAATAAGTGGCAAAGTCAAGAGCAGACAGAGAGTAGGTGGGCAGAAGAGGGAGTTGACAGTGGCAAAGAGGCACCGGGGGTTGGAATACTGGGAGGAGATGAGAATTTTGAAGTATGATTGTTTAGCGAGGGAATGGGCAGGACTGAAGGATGAGAGCATAACTTTGAAATGGAAGATGTCTGCCTTAGAGCGTGATTTTCTCCACTGTTGCTCGGCAGTATGTGAGCATTTTGAAGATATTTGCTGCATTTGGTGTGCCAGGGTTGAGTTGTTAATCTGCGAGGGTGAATAGTGGTAGGTGGAGCGACAGAGTCAAGAGCAGAAGTAAGGGATGCATTGTATAGGGAAGTTGCTTGTTCCAGGCATGAGAGAGAGAATAGGAGAGAGAAGTGAGTCAAACAGGGAGGACAGGGATGAAGTGTCAATAGCCCCAATGTTACGCCTTGATTACTTTCGTTTTTAAATGACCACTTTGAATGTTTAAAAAGAGGGGGGGGGAAATATAGGCATAGAAAAACATAAAACTGAGAAATAGAAAAACAGGAGATAAAATACAAAACTATAAAGAGACAAAAAGAAAACCAGAGAGAGAGAAATAAATTATATATCATATTTAGTATTTTTATACTTTCTATTTATCTGTTAAAACATAGCATTCCAGCTGCAGAATATTTTAAAATATATTAAACTTCCTTAAATGAATAAAGATTATTTTTTCTTCTGCTACTTGTCAATGATTCAAATGCCTCTTTCTGTTACTTTCTAAATGTATTCAATCAGTACTTGTATACACTGCTGTTTACATTTGTCAAATAGATTGCACACTGTCCCTTGAACTCCCTTCGACATGCTTGAATGTTCCTGACTTGTGAGAGTTTAGACAGCAGAAGCCAAGTAACTGCAATTCCTGGACCTGTGACATTTTCACTGACTATATAAGGTTATTACTGGATGGCTCATTATGATACCACGTGTATTTTGGAAGACTACTCCATATAAATCTGACATCCCCTATACTGCTTGTGCACATGGGGAGGGGAACCCTGCTATCCTGTGTCCCTTATCCCTGTGCAAAACCCAGGTGTCTGCAGGGATATAACATGGGTAGTGTTCTCCCCACACTTTATTTCTCAGTCAGTCCATGCCATAAAATTCCCCTGCCATCCAGCACTGTAACGTGGTCAGTAAGTTGCATTGAGCTATTCCTATATGAAACATCAGTGCAGCGTGACTTTCAGACTGCTCCTGCAGTATAAAATAAAGGGCATGCAGTTGCCAGGAGTAACAGACACCAGCTAACACACTGAATAGTGAAGAGAATGGACAGCTGCTACATGTTTGATACTGGTCTTTTTGTATAATCAGCAAGTATGTCAGTATCTGGACTTTGCTGCCATCTGTGTCCAACCAGCAAGCTAAAATAAAGGATGAGGCTTGCAAAGGACGGCATACCCTGTGAGGTTACATCCCTTGTACAGGTGCCCCTTTAAAAGGTGCGAGCACAAGCACTCACCCATCCTGCCACCCCATTTCACAAAACACAATCACGGATCTAGGGAGCTGCATGGGCGCATACACACACTGACTGCAAGCACACCAGAAAGTAAAAATAAATGTAAAAAAGCTACTAGCATTACTAATACTAATATGTGAAAGGTGAATTGTTGCGTGGAAATATGTGTATTATGGGCATTACTAATGTGGTTCATATGTGTAAGGTGCATTATTGTGTGGAATTATGTGTATTATGGGCATCACTAATGTGGGGCATATGTATAAGGTGCATTACTGTGTGGAATTATGTGTATTATGGTCATTACTGTGGGGCATTATGCAGGGTTCAACTGGCCCACAGGGCACCCCCCCTGGTGGGCCCCACTGCCTGAGTGTTGCTGGGTCAGATGCAGAACTAGCGGTGGTGCTAGGGGGCACCAGACCAAATTCTGCCTAGGGCATCATATTGGCTAATGCCGGCTCTGGAACTAGGCAGACTGCCTCAATACTGGATGGATGGATGGACGGATGGAGGGACAGATGGATGGACAGATGGATAGACAGACTGCACCAATAAGTGTTATTTGCTGGCGTTAAGGGTCATATAAATAAAGTAAAGCAAAATGAAGTTCTTTTGTTGGCAGAAATAACTGTTTCCTCCAGTACAAGAGCTTTTTGCCTTTGATAAATCAGCCCATGTTTTATACCTAAAATTAGAGATGTGCGGCGGACACTTTTCGGGTTTTGTGTTTTGGATCTGGATCTCCGCTCATGCTATGGCTCTGGATTGGTTTTGCAAAAACCACCCTTTCGGGTTTTGGTTTTGGATCTGGATGATTTAAAAAACAAACAAACAAACAAACAAACATAAACAAAGCTAAATTCACAGAATTTGGGGGTAATTTTGATCCTACAGTATTATTAACCTCAATAACATTCATTTCCACTCAGTTACAGTCTATTTTGAACACCTCACACCTTACAATATTGTTATCAGGCCAAAAGGTTGCACCGAGGTCGCTGGATGACTAAGCTAAGCGACACAAATGGGCGGAACAAACACCTGGC
The DNA here is from genome assembly GCF_028390025.1 of Pseudophryne corroboree. Classification (NCBI taxonomy): domain Eukaryota; kingdom Metazoa; phylum Chordata; class Amphibia; order Anura; family Myobatrachidae; genus Pseudophryne; species Pseudophryne corroboree. The sequence goes on from NC_086448.1 coordinate 575,746,810, forward strand.
CCATCTAGGAGTGGCACTGCAGTGGCAGACAGGATGGCAGTTTTTAAAAACTAGGCCCCAACGAGCACATAATGTAAAGAAAAAAAAGAGGTGCAAGATGGAATTGTCTTGGGCCCTCCCACACACCCTTATGTTGTTTAAACAGGACATGCACAGTTTAATAAACCCATCATTTCTCCTGCAGGGTCCTCAGGTTATCCACAGGATAAACATTGGGATATGAGGTAGCGTCAGCGGATTGGCACCAATGATCAAAGCTTTTGGCCTCCCAGAATGCAACGAGCCAGTCTCCTATATCCCCGCCTCATGGCTCAAGCAATTCAGTTTTTTGTTGGTTTGGCAGGAGCCGGACCATGATCTTTGGGCTGCTAATTTTGGCATCCATAAGCTTGTTATTTAATTTATTTATATAGTCTTACTTTTTTTGAGTGAGTTTTCTAAAAAGTTTCTTACACGCTCCTTAGAAAGAGTCGCTCCAACAACTCTCCGCCCGGACGGGCCAACACTTACCCACGTGTACAGTGTTGTTTCGGCGGGCATCGTGTCGAAGTGACTAGTAAGTCCAGCGGACGTTACCAGGCTGTGACTGGAGCATGGGGAGAAGGTGAGGCGTCGGTTCCACTTAGCGGGAGAGACGCAAGACATAGCCGCATTATTTTCGTGAAGGGACTACCGAACAATAGCTGACGTGGCTGCCACCTCGGGTGCACCAGCACTAGGCCCAAGAGATCATAGGCTCCAAGGATTAGTGCGAAGCCGCAATCCCTGGGGTTGAGGTAAGTTGAGGTAAGATACTCCCCAGGTTGCCCCTCCCCCGGTTCATGACCAGTTTCCTCCGAATTTCCCGCCATGAACTGATTTCCCGCTTCCGTCTGAGGTCCTGTGTATCTAAAGGGACCCAGTTGCAGCTTAGGCGGCTGTGAGACTGGTGAGTCAGTGTTCACTTCGGGGTCTGTGTTCACTGTAGGTTCACTTGGTGTTTGTGTACACTATTAGCGTCTGGATCCACTCAACGTTCACTAACGTATTGATCGATCCTGGAAGCGGGGTGAAGTCTCCCTGTATCCCACTCTCCTGAGTCAGGTGATACAGCACTAAGTCTCTATCTACCTTTAGGTACGAATAGTTGGATAAGTGCCTGATGCATATGAGTCTGGTGATGCAGCACTAAGTCTCTATCTTCCTTTAGATACGAATAGTTGGATAAGTGCCTGATGCATATGAGTCTCCAAACTATTGCTGCTGTTTCTTTCGCTGTGCGACTGAATACGTTTAAAGTCCAATATAAGGTAATGCAGTAATACAGGTTGAGTATCCCATATCCAAATATTCCGAAATACGGAATATTCCGAAATACGGACTTTTTTGAGTGAGAGTGAGATAGTGAAACCTTTGTTTTTTGATGGCTCAATGTACACAAACTTTGTTTAATACACAAAGTTATTAATAATATTGTATTAAATGACCTTCAGGCTGTGTATATAAGGTGTATATGAAAAATAAATGAAATGTGTGAATGTAGACACACTTTGTTTAATGCACAAAGTTATAAAAAATATTGGCTAAAATTACCTTCAGGCTGTGTGTTTAGGGTGTATATGTAACATAAATGCATTCTGTGCTTAGATTTAGGTCCCATCATCATAAGATCTCATTATGGTATGCAATTATTCCAAAATACGGAAAAATCCGATATCCAAAATACCTCCGGTCCCAAGCATTTTGGATAAGGGATACTCAACCTGTATGTTTCTCCTTCATACTTGAAATGTATCTGTAGTTGAATATGTGCTCATATTGCTTATTATACTAATGTATAACCAGTGACTGATTGCTAGTGTGATTGCTGACTTTACTATTTCTGTCAGTTTTTGTGTACTCCGATCCTCAATGCTTGTGCAAAGGGAGGGATCAGATTGTATGTCACTTTAACAAGTTTTAAAGTGATTTTAGTCACAAATTGTGTACTCAAGTGTCAGCATTTACTGTATGGTTCCAAAAGAAAATTGCTAACCTACAGGATGTTTGCACTTTTTTCCAGGGAATGATTCACATCCAACCTCCTTTTGTTCCACCTACAGTGCCTTGGGAATTAAGTTTATTCCTAAAGGTGCTTCAAGTTGCTCCATTTGAACCACTAAAGCAAGTGGATCTTAAATGGTTGACAGCTAAAGTTCTCTTTCTAGTGGCAATAGCTTCAGCTAGAAGAGTTTCAGATTTAGGGGCATTGTTATGTCGCCCTCCTTTTATGATTTTTCATCCAGATAGAGCGGATCTCCGAGCCAAATCTGGTTATATTCCTAAGGTGATCTCTAAATTCCACTTTAACAAAGAAATTGTAGTCCCTGCCTTCCAAGGCCGGACCTTTCTGCAGGAGATGCATCATTAGACGTAGACCATGCCTTAAGGATCTACATGGATAGTACCAGTGCCATCAGAAAGACACACTCTCTTCGTTCTCTACGGATTTGAGAAGAGAGGATGGCCCGATGACAAGCACTGACAAGGTGGCTTCGAATGACGATTTCAGAAGCATATTATCAAGCTGATCTCCCTATTCCGGCTAATGTCTCTACATGTAAGGTAGGTCCGTCATGGGCAGCACAACGTGGTGCTTCAGCTGAACAGATAAGTAAGGCAGCCACATGGTCTTCCATTAACACATTCATTAGACATTACACCTTTGATACCTTTGCCTCTAAGGACGCTGAATTCGGGTGAAGGATTCTCCTGTCCAATCAGGAGTGTCCCCACCACTAAATTTGCTTTGGGACATCCCAGGGTTTATCCTGTGGATAACCTGTGGACCCTGCAGGAGAAATATGTAGTTATGGCAGACTTACCGTCGATAACTCTATTTCTCATAAGTCCACAGTATCCACAGGGATCTCACCCTGACGCACCTGATTTGAGGATCCTTTCACCTACTAACCTCTTCCTTCTTGTATGGATGGGTGTGCATGTGTGTTCTTCTCGCCTGATTAGTGCTCTCTATGATGCTCCTGCCTTGAGCTTTGGGAAACAACTGAATAGCCTGAGCCAGGAGGTGGGGATATAGGGGACTGGCCCGTTGCATTCTGGGAGGCCTGAAAGCTTTGATCGTTGGTGCCAATCCACTGACGCTACCTGATATCTCAATGTTTATCCGGTGGATACTGTAGATTTAGGAGAAATAGCGTTATCGACGGTAAATCTACCATAACTACGTATATCAACGACAGGTGGTCCCCCTGGAAAAAGCTTGACAAATTCTCTGAATCATAGCTAGCTACAAACATACCACCTCCTTCTTTGATGACTTTTCACATTATGAGAAGAGGCAAGAGGAAGAGGACAATGTCAAGAAGGTGATTCAAAATTAGAGAGGCACATGCAATCAGGAACAACACACATGCGTTCACCTCCACTCCTATATTGGTGTGGAATGGAAAGAACTTCAACCAAGCAAATATATAATTACCACATTACTGGACAAACTGAAAAACTAGGGGCCAAAGCCTCCAAATTTGTACCCCCTTCTCCATGTTCAGGGATTAAGATAATCTTGGATTTAATGCTGGGATGCAAATAAACTGGTGTATACATTAGGATCAAGATTGGATATTTTCCACTCCACGGAGTCTGGAGACTTATTTTGTGAAAATCTCGTGGTTTTCTTTTTTTTCCATTTTTTAATTGCATTTTTATTTACATATTTTATGGCAGATGCATTATTTTTGTTTTTCGCCATTCCGGGTTACACGCATGTGAGCATACCTGTGTGTCCCAGTTACACGCATGTGAACATACCTGTGTGTATTGTTTATTTAATTCAAATTTAATTTTAAATAAAGCAGCACCTTAGATGTTTTAGCAGCCCCTTCTGAGCCCCCACAGCAGCCCTGGATGGGGCAAGGTGAGTTCGGGTGGGTTCGGAACAGTACTAAGCAGAACTGTGCAGTGAATTTTTGTTATTGAGCCCATGCCCTAGTGGAGTTTACCACTCTACAGTCGAAAATCATTTCATACTATAAGTAGGACTGTGGGAGGAAGCAATGCTAACCTTTGTGCCCACAGCATGCCTCAGCCTGGCAAGCCAGACATCTTCCTGGCTGTAAGCCACCGTGAGACTCCATACTGGGCCTTATTCAGTAACTATTTGTGCCTCACAGGAGCTCCTGGCCCATCTAGTGCTGCAGTGCAATGGAAAGCTGATGCAATGCAAGATCACTGAAACTCTGTTCTTCTAACACCACGAGGTCTTGCGTTAACCCTGCACAGCCCTTAGAAAAAAGAATATCCCTGTACAACAAATGCGCATCTTCTAAATAAATAATCCCAAACTGTGGAACATCAATAAAAACATCTAAATTAAGGTTGACTAATTGGAGCCATACATTAGAGTTAGTCCCTAACATGAAATAATTTAGAAGAACCTCTCTCTAAATGCTCCGGCAGAAAATATCACTTTTGCCTCTCCGGCAGTTGCACTGGATTATAATTCAGTCTCTTCTGAGTCACACTGGCTTTGGCCACAAATGTGGTCTCTCTGTCCACTTTATTAAAAAACACTTAGTCAAAATAGCAATTTCCATTTCCACCTTTGCGGCTATATTTTCCCATATCTGTTTGTTATGTTGAAGCTTGTTTCATATCTGCTGTAGGCTTTCATTCAAACCTAGGATCAAGTACAGCAGCAGCCCTGTAATTATATGGCAGCACCCCTGGATTTAAACAGCATAGGCAGCACCCCTGGAGAAATACATAGCACAGCAGACAGGCAACAGCACCCCTGGACTTAAATGGCAGTGGGGCAGCACCCCTAGATTGATAGGACAGAAGGGCAGCACCCCATATAGGGCAGCACCCGTGGAATGATGTGGCAAAGAAAAGACGTGCAAGATGGAATTGTCCTTGGGTGCTCCCACCCACCCTTATGTTGTATAAACAGGACATGCACACTTTAACAAACCAATCCTTTCAGCGACAGGGTCTGCCACACGACTGTGGCTAAAATGATTGGTTTGTTTTGTCCCCCACCAAAAAAGAAGCAATTAATCTCTCCTTGCACAACCTGACTCTACAGCGGCAAGATGTCGTCTGAATCCTCAGATTCTCACCCGCCTTCAGTGTTTACATCCTCATCCTCACAGAGAAATAATATTAAAACAAACCACATAATTTAGGTGTTGGTGGACTGCTTACACTATTACCCGAAGTTTCTGAACTTGACAATGACTTATGATGTATGCACTGTAGGTGACGTATAAGGGAGGATGTTCCTAGGTGGTTTACGTCCTTACCCCTACTTATTATGGATTGACAAAGGCAACAGATGGTTTGAAACCTGTTGTCCAGATTTGTGGAGAAATAATTCCACACCGAAGAGGTGACTTTTTTGGTATTTTGCTCAGGCATGACATAGGGCTTTTTTATCCCATGGCCAACAACTGTCTATTCAAACAAACCACATCACCATCAGAATCCTCATCTTCAATATCCTCCTCAGTGCCAGCTACAACAATATCCTCCTCATCCTGGTGTACTTCTATAGTGACATCCTCAATCTCAGTATCAGCAACTGGACTGGCGGTGCTCCTCCCAGCACTTGCAGAGGGTGTGCAAATGGTGGTAAGAGCCTCCTCTTCCCATACAGTGTTACAGTGTTGTGAAGGTCAGGCCTAGACATTGCAACCGCGGTCAGTGTACATTTATTTTCACTGCATGCCAGATTTTTTACAGCATACAAGACAGGGCCAGTGTACATTTATTTTAACAACAGCACCCCAGTATTTTTACAGCATACAAGAAAGGGCCAGTGTACATTTATTTTAACAGCAGTACCCCAGATGTTTTACAGCATAAAAGACAGGGTAAGTGTACATTTATTTTTACTGCACCCCAGATTTTTTCAGCATACAAGACATGACCAATGTACATTTATTTTAACAGCAGCACCCTAGATTATTTACAGCATACAAGACAGGGCCGGTGTACATTTATTTTAACAGCAACACACCAGATTTTTTTTTACAGCATACAAGACAGGGCTAGTGTACATTTATTTTGACAGCAGCACCATATATTTTCTACAGCATACAAGACAGGGCCAGTGTACATTTATTTTCACTGCACCAAGGATTTTTTTTAGTCAGCACCCCTGTATTTTCACAGAATACAGGAGGACAGTGCCCCTGCCCCCTGTACAACACAGTGACAGCCAGGACAGCAATACCCTTGTACAGCTGCAGCACCCCTAACAGCACATGAATCACCAGTGACAGCCAGGACAGCACCCCTAACAGCACAGGTACACCACAGTGACAGGAACAGCACCCCTACAAAGCACACACTGACCCAACCTGACGCCACCACCCACAGAGAGACAGAGGTCTGTCTCCCTCACGCTCCAAGTCCGGAGTGAAAATGTCAGCAACGCGCAGCTATTTATATGGAATCCAAAACCTGCGAGAATCCAACAGTATGATGATGATGTTTTGCCTCGTTCTGGTTTCCAAATCTGCCTGGAAGTCCCGAGCCAGACTTGGGTTATGACTCAGAACGGGATGTTCGGGGGGGTTTGGTCCTCTGAGAACCAAACCCACTCATCTCTACTAAAAATACCTGTTTTAAGGATAATGAACTTCTCATGGGTCATTGTTGTGTACTTACATAGAAACATAGAATTTGACGGCAGATAAGAACCACTTGGCCCATCTAGTCTGCCCCTTTTTATTTTATCCTTGAGGCAATCTCAACCCTTTTTTAACCTTGATTCTTTGTAAGGATATTCATATGCCTGTCCCAAGCATGTTTAAATTGCCCTACAGTCTTAGCCTCTACCACCTCTGATGGGAGGCTATTCCACTTATCCACTACCCTTTCTGCGAAGTAATTTTTCCTTAAATTTCCCCTGAACCTCCCCCCCTCCAGTCTCAATGTATGCCCTCGAGTTCTAATACTTCTTTTCCTTTGAAGAATGTTTCCCTCCTGAACTTTGTTAAGACCCTTTATATATTTGAAAGTTTCTATCATGTCTCCCCTTTCCCTTCTCTCCTCCAAACTATACATGTTAAGATCTTTTAGCCTTTCCGGGTAAGTTTTGTGATGTAGGCCATGCACCATTTTAGTTGCCCTTCTTTGTACACTCTCTAATGTATTTATATCCTTCTGGAGATAGGGTCTCCAGAACTGGACACAGTATTCCAGATGGGGCCGTACCAATGACCTATACAGTGGCATTATCACTTCTCTGATTATCACTGCTACTGATTCCTCTCCCTATGCAACCAAGCATCTGACTTGCCTTTCTCATTGCTTTGTTGCATTGCTTTCCTGCCTTCAAGTCACTTGAAATAGTGACTCCTAAATCTCTTTCCTCCTCAGTAGTTTCCATTATAGTACCCTTGATACTATACTTAGCCTTTGGGTTTTTGAGACCCAAGTGCATGATTTTGCATTTTTTAGCATTAAACTGTAGTTGCCACGTTCTTGACCATTTCTCAAGCCTACCTAGGTCATTAATCATTTGTTTGACCCCTCCCGGTGTGTCTACCCTGTTGCATATCTTTGTATCATCTGCAAAAAGGCATATCTTCCCTTCAATACCATCTGCAATGTCACCAACAAAGATATTAAAGAGAACTGGACCAAGTACAGATCCCTGGGGTACTCCACTGGTAACATTTCCCTCCATAGATTGCACTCCATTAACTACGACTGTCTGTTTCCTATCCTGCAACCAGGTTCTTATCCATTTAAAAAGTCAATAAGATTTGTTTGGCATGATCTCCCACCAGTAAATCCATGCTGTTTTGGATCCTGTAAGTTGTTTGATTTAAGATATTCCACTACTCTTTCTTTTAATAGTTTTTCCATTACTTTCCCTACTACTGATGTAAGGCTTACTGGTCTGTAGTTACTTGCTTCTTCCTTGCTTCCACTTTTGTGCAGTGGAACTACATTTGCTCTTTTCCAGTCCTCTGGAATAGCACCTGTATTTAGTGACTGGTTAAATAAATCTGTTAAAGGTGTAACCAGCACAACTTTTAGCTCTTTGAGTATCCTTGGGTGTATCCCATCTGGTCCCATTGATTTATCCACTTTTAGTTTTGAAAGTTCTGTTAGGACCTTCTCCTCTGTAAATGTATTTTCATCTACCTTATTTTTATGAATGTCCTTGCAATTTAACTGTGGCCCCATCCCTTCTTCTGTAGTAAATACTGAGCAAAAATAATTATTTAGGTGATCTGCTATTGCCGTGTCTCCCTCCACCAAATGCCCACTCTCTGTCTTAAGTCTTATTATTCCTCCATTTGATTTTCTCCTTTCACTTATATACTTAAAAAAAAGTTTTGCCCCCTTTATCTACTGACTGGGCCATTTTCTCCTCAGCTTCTGCCTTTGCACGTCTGATCACTTTCTTAGCATCCTTCCGTCTGTCCAGATACACCTCTTTGTCGTTATTATTTTGAGTCTGTTTGTATTTCCTAAAAGCCATCTTTTTTGCTTTCACGCTAGTTGATACTACTTTTGTGAACCACACTGGCTTCCTTTTCCTTGTGCTTTACCTAACCATTTTGATACAAAGGTCTGTTGCACTTAGTAATGCACTTTTCATTTTTTTCCACCTCTCCTGCACTCCTTCCAAGTTCCTCCAGTCTGCCAATGAATCACTTAAACATCTCCCCATTTTTGCAAAGTCTGCATTTCTAAAATCCAACACCTTTGTTTTTGTGTGAGAGGAGTTGGATCCTGTCTTTATACTAAACCATACTGCTTGATGATCACTGGATCCCAGGTGCTCACCCACATATATATCAGATATCCTATCACCATTTGTAAGAATTAGATCTAATATTGAGTCTTTGCGAGTTGGCTCCCTCACCAATTGCTTGAGAGATGCTCCCTGTAAGGAATGTAGAAATTTGCAACTTGTAGCTGAACTTGCAAAAGACCCCTCCCAATTTACATAAGGTAAATTAAAGTCTCCCATGATTATGACTTCTCCCTTAAAAGCCATTTTAGAGATGTCCAACAATAGGTTCCTGTCCAAATCCTGCCCCTGGCCTGGTGGTCTATAGATCACCCCAATGCGAATAATGTCCTTCTTCCCAGTTTCTATGGTGACCCAAAGGGCCTCAGTTTTGGCTTCAATATTTTGTATTAAAGTAGCATTTATGCTTTTTTTCACATACATTGCTACCCCTCCTCCTATTCTTCCTATTCTATCTTTCCTAAATAAATTGTATCCTGGTATAGCTAAGTCCCAGTCATGATTCTCATTGCACCAAGACTCTGTAATTGCCACAAAATCCAGGTTATCCCTTGTCATTATCGCAATTAGCTCTGGAATTTTGTCTCCTAAGCTCCTAGCATTTGCAGACATAGCTTTAAGAATTTTTTGTGTGCATTTGTTAGTAGTAGCCATGTCCAGAGCGTACAAAATAAATGACAAGTTTAAAGTTGAAATTACCTGTTTGGGGATGTTGCTCAGTATTTGTTTTCTTTTACTAATCAGTAATCATACTCTGTCCTTTACACCATGACTATACCTTACTAAATATAAAGACATAGCACACCTGACCACAATGGGTAAATGTTCAAAGGAGGTAATCACCAGTCAGTATGCAATAATAAACTGTTTCACTGAGCTACTTCCCCACACATGCAATGACATTTTCAAGAAATCATTACATAAAGAAACATACATAAGTTTGCATAAGAGAGAACTGTAGTGAGCAGATTGGGGATGCCTTTTCATAGGTTTTTTAAAAACAGATGATATGCATAAGATGAATTACATACTTTTGAGGCATTAAGGCAGTCCTTTTGTGGTAGTGTTGGTGTGTTGATGTTTTTCTTCTGGTTTCCTTCGGTTTAACGCAGGTATAACGCTATTTTTATAATAACACTTTTATGTCAGCACTTCTATGGAAGCACATCCAGCCGATGGCTATCCAACCGTAAACTAGACTTCAAATAGGAACAATATCCATGTGAATGCAATGATTGCAAACTCCACCCAAAACCATTCCCCTTTAAACTAAGGCCATAAATTAGCTTAGAAAAACAGACATTACATACCAATAAGGCAGCCAACTATATCTCTACAAAGAGAAAAACATACAAAAAAAAACAAACACCCTTTTTCAATATACCTAGGCTATTCAATCATGAAATTCATTTGACATAATCAGCAAATGCAGTACAACTTGCTGGGATGTGTAGTTCCACAAATCATACCTAGGCTATTCAATCATGAAATTTATTTGACATAATCAGCAAATGCAGTACAACTTGCTGGGATGTGTAGTTCCACGAATCATACCTAGGCTATTCAATCATGAAATTCATTTGACATAATCAGCAAATGCAGTACAACTTGCTGGGATGTGTAGTTCCACAAATCATACCTAGGCTATTCAATCATGAAATTTATTTGACATAATCAGCAAATGCAGTACAACTTGCTGGGATGTGTAGTTCCACGAATCATACCTAGGCTATTCAATCATGAAATTCATTTGACATAATCAGCAAATGCAGTACAACTTGCTGGGATGTGTAGTTCCACGAATCATACCTAGGCTATTCAATCATGAAATTTATCCCCAAGATAAAACAATTTTTGTTTCTCAAAAATGGGGAGACTTTTATTAGTACAAGGCACACCACTTACATCATTATTCTAAGTATTTACACACTGTATAAAAAGTTGCACAAATGAAATATGTTGATAAATTTATTTATTATAGCTGTACCATCTTTGGTTCCCCCCTCTCTATCCCCTGAGGCCCCATGTAGCACAATAGGAAACCTTCCAATTACATTAGCATGGAATGCTGCACACGTAAATGTGATTGATGCCACAGACAGCGCAAGAAGAATTACTCTTACAAGTCCTATTCAACAGTGCTCAGTAATAGCTCTATAAGGGGGTGGAAGCAGCACTTAATGATGGTAGTTGGCCATAAATAAACAACTCCATTTAAGTACATTTGTTGAGATACCGTAACAAAAATAACAAACTTGGGGCCTGAGCCTATGGTGCCTGATTATAAGATATTGTTTGGTCTACTTGCCTTGAAAAAAAAAAAAACACCCTATCTTTTAAAAACAAAATAAATAACACCAATAAAAAACTCAACTTGTTAAAAAACTACATGAAGCTCTCAGGGAACGAAACAGAATGTGCTTGTACAAAGCATGCCTGATGACACTTACTATAATAGATGCCGAATCTGTCCATGTAGTAGCACAAACAGTCATGCAGGGAAGAACAGAACCTTTATTCATACAAATAGATAGAACCAGCAATACATAAAAGGTTCCTGCCAGTAGCTAACTAGATCACGTAGTGAATGAGACTGCCCAGCAAATGAAAAATGACATCACTATGTAGAAAACACGAATAGGTGAATCGGGAGAATAATGGAGCATAAAATATTAGATGTAAATGGTACTGAATGAGTTCATTAGGACAATCTATCATGTTAAAGCCTGTGTAAGTCACATAGCATTATGGCATATGATTACTTTGCAATGCAAAATCCCTCAAAGTAAGTGAATTATAGATAAAACCTTGTAATGAAACATATAACATGTTAGCACTAAAATAATTTGTCTAAATATAACCACTGATAAACAAAAATAAAGAAAATGTTGAGAGCAGATATAGGGGCTAATTCAGGTTGGATTGCAGTGTGCTATCTAACCAGAATTTTTGCTGAAAAGATGCGGGCGCATGTGCAGCACCCGTTCTGCGCATGCACCCGCATTTTTAGCCGGGAAGCCACAGAAAATGCGTTTGCCTGTTCCTGTCAATCGGTTGCGGGGCAGGGCAGCAACGCTCCATTTCCAGGTAGGAGACAGAGCATTGCGGGGGCGGAGCAATGCAAATGGTGGGCGGTGCGGCGCAAATGGGGCATGTCGGGGGCATGATCGCGGCGGTTGCGTGACATCACACGCAGCTGCCGCGATGGGTAAGATGGTGCCAGGTCTCCTGCCAGCAGGAGGCATCAAGAATTTTTACGATGAAGCAGAAATTGCGAGGCGATTGCAATTTCTGCTTCATCAAGGGGGGAGGCGCCGGTCAGCATGCTGGGCGACCTTGCCCAGCGATGGGCGTCCCCCAACATGCAATCCAAAAGATAGCAAATTCTGCGGATTGGCAGAATTTGCTATCCTTACTGAATTAGCCCCATAAACAATGTACGTGTTAAAGCCGCCAATCATCAATACACTAATTCAGAGTTAGGTAACCTGTGGCACACCAGCTGCTATGGAACTACACTTCCTATAATGCCCTGCAACAAGTTTTAGCATGCTCTAATAGCAAAACCGTGGCAGGGGATGCTGGGATATGTAGTTACACAGCAGCTAAAGTTCCGGGAGTTGCCTACCCCTGTACTAATTTATTTATCTAATAAAAAATACTCAGTTGACAAGGAGTCTTGGAGACATGTAAGTTGGGCTTGGGAGAGAGCCCACAGGGGGTTATATAGAGGATATTTATAACAGTGATACATAAATCCTTTCTTCCAACCTTTCAACTGTGCACTCACCAGCAGTCAGGAGATCTGAACTTGAAAATGAAGGCATTAAGTGTCATTTAGGATGGTGAATGAGGAAAAAGGTGCATTTGTACAAATCTAATTTTATTGTGAGGACATTTTTATTAGAGTAAACTTCTGCTTTATTAACACAGTTTTCATTAGTGTCAGTGCCAATAATATGCACAGTCAGAGCCGGTGTACAGTATTTAGGTAGTTTCCATACTAAACATTACAGCAGGAGACTTTTCTACAATAGCTGTTTAATAGAGTAATTTCCAGCAAGAGACTTTTGTCTGTTTAGTGTTTGCCAGTAGAAATGTCAGTTCTAATGTTCTGTAGTAGCTACTGAGGTTTATTGGCACAATCAAAGTTTCCTGGCAGAGGGAAGAAGATAAATATGGTTTACAGTTAAACAAGAGCACAGAAGCATCGGCACTGAGTGGCCTCTTTGATCTAGTCCAAACATTATCAAGTAGACTTCTCCCACGTGGCTGCCTGGAATGATCTTCCTTGTTCTATTAAACTTTACCTTACACTTTAGAGAAGAAGGAAATCCATTACATTTCGCAGCCATATTGTCAATATAAGTGTGTGGACTTTATGGGGTCAATTCGATTATAATGAAATGACCTGGGGAAGCAAGTAAATGTGGTTATATGCCGGTACCTCTGGATTTGTAGATTCATGAAGATGCAAGCAAAAATGCTAAAGTCCAGTCTAAATGCGGCAAGATGGCCACTGTACTGCTGTTCTTTCCCACCAAATAAAGCCAACTAATACAGGACACAAAAGGGTGGAGGAGTAGGGCCAGCAAGAAAAGATGCAGGTAGACTAACCCAGTATTGCAAGTTTGGTAGCATGCTCAGGTATGGCATACCATTTACAATTTCACCACCAATATGCTGTACCACCTTCTCCATTTGCCAGGCTCCCGCTGAGATTTTGTTACCAGCGGGCACCTGGAGGCTTCTTCCCCGCAGCCAGAGGCTAGAGCTCACTCCCAGTTCCACGCCCAGCAAGCTGCATGCCTGCTCCTCCCAGTCCCTGCCCACCTCCGGGAGCTTGCTGATTCGGAAGATGCCATCCAGAGTCGGGTGCATAGATTGACTCACGAGATGATGATATCATCTCGCGAGATCCTAGCAGGATGTCTACAACAAGGAATAAATAGGCAGGTGAGACACACATACATCCCCCCTCCTCCCCCCCACTACTACTGAGGAAGATGAGAGAATGTACTACTACAGTGGGAGATGGGAGAATGTACTACTACAGCGGGAGATGGGAGAATGTACTACTACAGAAGTAGATGGAAAAATGTACTGCTACAGAGGGAGATGGGAGAATGTACTATTACTGAGGAAGATGGGAGAATGCACTACTACATAGGGATATGGGAGAATGTACTACTACAGAGGGAGATGGGAAAATTTATTACTACAGAGGGAGATGGGAAAATGTATTACTACAGAGGGAGATGGGAGAATGTACTACTACTGAAGAAGATAAAAGAATGTACCACCACTGAGGAAGATGGGAGAATGTACTACTGCATGTAGGATATGGGAGGATGTACTACTACAGAGGGAGATGGGTGAATGTACTACTACAGAGGGAGATGGGAAAATATACTACTACAGAGGGAGATTGGAGAATGTACAACTGCATGGAGGATATGGGAGAAGGTACTACTACAGGGGGAGATTGGAGAATGAACTACTACTGGGGGAGATGGAAGGATGTACTATTACTGAGGAAGATGGGATAATGTACTACTACAGAGGGAGATGGAAGTATGTACTACTACTGGTTGAGATGGGATAATGTACAACTGCAGAGGGAGATGGGAGAATGTACCACTACTGAGGAAGATGAGAGAATGTACTACTGCATGGAGGATATGGGAAAATGTACTACTACAGAGGGAGATGGGAGAATGTACTACTACAGAGGGAGATGGGAGAATGTACTACTACTGAGGTAGATGGGAGAATGCACTACTACAGAGGGAAGTGGGAGAATGTACTACTTCATGGAGGAAATGGGAGAATGTACCAATACAGGAGGAGATAGGAGAATGTACTTCCATTGAGGGTGAATGTACTACTGATGGAGGATATGGGAGAATGTACTACTACAGAGGGAGATGGGAGAATATACTACTACTGGGGGAGATTGGAAAATGTACTACTAAAGAGGGAGATGGGAGAATGTACTACTACTGGGGGAGATGGGAAAATGTACTACTGCTGGGGGAGATGGGAAAATGTACTACTGCTGGGGGAGATGGGAGAATGTACTACTACAGAAGGAGGTGGTAGATTGTAGTACTACTGGGGGAGATGGGAAAATGTATTACTACAGAGGGAGATGGGAGAATGTATTACTACAGAGGGAGATGGGAGAATTTACTACTACAGAAGGAGATGGGAAAATGTACTGCTACAGAGGGAGATGGGAGAATGTACTACTACAGAGGGAGATGGGAGAATGTACTACTACTTCCGTAACCGGCTGAGCTGGGACTGGAAGTGAGAGTGACAGTGCACGAGTACATGCACGGAAGGAGATGTGAGCTGGGTGCCGGAGCCGGGAGCAAGGAGCCGGGAGCATGGAGCTGGGGGGCCGTGACCAGGGAGCCAGGAGCCAAGGAGCTGGGCTGTGACCAGGGAGCAGGGAGCCGACCATGACCAGGGAGCCGGAAGTGCTGAGAAGCCGGGAACATGGCCGTGTGAGGGACGGAGGTGCTGGGAGCCTGAGCTGCAGCAGCAGTGTGTGGGAGCTTGTGATAAGGCTGACCGACAGAAGAGAGGTAAAAGAAGAAGGAAGGAGGTGAAGCTGTGCAGCAGATAAGTATCAGCTTACCTACTATATTGTTTAAGTGACTTTTTTATTATTTCTTTCCCCCTTGTCCCTGTCTGAATTACCAATTACTGTTCTGTGTGATTATTGTTTCTCTTCACAGCTAGGCTATAGTTCCGTATTGTATTTCATTGTCTGTATTGTTTTTTTTGCTGAGAGTAACAGGTCAGAGTTAGAGTTTTAAACATAATGGGAGGGGCCGTGATTGAGAACCTCACTCAGTGCATGTCGTGCAAGATGTACGCGCACCTGGAGCAACCGTCCCAGTGTGAGTGCATCTGCGCGGGGTGCATGCGAATGGCTGCCCTAGAAGCCCGGGTAACTGATCTAGAGCAAACCGTTGTAAGACTGAGAGATATTTACAATCTCAAGCAAAGCTTAGATAGAACGATGGAGGAGTTGCAGGGGGAGACACTGGTAGATGAGGATGAACAGGTAGCCATCTGGGTCACAGTTGGAAGAAGAAGAAGAGGGGGAGACAGGACATCTCTGATCTGCCAAACCCCAAGAAATTTGCCCGTTTGGATGAAGATTCTGAGGATGGCAGTGAGGAAATGACAGAGCTGGAGAAGACTATTCCCTCTAGCAACCATAGGAACCTCCAGCACAGATGGGGAAAAAGTAAGCGAGGTACCTAGTCAGATTGAGGTGGTAGGGGATTCTATTATCAGGAAGACAGACGAGGTAATCTGCTACCGGGACCGTTATCACCGTACAGTCTGTTGTTTCCTGGGTGATTGGGTATGACACATTGCGGACTGGGTAGATAGATTGTTGGGAGGGGCTGGGAATGACCCGGTGGTCTTGGTGCACATTGGCACCAACTACAAAGTTAGTGGTAGGTGGGATGTCATTAAGAAAGACTATAGGGACTAAGGCAAGGACATCTAAGGTAATATTATCGAAATATTACCTGTGCCACGTGCTAGCCTAGGGAGACAGAGGGAGATTAGGGAGGTAAATGTGTGATTTAGAGACTGGTGTAGGAAAGAAGGGTCTGTGTTCCTGGAACAATGGGCAGACTTCTCAGTCAGGTGCCATCTTTTTTGTCGCGATGGATTGCATCTGAATGAGGAGGGCGGAGCAGTGCTGGGGGGCAGGGTGGTTAGGAGGTTGGAGGAGCTTTTTAACTAGATGGCTGCATTGGCGTTCTCCTCCCAGCGGTTGTAAATTGGTTTAATAGAATTGACAGGTACATGGAAATGAATGACATACTGTCTTCGGTTGATGATGGTTATACATCTTTCAGAGACACGTGGTTGAGATGGACGAATTTTAAAGACTCCCCTATTTTCAAGAAGATCCTCATACCTAGCACACCTCAGACCCCCTAGACATTCCTATAACTGGATGTTACTCCTTTTGGCTCACCTCTCTTTACTTTGTCATTATCTTTTCTATATTTGATCAGGTCTTTTCTACTTGTATTCCTTTTATTCTTTTATCTTTCCTTTGTATTTCTTCTTTTCTTTCTTTTCTTTTTATTGTCTTGGACTTCGGTTTGCTGTGTTTTCATCACTAGTTTTCCGAAAAGATTTTTTTCATGGTTCTTCTAAATTTCTGTACTGTTCCATTTGCTTGGCATTCTACTATATATCCCGCACCAGACTAAATAATTCAATTACAGTGGTGATAATGTATTAAGAGAAAAACCAGCTAATTATACCTTTCTCTTCTAAATTTCAACTTTTGAGTGCTGGAGGTGCTCCTGCAATCAAAATAGACAAAACATTGGACAATGTGTTTGTTGCAAAGAGGCAACAAAGAGAATGAATTGCTTTTTGTTGCCTCTTTGCAACAAACACATTGTCCACTGTTCCATTTGCTTCTCTGATGATATATGTATATTTAAATGAGGTTACAGCAAAGTGTTTAGCTGTGATTCATTTATCCTTTATTGATGACTACATTGACGATTGCTGTTTACTGCATTTGTTATCTTTTATAGTTTTGATTTGTGTCTATTCTATTGTGATGTTCCGAATTTCAATCCAATAAAAATAATTTGCATTAAACTAGATGTCTGGGGGGAGGGATTAGAAAGAAACTACGGGATCATTAGTGAGTGCAGCAAGGGGGGAGGTATTAAGTATAATGGGGGTGAAGAAAGGGGGAGGGGAAGAACAGCAAGAATAGGAAAATCAGGGAATGCTAAAGTAAGAAGGGAAAGGATACCAATGAATAGACAAATAGATAAGGGTATTACTAACCTAAAATGTATGCTTGCAAACGTAAGAAGCCTTTCAGGCAAAATGGGGGAACTAGAACTGCTTGTACTAAAGGAACAATACGATATTATAGGTATCACGGAGACATGGTGGGATGAATAAAAAAAAAGGATAGAAAACAGAGAGTTGTGGTAAATGGAGTGCATTCACAGGAGGGAAATGTTACCAGTGGAGTACCCCAGGGATCTGTACTTGGACCAGTGCTTTTTAATATCTTTATTGGTGACATTGCAAATGGCATTAAAGGGAAAGTATGCCTTTTTGCAGTTGACACAAAGGTATGCAACAGGGTAGACACACCAGGTGGGGTAAAACAAATGATTGAGGATCTAGGTAGACTAGAGGAATGGTCAAGAGTCTGGCAATTACAGTTTAATGCCAAAAAATGCAAAATCATGCACTTGGGTCTCAAAAATCCTAAAGCTAAATACAGTATTAATGGCACTATACTGGAAACTACTGAGGAGGAAAGGGATCTAGGAGTCACTATTTCAGATGACTTAAAGGCAGGTAAGCAATGTAACAAGGCAATGAGGAAGGCTAGTCAAATGCTTGGCTGCATTGGGAGAGGAATCAGCAGCAGAAAGAAAGAAGTAATAATGCCACTGTATAGGTCATTGGTACGGCCTCATCTAGAATACTGTATTCAGTTCTTGAGGCCATATCTTCAGAAGGATATTAATACATTAGAAACTGTACAAAGGAGGGCAACTAAAATGGTGCATGGCCTACATCACAAAACTTACCCAGAAAGACTAAGAAATCTCAATATGTATAGTTTGGAGCAGAGAAGGGAAAGGGGGGACATGATAGAAACTTTCAAATATATCAAGGGTTTTAACAAAGTCCAGGAGGGAAACATTCTCCAAATGAAGAGAAGCAAAAGGACACGAGGACATGCACTGAGACTGGAGGGGGGGAGGTTCAGGGGAAATTTGCGGAAAAATTATTTCACAGAAAGGGTAGTGGACAAGTGGAATAGCCTCCCATCAGAGGTGGTAGAGGTTAAGACAGTAGAGCAATTTAAACATGCATGGGATAGACATAAGGATATCCTTACAAAGAAATAAGAATCAAATAAGGTTAGAGATAAAAAATAATATAAAAAAAAAGGGGCAGACTAGATGGGCCAAGTGGTTCTTATCTGCCGACAAATTCTATGTTTCTATGATTCCCACCATTGGGAAGCTAACTTGGAGGGTAATACTCTTTTAAAAAGAGACAGGGCTATTAAAAGAAGGGGTGGTGTATGTCCTTATATTAAACCATTTCTAAAACCATACTTAAAGGAGGGTATTTATGAGGGAACTGGAGATATTGTGGAGACATTATGGGCTGAAATTTTTATGGGAAAGAAAAGTACAAAAAAACTTTTAATTAAACCGCCTGATATTAATGTGACTAAGGAAGCGCAACTCTTGATGCAAATCAAGAAAGCTACAGGGCTGGGGAAGGTCCCAATCTTTGGGGACTTTAATTATTCAGACATAAATTGAGCTAGCGAATCATGTAATACAGCTAGGGGTAATAGGTTCATAAATATGCTAAAGGATAATTACTTGTCACAAATAGTTGAGGAACTAAGCAAATGACTGTCCAACAGTCCTTTGCGAGGAAGATGAAATTTGACAGCAGTCATCCTGTTGCAAAGCGGATAACTGAGGCCTTGACAGCTATGTTGGTATTAGTCATGCGTCTGGTATCCGCCATTAGTGCAGTGGGACTGCAGTGCCACTCCTAGATGGGCCAGGTGTTTGTGCCGCATACTGTGTCGCTTAACTTAGTCATACAGCTTCCTCATTGCATCTCTTTTACTTCTTTGCATGATGTGCTGTTTGGGGCCTAGTTTTTTATGTGCTTTCCTGTCTGCCACTGCAGTGCCACTCCTAGATGGGCCAGGTGTTTGTGCCGCACATTTGCTTAGCTTAGTCATACAGGTACCTCATGGCATCTCTTTTACTTCTTTGCATGATGTGCTGTTTGGGGACTATTTTTTTTAAGTGCCATCCTGTCTGCCACTGCAGTGCCACTCCTAGATGGGCCAGGTGTTTGTGCCGCACATTTGCTTAGCTTAGTCATACAGCTACCTCATGGCATCTCTTTTACTTCTTTGCATGATGTGCTGTTTGGGGACTAGTTTTTTAAGTGCCATCATGTCTGCCACTGCAATGCCACTCCTATATGGGCCAGTTATTTGTGCCACACACATGTGTCACTTAACTTAGTCATACAGCTACCTCATTTGCACTTCTTTTACTTCTTTGCATGATGTGCTGTTTGGGGACTAGTTTTTTTAAGTGCCATCCTGTCTGTCACTGTGTGCCACTCCTATATGGGAGGTGTTTGTGCTGCACACTTGTGTCACTTAGCTTAGTCATACAGCTACATTGAAGCAACTTTTAGGCCTAAAAACAATATTGTGAGGTGTTTAGAATAGACTGGAAATGAGTGAAAATAAATGTTATTGAGATTAATAATACCGTAGGAACAAAATTACCCCCAAATTCTGTGATTTTAGCTATTTTTATATATTTTTTTAAAAATCATCCAGATCCAAAACCAAAAGCCGAAAGGGTGGTTTTGGCAAAACCAATCCAGATCCAAAACACAAGCGAGGATCCAGCTCCAAAACCAAAACACAAAAAGTTCCCGCCGCACATCTCTAGTTACTAGGTTACTACAGAGGGAGAGGGGGGAATATACTACTACTGGGGGAGGTGGGAGAATGTATTACAGGTTGAGTATCCCTTATCCAAAATGCTTGGGACCAGAGGTATTTTGGATATAGGATTTTTCCGTATTTTGAAATAATTGCATACCATAATGAGATATTATGGTGATGGGACCTAAATATAAGCACAGAATGCATTTATGTTACATATACACCTTATACACACAGCCTGAAGGTAATTTTAGCCAATATTTTTTATAACTTTGTGTATTAAACAAAGTGTGTCTACATTCACACAATTCATTTATGTTTCATATACAGCTTATACACACAGCCTGAAGGTCATTTAATACAATATTTTTAATAACTTTGTGTATTAAACAAAGTTTGTGTACATTGAGCCATCAAAAACAAAGGTTTCACTATCTCACTCTCACTCAAAAAACTCAGTATTTCGGAATATTCCGTATTTCGGAATATTTGGATATGGGATACTCAACCTGTACTACAGAGGGAGATGGGAGAATGTACTAGTGGGAGAACTAGCGAGTGGTGGGCCCCATCTGTGCAAAACACAAATGCACACAAGATCGATCTATCTAACTAGTACATAACAGTGTTCACTCTAGGCAGGTTGCTGACCATTGAGGAGGGAGCTCTTTAACTTAAACTAAATTTTGGATGCATCATTGGAACTTACTGTATGTATACTTCATTTATACGTTGGCATCAACCTGGTGGTTTTCGTGTCATTATTATCCTCGAGTGCCGTTGCTTGTTCATTTTCTTCGATACGGAGTACATTATATGCTTCGTCAACTGTATGTTAATAACATTATTTTTTATGCAAAATTCCCTCACTTTTCCTTCTTTTTTAATAAAATCTTTGTTTTAATATAACACTCCTTTTTAATGTTATGTTGTTATACTGTATGTATATAGCACATATTATCCACTGTGCATATACTGTATTTATTATAAACTGTATACAATTGGGCCCCCATTTATCAAATTGTTTCTAGAGCTGTGTAATTTTAAGTTTTCACTCGCCGTGATATTTTCTTGTTTTCATACATTTGTTCATCAAGCATGTGTAACACTCGGGGTAAGTATCACGTGGAAAGTTACAATTTACAAGTAAGTATTAGGGAGTAAGTTTCCCTGGAAATTCACGATATAGTTCAAATTACAATTAGCACAGACATTAATTACACAGTTGCTCCTTGGTAGTTTTTATTTAGCTGGAATGCTTCTGGGTAACTTTTTCTCTACTGTAAAGCTTAGAAGTAGCTATCACAATTTATAATTACACTTTGTGCATGCAATACACATTACCACAAAACATTACAGAATGTATTATCCACCACCAACAATCTTAACGAACTAATAAAAGCAACAAAAGTAATAATAAGATTTTACTTACCGATAAATCTATTTCTCATAGTCCGTAGTGGATGCTGGGGACTCCGTCAGGACCATGGGGGAATAGCGGCTCCGCAGGAGACAGGGCACAAAAGCAAGCTTTTAGGATCACATGGTGTGTACTGGCTCCTCCCCCCATGACCCTCCTCCAAGCCTCAGTTAGGTACTGTGCCCGGACGAGCGTACACAATAAGGAAGGATCTTGAATCCCGGGTAAGACTCATACCAGCCACACCAATCACACCGTACAACTTGTGATTTGAACCCAGTTAACAGTATGATAACAATGAAGTAGCCTCTAAAAAAGATGGCTCACAACAATAATAACCCGATTTTTTTGTAACAATAACTATGTACAAGTAATGCAGACAATCCGCACTTGGGATGGGCGCCCAGCATCCACTACGGACTATGAGAAATAGATTTATCGGTAAGTAAAATCTTATTTTCTCTAACATCCTAGTGGATGCTGGGGACTCCGTCAGGACCATGGGGATTATACCAAAGCTCCCAAACGGGCGGGAGAGTGCGGATGACTCTGCAGCACCGAATGAGAGAACTCCAGGTCCTCCTCAGCCAGGGTATCAAATTTTGTAGAATTTAGCAAACGTGTTTGCCCCTGACCAAGTTGCAGCTCGGCAAAGTTGTAAAGCCGAGACCCCTCGGGCAGCCGCCCAAGATGAGCCCACCTTCCTTGTGGAATGGGCATTTACAGATTTTGGCTGTGGCAGGCCTGCCACAGAATGTGCAAGCTGAATTGTACTACAAATCCAACGAGCAATAGTCTGCTTAGAAGCAGGAGCACCCAGCTTTTTGGGTGCCTACAATATAAACAGCAAGTCAGACTTTCTGACTCCAGCCGTCCTGGAATTATATATATATATATATTTTCAGGGCCCTGACAACGTCTAGCAACTTGGAGTCCTCCAAGTCCCTAGTAGCCGCAGGCACCACAATAGGTTGTTTCAGGTGAAACGCTGACACCACCTTAGGAAGAAACTGGGGACGAGTCCGCAGTTCTGTCCTGTCCCGAATGGAAAATCAAATATGGGCTTTTGTAAGACAAAGCCGCCAATTTTGACAATCGCCTGGCCGAGGCCAGGGCCAACAGCATGGTCACTTTCCATGTGAGATATTTCAAATCCACAGATTTGAGTGGTTCAAACCAATATGATTTGAGGAATCCCAACACTACGTTGAGATCCCACGGTGCCACTGGAGGCACACAAGGGCTGTATATGCAATACTCCCTTGACAAACGTCTGGACTTCAGGAACTGAAGCCAATTCTTTCTGGAAGAAAATCTATAGGGCCGAAACTTGAACCTTAATGGACCCCAATTTGAGGCTCATAGACACTCCTGTTTGCAGGAAGTGCAGAAATCGACCTAGTTGAAATTTTTTCGTGGGGCCTTCCTGGCCTCACCCACGCAACATATTTTTACCACATGTGGTGATAACGTTGTGCGGTCACCTCCTTCCTGGCTTTGACCAGGGTAGGTATGACCTCTTCCGGAATGCCTTTTCCCTTAGGATCCGGCGTTCAAACCGCCCTGCCGTCAAACGCAGTCGCGGTAAGTCTTGGAACAGACAAGGTCCCTGCTGGAGCAGGTCCTTTCTTAAAGGCCGATGCCACGGTTCCTCTTGGAACAGACATGGTACTTGCTGAAAGCAAATCCCTTCTTAGCTCCCGAGGCCATTAGTCCTCTGTGAGCATCTCTTGAAGTTCCGGTTACCAAGTCCCTCTTGGCCAATCCGGAGCCACGAGTATAGTTCTTACTCCTCTATGTCTTATAATTCTCAATACCTTGGTTATGAGAAGCAGAGGAGGGAACACATACACCGACTGTTACACCCACGGTGTTACCAGGACGTCCACAGCTATCGCCTGAAGGTCTCGTGACCTGGCGCAATACCTGTCCCATTTTTTTGTTCGGGCGGGACGCCATCATGTCCACCTTTGGTCTTTCCCAACGGTTCACAATCATGCTGAAAACTTCCCGATGAAGTTCCCACTCTCCCGGGTGGAGGTCGTGCCTGCTGAGGAAGTCTGCTTCCCAGTCGTCCACTCCCGGAATGAACACTGCTGACAGTGCTATCACATGATTTTCCGCCTAGCGAAAAATCCTTGCAGTTTTGCCACTGCCCTCCTGCTTCTTGTGCCGCCCTTTCTGTTTACGTGGGCGACTGCCGTGATGTTATCCCACTGGATCAATACCGGCTGACCTTGAAGCAGAGGTCTTGCTAAGCTTAGAGCATTATAAATTTGCTCTTAGCTCCAGTATATTTATGTGGAGAGAATTCTCCAGACTTGATCACACTCCTTGTGTGACTGCTCCCCAGCCTCTCAGGCTGGCCTCCGTGGTCACGAGCATCCAATCCTGAATGCCGAATCTGCGGCCCTCTAGAAGATGAGCACTCTGTAAT
The DNA here is from genome assembly GCF_028390025.1 of Pseudophryne corroboree. Taxonomy (NCBI): domain Eukaryota; kingdom Metazoa; phylum Chordata; class Amphibia; order Anura; family Myobatrachidae; genus Pseudophryne; species Pseudophryne corroboree. Next base: position 575,770,955 of record NC_086448.1, read on the forward strand.
CACCACAGGAGAGACACCCTTGTCCTTGGATATAGGGTTATCCGCTGATGCATCTGAAGATGCGATCCGGACCATTTGTCCAGCAGATCCCACTGAAGAGTTCTTGCGTGAAATCTGCCGAATGGAAGCGCTTCGTAATAAGCCACCATTTTTACCAGGACTCTTGTGCAATGATGCACTGACACTTTTCCTGGTTTTAGGAGGATCCCGATTAGCTCGGATAACTCCCTGGCTTTCTCCTCTGGGAGAAACACCCTTTTCCTGGACTGTGTCCAGAATCATCCCTAGGACCAGCAGACGTGTCGTCGGAACAACTGCGGTTTTGGAATATTTAGAATCCACCCGTGCTGTCGTAGAACTACTTGAGATAGTGCTACTCCGACCTCCAACTGTTTTCTGGACCTTGTTCTTATCAGGAGGTCGTCCATTTTCTTTGAAGACGAATCCTCCTTTTGGTCATTACCTTGGTAAGGACCCGGGGTGCCTTGGACAATCCAACGGCGGCGTCTTGAAACTGATAGTGACAGTTCTGTACCACGAACCTGAGGTACCCTTGGTGAGAAAAGGCAAATTTTGGGACATGGAGGTAAGCATCCCTGATGTCCCGGGACACCATATAGTCCCCTTGTTCTTTGCTATCACTGCTCTGAGTGACTCCATCTGGATTTGAACCCTTGTAAGTGTTCAAATTTTTCAGATTTAGAATAGGTCTCACCTAGCCTTCAGTACCACCATATAGTGTGGAGTAATACCCCTTTCCTTGTTGTCGGAGGGGTAATTTTATTATCACCTGCTGGGAATACAGCTTGTGAATTGTTTTCAATACTGCCTCCCTGTCGGAGGGAGACATTGGTACAGCAGACTACAGGAACCTGCGAGGGGGGAAACCTCTCGACATTCCAATCTGTACCCCTTGGATACTACTTGTAGGATCCAGGGGTCCTGTACGGTCCCAGCGTCATGCTGAGAACTTGGTAGAAGCGGTGGAGGGCTTCTGTTCCTGGGAATGGGCTGCCTGCTGCAGTCTTCTTCCCTTTCCTCTATCCCTGGGCAGATATGACTCTTATAGGGACGAAAGGACTGAGGCTGAAAAGACGGTGTCTTTTTCTGCAGAGATGTGACTTAGGGTAAAAAACGGTGGATTTTCCAGCAGTTGCCCTGGCCACCAGGTCCCATGGACCGACCCCAAATAACTCCTCCCCTTTATACGGCAATACATCTTTGTGCCGTTTGGAATCTGCATCACCTGACCACTGTCGTGTCCATAAACATCTTCTTGCAGATATGGACATCGCATTTACTCTTGATGCCAGAGTGCAAATATCCCTCTGCGCATCTCGCATATATAGAAATGCATCCTTTAAATGCTCTATAGTCAATAAAATACTGTCCCTGTCAAAGGTATCAATATTTTTAGTCAGGGAATCCGACCAAGCCACCTCAGCTCTGCACATCCAGGTTGAGGCGATCGCTGGTCGCAGTATAACACCAGCATGTGTGTGTATACTTTTTAGGATATTTTTCAGCCTCCTATCAGCTGGCTCCTTAAGTACGGCCCTATCCGTAGATGGTACCGCCACTTGTTCTGATAAGCGTGTGAGCGCCTTATCCACCCTGAGGGGTGTTTCCCACCGCGCCTTAACTTCTGGCGGGAAAAGGTATACCGCCGATAATTTTCTATCGGGGGAAACCCACGCATCATCACACACTTCATTTAATTTATCTGATTCAGGAAAAACTACAGGTAGTTTTTTCACCTCACATATAATACCCTTTTTTGTGGTACTTGGAGTATCAGAAATATGTAACACCTCCTTCATTGCCCTTAACGTGTGGCCCTAAAAGAAAATACGTTTGTTTCTTCACCGTCGACACTGAAATCAGTGTCCGTGTCTGGGTCTGTGTCGACCGACTGAGGTAAATGGGCATTTTACAGGCCCTGACGGTGTTTGAGACGCCTGGACAGATACTAATTTGTTCGCCGGCCCTCTCATGTCGTCAACCGGCTTGCAGCGTGTTGACATTGTCACGTAATTTCCATAAATAAGCCATCCATTCCGGTGTCGACTCCCTAGAGAGTGACATCACCATTACAGGCAATTTGCTCCGCCTCCTCACCAATATTTTCCTCATACATGTCGACACACACGTACCGACATACAGCACACACATAGGGAATGCTCTGATAGAGGACAGGACCCACTAGCCCTTTGGGGAGACAGAGGGAGAGTTTGCCAGCACACACCAAAACGCTATAATTATCCAGGGACAACCTTTATATAAGTGTTCCTCCCTTATAGCATTTTAATATATATACATATCGCCAAATCAGTGCCCCCCCTCTCTGTTTTAACCCTGTTTCTGTAGTGCAGTGCAGGGGAGAGCATGGGAGCCTTCCCACCAGCCTTTCTGTGAGGGAAAATGGCGCTGTGTGCTGAGGAGAATAGGCCCCGCCCCCTTTTCGGCGGGCTTCTTCTCCGGAGTTTTAGATATCTGGCAGGGGTTAAATACATCCATATAGCCTCAAGGGCTATATGTGATGTATTTTTCGCCATACAGGTATTATACATTGCTGCCCAGGGCGCCCCCCCCCAGCGCCCTGCACCCTCCGTGACCGCTGTGTGAAGTGTGCTGACAACAATGGCGCACAGCTGCAGTGCTGTGCGCTACCTGATGAAGACTGAGAGTCTTCTGCCGCCTGGTTCCGGACCTCTTCATCTTCAGCGTCTGCAAGGGGGGTCGGCGGCGCGGCTCCGGGACGAACCCCAGGGCGAGCCCTGTGTTCCGACTCCCTCTGGAGCTATGTCCAGTAGCCTAAGAATCCAATCCATCCTGCACGCAGGTGAGTTGAAAATCTCTCCCCTAAGTCCCTCGATGCAGTGAGCCTGTTGCCAGCAGGACTCACTGAAAATAAAGAACCAAAAAATTTTTCTAAGTAACTCTTTAAGAGAGCCACCTAGATTGCACCCTTCTCGGCCGGGCACAAAAACCTAACTGAGGCTTGGAGGAGGGTCATGGGGGGAGGAGCCAGTACACACCATGTGATCCTAAAAGCTTGCTTTTGTGCCCTGTCTCCTGCGGAGCCGCTATTCCCCCATGGTCCTGACGGAGTCCCCAGCATCCACTAGGACGTTAGAGAAAACATAGATATTGCATTACTAGTGGGGCCCCATGTAATAGTTTGTCCATGAAATAGTTCATGTTGCAGAACTCATAATAGCTATAGCTCCTTATTCAGTGATCACAGTTATGAAAGTTCACAGTCTTGTATAAAATATGTCACTCCTGCAGGACTAGACTGACTGAAATACAAAGAGCAAAGCCACAGTCAGACAGTATTGCTACCCTGCAACTACCTGCGTATAACTTCTGTGACAAAATTATCTGTCCTTAGCCGACAGTTTCCCTGTATAGCTGTGTGACAGTGACATTTATAAATTGCAAGTCGAGAGAGAGGAAGTACTGTATTCTATGCTCCCATACCCTCCAACATTTGACACTTAAAAACAGGTACAAATAAGGAAAGGGGGCGTGGCCGTGGGTAAAAGGGGCGTGGCCACGTCCCCTTTCCTATACTTTCAATGGAGATGCAGTGAGTAAAAAATCGGTACAAAGCCCTTTTTGGCCGGTACAGACCATAAAAAAACGGTACTGTACCGGCCAAAAAGGTACAGTTGGAGGGTATGTGCTCCCTGCAATGCTGATGCTCCTTTAACTGCAGATTAACAACTGTAATCAATTAATGGTGTACTTGGCTAAAACTAGCTGCTGATTGGAATTGCATCTATAAAGTACTTATGCATCTTTATGTTCCAAAACTATGCTTTCCTGTAGCATTTGAGCTAAGATACAATGTAAGCAGCTGAACTGTCTTTTGTTCCTGAGGAAGCTTGTGATGTGTGGCTAGTGCAGCAGTGTTACCAACCTGTGTTACAAGGGTTAGGTTGGCCTCAATTAACCATCATAAGCTGACCTCTGTCTGCAGCTGCAGCAAGACACTGTCTCTGCTCCTCCCACCATCTGTGACTCCAAAGCAGGGCTACCTCCAGGGCTGTCCTTCAGAAGGGAGGGTATGCTGCGTGGCCTAGTTTCCAGCTACACAGTCAGTAAAGCCCATCACTGTTCTGCTCTGTCAGATGCCTGTCAGCCAGCACTATCGGAAGCAGTGAGATCCCCACAGGATGCTAGTATTACTGATTGGCTGCTAAAATTATGAACTCCGGTCACGGGAATTGAAACTGGCTTTACATAAGCTGTACAGCACTCCTGTCACACACCAGCAGCTGCCTCTGCTCCAAGTTGCTGCTCTGAGTCCCTCTAAGATGGCTGCTGCCCAACTGCCAACTGTCTCTGAAGACAGCTGCAACTGCCACTGCCAAAGCTGTCTCTCTCTCTCTCTCTCTCTCTGGGATCAATACGCCTGTTCCTAATTGGTCAGTGTCCCCATGCTAGACACAGCACTCAAGGCACTGGTAGCCCTATCCCTGCTGTAAGTTTAATAGTGTTTAGTCTGGGATGCACTCAGCAGGTGAAGGGGCACAAAAGTCGCACTACAGTCCATGACAGCTATGATGGGGTGCCACATTCTCCACACATGCTAGCTTCACTGGGTGCTTAGTCCCTGATTATACACTGCCACCAATGCCTGTTGTGGCCACAGGATGACTGACGACATATCCCACTGTCACCAATGTATAAGGGGCATAACATACAGGGCATCTTATGCATTTATATCTATGTATACTATTACAATAGATCAGGTGCATATAGATATATATATATATGACAAGAATTACTCTCCCACTGCGCTATTTCAAATAAAACACTAAAATTTATTAATTATATGGCTGCCTGTATCCTCTAAGTTCCCTGTTAGGAGGAACTAAATGTGTGAAAATATGAAACGAAATAGAGGAGATGGCGCCAAGGGAGTTATATCAACGCCCTACCTAAAAACGGACCCTTACAGTACTCTCCGGATAAATTACGTCAGATAACAAATACTAACATAAAAATGTATTAAAACAACATATAAACCCGACACAAATGTTCATAAGTATACAGAGTTGATACATTTACATTTGTCGCACAATTTGAACAATCAGTTTGTAGTGATGAGGAAAAAGCGTAGATATATCACTACGATTTCCTCCTTCTCCTTATTGTAGATTCGGAGGTAACATCAGATAATAGATAGATAAATAACCCAACGCGTTTCGTCTTGTTCCAAGACTTCATCAGGGGTAAAATCTACAATTGTAGAATAATAAGTCAAAACAAATACATAGCAATAAGCATCTTACACTCACATATAACATGACATATTGGTATCAAAAGAACATGACATAGCAACATGAGGAGGAAAACAGAATAAATAACATGAAGAAAGAGGAAAAAAGAGAACCAAAAAGCACAGGTTGTGAAAAACATACCTCTTCATTTCAGACATTAATTGATACCAGAATTTTTATAATTATGGGTGTCAAAATAAGATAGGGGTCTATTTATGAACTCGTAGGTGTTCTTATAATTAATACCCAATTAATCAATTTATTAGGTTCCTTATGCTTGCGAACCAGTTAGATTCTATACACATATGAATCTTCCCCATATTCGAATATCTGAATGTCAGACTCAAGCTGATGATATATGAGGTATGTGCCGTTCCCTTGGATTAATCCCAATCTCTGCCTAATTGAACAAAAAGTGTCCTTTAATTAATAAAGGTTATTAAACGTTTTTTAATTAGGTATGGTCCTCGCTGTATCAATCAAGTCCCATTGAAATATTGAAACGTTGTTCATACATCTTTGAATGACCTTTTATGTGCTGACAATATGTTCTGAAATGAAGAGGTATGTTTTTCACAACCTGTGCTTTTTGGTTCTCTTTTTCCTCTTTCTTCATGTTATTTATTCTGTTTTCCTCCTCATGTTGCTATGTCATGTTCTTTTGATACCAATATGTCATGTTATATGTGAGTGTAAGATGCTTATTGCTATGTATTTGTTTTGACTTATTATTCTACAATTGTAGATTTTACCCCTGATGAAGTCTTGGAACAAGACGAAACGCGTTGGGTTATTTATCTATCTATTATCTGATGTTACCTCCGAATCTACAATAAGGAGAAGGAGGAAATCGTAGTGATATATCTACGCTTTTTCCTCATCACTACAAACTGATTGTTCAAATTGTGCGACAAATGTAAATGTATCAACTCTGTATACTCATGAACATTTGTGTCGGGTTTATATGTTGTTTTAATAAATTTTTATGTTAGTATTTGTTATCTGACGTAATTTATCCGGAGAGTACTGTAAGGGTCCGTTTTTAGGTAGGGCGTTGATATAACTCCCTTGGCGCCATCTCCTCTATTTCGTTTCATATATATATATATATATATATATATATATATACAGTATAAATATAAATAAGGCACTCCACAGTAAATGTACAAGGGGAGAAGGTTCTTTTGGTGCGGTGCCACATACGACCCTGCTAGAATGATGCGTGTCCCCACGCATCTGACATTTCCCACATACAATAAAGAAATTAGCCTTTAACATTTTGTTAACAGGATTCTCTCTCCATCTATGGAACAATTCAGGCCTCTTCACTTGAAGCGATCTCTATAGTACATATACCGATCTGGCTAATTCAATCTCTGTACCTTAGAGGTAAGGTGCCTCTAGTACTGCATTCTGACTGACCTTCTGATGACCAGGGTAGATACCTCCCCCCAACCCAGGAATGCTCAATACAAGGCTGATCACCACGTGCCAAGGATATCTCTTAAATGGGTTCTGGGTCTGACCATTGTACAGAGTTCAGCAGAACTGCACCACTCATGAAAGTCAGACGTTCTACAGAGTCATGCAATGGAACACCCTCCAGGGTTTTCTGCCCTTCTGTCACAGACAAGTTCTGTTCTTCCTCAGGAATTTGTGCAGTACAGCGCTTGAGTTCATCACGAGACACGACACGGTCCCCCTGAGTCTAGGCAAACTTCATAAGTATATCGCTCACCTTCCAGTGCACTGATCATGATATAAGGGAATGGTTCCCACATGGTATCCAGATTGCTATAGCGATGATTCCGCTTCCTCCAGACCATATCTCCAACTTTTAGAGGCACAGGCCGGATATGTGCATTGTAGTCTCTCTCTTGACGCTGGTGAACAATTTCTACTTTCTTTTCTACGATGGCTCGAGCTGTTTTGATCCTCTGTTGATGCTCACAGACCCAGTCAGTTTGAAGATTTTCAGGATGGGTCGCTAGGGAAATCAAACTCTAAGTCTTGGGGTAGTTTGCCCTGTCGGCCGAACATGAGATAATAAGGTGTAAATCCCGTGGAACAGTGTTCAGTATTATTATACAGGTAAGTGAGCTCGGGCAATAGGGTCGGCCACTTGGCCCGATCGTCCCGTGATAGACTTCTTAACATTCCAATAATAGTTTGATTAGCTCGCTCATACAGTCCGTTTCCCTGTGGATGGTAAGCCGTGGTTCTAGTTTTGCGGCAGCCATAGTAAGAGCAAAGGCCCTTATTCCGAGTTGTTCGCTCGCTAGCTTCTATTAGCAGCAGTGCAAATACTAAGCCACTGCCCTCTGGGAGTGTATCTTAGCTTAGCAGAAGTGCGAACGAAAGGATCGCAGATCTGCTCCAAAATATTTTCGAGCAGTTTCTGAGTAGCTCCAGACCTACTACTAGCTTGCGATCACTTCAGACTATTTAGTTCCTGTTTTGATGTCACAAACATGCTCTGTGTTCGGCCATCCACTCCCCCGTTTCCTTAGGCACGCCTGCATTTGTATCTGACACACCTGCGTTTTTCAGCACACTCCCTGAAAACGGCCAGTTACCTCCCAGAAACTCCCCTTTCCTGTCAATCACTCAGCGGTCAGCAGTGCGACTGAAAAGCGTCGCTAGACCTTGTGTGAAACTGCATCGGATTTTGTGAAAGTACGTCGCACGTGCGCAATGCGCCCCATACGCATGCGCAGAAGTGCCGCTTTTTTACCTAATTGCTGCGCTGCGAATGAAAGCAGCTAGCGATCAACTCAGAATGAGGGCCATAGTTCATAGAACAGTTGTACCTCAAAGGCAGGGCCTTGGTCAGTGAGAATACAGTCTGGATACCCATATGGTCTGACAAAGTGTTTAAGAAACAGATTGACTGGGGATTTAGTGGTTAGATCTTTGGCTGGAACCACCACCAGGAACTTACCGTATTGAACGGTCATAGGGCCTAATTCTGAGTTGATCGCAGCAGCAAATCTGTTAGCAGTTGGGCAAAACCATGTGCACTGCAGAAGGGACAGATATAACATGTGCAGAGAGAGTTAGATTTGGGTGGGGTGTATTCAAACTAAAATCTAATTGCAGTGTAAAAATAAAGCAGACAGTATTTACCCTGCACAGAAACAAAATAACCTACCCAAATCTAACTCTCTCTGCAAATGTTATATCTGCCCCCCCCCCCCCTGCAGTGCACATGGTTTTGCCCAATTGCTAACAAACTTGCTGCTGCGATCAACTCAGAATTACCCCCATAGTCAGAGCATATTGATAACCTCTGGTACTGGGCTCAAGTTTGACATAGTCCATAGCTACGATCTGCAATGGATATTGACACTTGATCAGGTGTAGAGGGTCCTTCTGATTAAGATTAGGATGTCTCTTAAGGTTGCATGGCACACAGCTACGGCACCTTTCGTCGATGCCATCCCTCATGCCATTCCAGAAATATCTTCTCATTAATACTGCTTCCATCTTTTAGGTGCCAAAGTGCCCCGATTTATCATGACATGTTTCAAGCAGGATAGTGGCCCTATCTCTTGGAACTATAACTTGAGTAATAGTCTGATGAGTTCCAAGGTCTATGCTAATGTGCACTAGAAGGCCACGGTTCAGTTGAATGCATTCACGATGCCTCAACAATTTCACTAGCTCCGGATCCGCATCGGCTCGTTGGCTTTTGCTCAACTGGTGCTGCTGTCGTAGTAAGGCTGTAAGTTCTTTCAACACACTGGACTTTGCTGCTGGATTCCTGCCCAGTCAATAGTGTAGGCATCACACTGAAGGCACTCAGAATGCATATTGCTTGACACAGACAAGGGGTCTGAAGTGACAGTTCTCTCCATTCTCGAGGGTTTGAACATTGGAATCTCAACATCTTTGTTTACGTCCCTACTTTCCTCAGCCACATCTAGTAGCCGGGACAGGGCATCAGCATTACCATTTGACTTTCCACTTCTATAGGACAGAGTGTAGCTGAAATTGGCCAAATGGGATACCCATCTCTGTTCAAGGACTCCTAATCGAGCAGTATCTAGATGAGCCAAAGGATTATTATCTGTCATGATGATAAATGGCGTGGCAGCTAGATAGTCTTTCAATTTTTCCGTGATGGCCCAGACGAGAGCAAGCAATTCCAGCTTAAAGGTGCTGTAATTTTCACCATTCTGCTCAGTCCTGCGCAGGCCCCTACTGGCGTATGCAATAACTCTCTCATGCTCTTCCTGACACTGAGACAGGACAGCCCTCAGTCCCTGGTGACTGGTGTCAGTATACACCTGAAAGGGTTTTTCATAATTGGGGTAGGCATGTAAAGGAGCTTCGGTCACTGAAGTCTTCAGCTTGTCAAAAGCCTGTTGTTCTTTGCCCCAATTAACAAAAGATGACCCTTTGTTTTCAAGGCCAGATCTGCCCCTTAAGAGTCCATGCAATGGGGCGGCCATTTCGGCAAAGTATTCTAAGAAGCGTTGGTAGTAGCCAACACATCCCAGAAAGCTTCGAACGTCTCTGACTGATCTGGGTACCGGCCAACCCTGAACACCTTAGATTTTTTCCGGGTCAGGCATCACTCCTTCAGCACTGAAAACATGACCAAGATACCGTACTTGTGGCTTGAGTAGATGACATTTTGCCAGCTTGAGTTTCAGCCCGGATTTGGCTGACAATCTAACACTTCCTCCAAGTGCTGCAAGTGCTCTTTATAATTTTTTGAAAAGATTATTACATCATTGAGATACAGCACTACCGTTTCTAAATTGTGGTGCCCAAGGCAGTGTTCCATAACCCGTTGGAACATAGCTGGTGCATTACAGACCCCAAGGGCATCATCTCGAATTCATATAAGCCAATTGGGGTTGTGAAAGCTGTTTTTTCCCTGTCCTCAGGGGCATTTTGAATCTGCCAGTATTCACTGGTAAGATCTAGTGTGGAGAAGAATGCTGCCGTCTTTAGGGCTTTCAGGGACTCCTCAATTTGAGGAAGTGGATAGGCATCTTTGTGTGTCACGGCATTTAATTTGTGATAGTCTATGCAAAAACGAAGACTGACATCCTTTTTTTTTCACAATCACCACCGGGGGAGCCCAGGGGCTGTGGCTTTCACAAATAACTCCAGCTTCCTGTATCTCTGCGATCATGTTTCGTACAGGCTGATACAGTGCTGGTGGTAAAGGCCAGAGTCGCTCTTTTATTGGAGGAGTTGTTTCTGTAGGAATTCTGTGATACACTTTCTCTGCCTTCTCGAAGTCTGAAGGATACTGACTAAAAGCTGCAGCATTCCTGTGTACCACCTGCAGCACACCTTCTCTTTTGTCATCGGGAGTATCCGCATCACCAATTTGTATCTCGGCCCACCATGACGTCTCTTCGATTATATCCAGCGGTTCTCCCGTTGTGACCCTATTTTGGGCCATAGTCACACCTTTTCCCACAATGTCCTGAAAGTCTGCTTGGCTTACCTTCACCACTAGGTAATGTTTGTAGAGTCGTATGGGGTAATTATGCAGATTCAGTGTGTTTTACAGTTGCCAATGTTCTCGCCACAGCAAAGGGTTGTTGTCCATCATAGTTGCAGGATTCTATCAAGGCCTCATAGTCGCGTCCAAGGGGGCCAATCTTCATCTTACACCAGACCACATGCTCGGAGTTGGTCTTCAACAGGACAGGCTGCCGATCTGTGATTCTAGCCTTCCTGATCTCCCCTTGGCCATTAGTAAATTTCCTCTGCTTCTCTAGCAATCGTACCATCTGTTGTAAAGCCTTTCGCTCCATAGAAGTAGTGGTCCTCATTTCACCACACAGAGCTTCTACAAACTCATCGGGGAAGTACCTCAGGACATTCATGCCCAAAATCACAGGAGGTAGATGTATGTTAGATGTAGTCATAACTAGACACCCCTGTCTATACAATTTGGCTTTACTAATCACCACATCTGGTTCCCAATAACCTTGATATGCAATCGGCTGTCCGTTGCTGGCCAGTAGATGGAGCCAGGTAACTGGTGGAGTCACAATAGCAGTTTCTTCCCAGTGCTGGAGAAACTCCTTAAGTCGAATGGTCGACACTTGAGAGCCAGTGTCCAGAAGCGCTGTTATTTCCACTCCATTGACCCAAATCTTTAGATGTGGACATTCACCAATGTACCTGGGCCACCACTCCTGTGACGATGGACCTATTAATGAGCTTCTTCTCGAGGGTCGGTCCCTTGCCTCGGAGTCTCTCGGTTTAAATTAACATTAGGACAATTTCTCTCAATATGTCCACTCTGATGACAACCTCTGCAAATCGGCCTCCACTGAGAGTCGAATTGACCGGTCGTCCGTTGGCCTGATTCCCTGGGTACATCCCTGTGAGGGCGACTCCTTTCACTGCACCCTTGGTGCCATTCCCGGCATCGGCCTTGATCTTGTCCTCGACCGAGTTCTTCCAACCTCTGATCCATCTGAGCCAGCTTTAGTGTTAGCTCTGTAAGCTTGCTTCCAAGAAGGCTTACAGGATCTGACCCAGTTGGTGTTTGGGCCTGTTGGAGGACTGCTCCTCTCTGTGTCAGGGTTTCAAGCCTGATGCATGGTTTAGTGTCATTGAACCCTTCATCCTCAAGTTTTTCAGATGATGTGTCATTCTCGGCATCATCACTTTGATTCAATCCGAGTATTTGCAAAATGTTTTCCTTAAACTCGGAGAAGGAGCTATTTGGCTGTTGCCATTTCAACATTTACAGTTGTGAATGAATCGCTTCCCCCTGTGCCCCTTCTATAAACAGGTTGATTAAAGTCTCATCAGCCTGCCCAACCTCAGGCGTCAAGAGCTTGAACTGTTTTCATGGCCTCCTGCAGCCCAAGAGCAAACTCCCACAACGATTCGTTGGGTTTCTGTTTCCTGGCGTAAAGGCTACTTTTCAACTCCGCCAACATCTTTGAATTGAATATGCCTATCAGTTTCTTGAAAATGTACTCCTTTTCACTGTCTTCCCAAGCCTTGACATCGCGCAATGCCGGGCCCTTCAATTGTCCCATTAAAATCTCAATTTGCTGTTTCTCACTCAGTGGGTATAAATGAAACTTCGAGTGCATTTTATCGGTATCTGGACTCCAGGTCAACAACAAAAAGGTCGACACACCTTAGGTCGCCGCCAATTGGTCGACACACCTTAAGTCACCGCCAATTGGTCGACACACCTTAGGTCGACATGGACAAAAGGCCAACATGGACAAAAGGTCAACAGGAACAAGGTCAACATGGAAAAAGCTCGCACGTCTTATACTAATCGCTTGTCGAATGATCGAGCAGGATAAGCAATAGACCTTCTTCGTCTACACAGTGTTCTGGTCTAATGTGAATCTTTCCTACCAGAGGAGGCTGAAGGTATCTTATGTCTCGTATTCAGGGAGACAGTCTTATGTACCATGCACATTAGCGCCCTCAGTCCGATCACTGTCAATTTGGACCCCTCTATTTAATAGCATCTCACCATCATATAATTGACGGAGGCACAACTATATTTAAATACTGAACGTTACCCTGAAGTCACTCTATTTTTACTTTGATCTCATGGCTCATGATAAACCCTCAATTATGGGGAACTACATGCATACGGGATATAGACTCACATTAAGGAGACGATAAGCATGATGCACGTACAAAGAAAGATAGAAGGTCTATTGCTTATACTGCTCGATCATTCGACAAGCGATTAGTATAAGACGTGCGAGCCGTAATTGCATGAGAACGGCCCTGATTGGTCAGTATGAATTCTAACGGACATACACACCCCTACATAAACCCAGCTGACCCCACAGTCGGGTCGGCTCCATGATTAAGCTACGGGCGAAATGCGCATTGGAGTAATGCGCTGTGGCCCGTGATATGCTCCTATGTTAATGTGTTAATAATATGTGTTAATAATACGTGTTTGTGTAAATTAAAGTGATCGGACTGAGGGCGCTAATGTGCATGGTACATAAGACTGTCTCCCTGAATACGAGACATAAGATACCTTCAGCCTCCTCTGGTAGGAGAGATTCACATTAGACCAGAACACTGTGTAGACGAGGATTACCTAGTGCCGTTTTATTCAGTACGGCTTACAGTATGTGTACCTAGCTGACTGCTACTAACTTTATTCATAAAGAAACATAGCGTAAGGGCGAGTGCATGTGCCTATACTCGCAATGTGAGATTCGTGCTGACTGTGAAAAAATCATTACAACATTAGACATTTCTGCCCAACAGTATTGATGTGAACCTAATTACCCCAGGTGTAAGGGAATTAGTCATTAATTATTGCCTACTTAGCCTCATGACCCATGTGTAGTAAAATCGCGTCTAAATAGTGATTGAACCAGACGGCACAGTACACACTCTTAAGAGGAATTAAGTACATTTACGACCTGTATTAAACATCTCAGTGTGATAGGTAGGATACAGACTTTAATTGTATAAAGAGAAAATAATATTATCCTCCTTTTTATTATTATCCTTACATTATCACTGAGTCCCTGTGGGTTAATTCAACAACCAGAATTTCACATTGGTTCACCCTGCTGGACGCATAATAAACACAGTCATTTCAATACTGTGAACAAGCATAACCGCAGATGATGTTCTGCATCACAGCAGCGTAAAGATATATAGAGCACACAGCTTACTCGCTACAATTGTCACGAGGACCTGGTCTATTATTCCCTGATAGGGGATAACTCAGTTTGTAACAATATATAATTTTTCTGTAACAGTGTTTGAGGGAGACATAGTATCCCATTCTACTAGTCAAGGATTTTTAAACACTAGATAATCCATCCCTATTTTCTGAATCACTCCCAAATCAAAGGTCAATACAGACTAAATATATGAGGAGTGCTTCTCACTGTTGCCCTTGCTGGTGTTAACCAGCGGACCACTGTGCAATATACACAGTGGGGATAATTTACACATCACGACACAATATTGCCATCGATATTTGGATCGCTTATTGAGCAATAAGAGGAGTTATATTAGGTGCCTCAGCGCTAAATTTTAATATCTTATTTCTTACTATCTTCTTTATTTTTTAAAATATTTCGCTTTTTAGATAGGTGGGGAGTTTATTTAAAATAACCTAATAAAAGTTACGTTTTAATTCATGACTCAATAAATTGTCATAATCAATTGACCACGTGCACCATAATGCTACCTCCTTTTCTTTTTCTTTTTTGATAGTAATATAGGTATCCTAGGTAGCAGGTAGCACATCCCCGATATATATACACATGATTTATAATTAATATGTTACATGGGGATTAGGTCTCATACCGGTGCGGAAACACTTGTTTTTGTTTGCATAACGTGTTCTCCACAAACTGAAGTCTTCAGTCTCACGTTTCCAGCACGGTTTACCCAGTTAAATTGGGCACATTTGTGAATAATTTAACAACTAGATGAAATTCCACTTTGCTTCTTCTCCCCACCATATTTAGGCCTAAGAAGTATAAGATAAATAGATCGTTTAGGGGTGTGTTTGTAATATGGCCTCCTTCAGCATCAGTCAGGATCTGACCAACCGACAGGAGAAATGGCAAAGTGAGGCTAACAATCTATTTGCCAATGAAAATATCTCCAATCTGGGGGATAAGAATGACTGGTCTACAGGTCTATACGAACTTAAAAAAATTCTACACAAACAATCTAAGACACGATGGAACAGAATTACATTTGATAGCTATGTAAAGAGCAATATGGTACCTAGGGGTCTAAGACCTAAGATCTTTCCTGCTTTCGAATTAGTCAATGAAACCCTCAAAAAAGAATGGGAAGATACCCTCACCAAGTGCTCTTTTGAATTAATTAATATCTTGATTAAACATGACGAATTAATATTGGAACAATGCACAAAGGAGATTGAGTGTATTGGGGAAAAACTGAAACCATTTGAGAAACTGGAAAGTTTTCAGAAATTATATGGAAAGTATATGACAGAGGTAGAGGAAATGGAACAACAAATCATAGAAAGGAAGAAACGCAAACGGCAACGAGATAGGAATGATTATTCAGAGAATAAGGTATACCGATGGAGAAAACCGCAGATGAAGGAAAGGCGGGAGGAACAAAATTATACGACTTCAGAAGTCGATTCATCTGACTCTGATAATCCTAACATACCCTCCACATCAAGATACTCGACCAACAATCAGAAAGCTTTTTTAGATCGAGGTACAGTAGACTACCACCCCAATTCAAGAGGACTAGGAGAGGGAGGAAGAGATTTAAGAACTCGAAATACAAGAGGGAGATGGGAAAAACCCAGGAACTACAGGAAGAGATATTGAAAGAAGATGCCACAGCCCTACAGATTATTAATCTGAGTGATAAGGTTTTGACAGACCCACAAATTAAAATACTTAGGAGAGGTCTCTCCTTCTCCCCTACACAGAAAATGAATAGGTTCGAATGGGAGAAGGATCTAAACCTTTTAGCTAGAAAATTATTCCTTAAAAATTTTTTTGCCAAAAAAGAAGAAATCCCGGGTGAGATTGACAAGGAAATGAGAGGGGATCAGACCAATATTGATGAATTCTTCTTCCCTATTGTCACAGAATTTGAGACATTAGAAGAGAGGAGGGCCCTGGAAACTCTGATTGAATTACAGGGAGCTGATTTGACATCTGAATTGTCATCATCCACCCCTATAGTACCAATACTAAAGAAAAAATCCTCATTTTTTCCTGACATTAACACCAACGCACATATCAGGATCTTTACAGAACTTGTTTCTCGTGATCTGGATCAGATTAAGGGAGCAAGAACAATACATACTCGTAATTTGAGTAAAGAAGAAGATCGGGCAATCCTAGAAATACAAAAATGGCCAGATATTCTGGTCAAACCGTCTGATAAAGGCGGTAACGTGGTATTATGGCCTAGGAAAATGTATACTCAAGAGGCATTGAGACAACTCCAAGACCCCACTTGCTACAAAAAACTCACGGGCAATCCAACAGAGGAATACCTGAAACAGTATAATTATCTTCTCCAACAGGCACGTGAAGAGGGAATTCTAGATAAAAATCAATTTGAATACCTGGAGACTAAAGAACCTAAAGTAGCCACTTTCTATATGCTACCTAAGGTGCATAAGGATCACAACAAGCCCCCTGGCAGGCCTATCGTCTCAGGCATTAATAACTTAACTGAGAAGGCTAGCTATTTTTTAGACAAACATCTGAGAGAAATAGTAGTCACTCTCCCATCGTATGTGAGAGATACGATGGATGTACTGGCCAAAATAGAAAATCTACACATAAGTCCTGGAACTTGGATAGCCACATGCGACGTGGAGTCGTTGTACACAAGCATACAACACTCCAAAGGCCTACAGGCAACGGAATTCTTCCTTAACATGGAAGCCCGTAAGGATTTTAACAGATTTCTACTTCAACTACTTGAGTTTGTACTCACTAAAAATTACTTTATCTTTAATGGAAGCTTTTACCTGCAACAGAGAGGATCGGCGATGGGGACGGCGTGTGCACCAACCTATGCAAATCTATACATGGGTTGGTGGGAAAGGGAACACGTCTTTACAGAAACCCATGAGACCTATACACAACACGTCCTCTTATGGCTACGCTATATAGATGACCTGTTCATCATCTGGGAAGGAGAGAAAGAACTTTTCCTAGAATTTATCCAGATCCTGAATACCAACCCCTTCAATTTAATGTTGACCACTGAGATGAGCCAAAAAGCAGTCAATTTTTTAGACCTTACAATCTCAGTGGAAGAAGATGGACGATTAACAACGGATATGTTCAGGAAAGAAACAGCTACCAATAGCATTTTACATGCCACCAGCTTCCATCCGAAGGCAGTCATTAGGGGAGTACCGAAGGGTGAATACCTTAGGACACGTAGGAACTGCTCAAGTGAAAAAGCATTTGAACAAAGGGCCAAGGAACTGGAAAATAGACTCACTGCAAGGGGCTATAGCAAAAGATCCACACGGAAAGCATACAATCAGGCAAGTGGGAAATCAAGGAGTATGTTAATCTATCCTCAGAAAGAACATGCCAAACAGAATGTTGATCAGCAACCTATCAGATTCATTGGCACCTACTGCCAGGAAAATCAAGCAATTAGACAAAGTATTCAGAAACATTGGCATATACTGAAAGCTGATCCTGACCTCTCGGAAATTTTGGGAGATGAAGTCCAGATGTGCTGGAGGAGGGCTAGAAACCTGAGAGATTCCCTTGTACATAGTCACTTCCAACTAGAATCATCGATCAGAACACCGCTTAAGGGCTTTCACAGTTGCGGACACTGCAAAGCGTGCCAATATACTGTGAAAATGCAGCAATTCAGAGACAAATATGGACATACATGGCAGATCCAAGACTTTCTCAACTGCAATTCACAGAACGTCATTTACTGTCTAACATGCCCATGTAATCTTCATTACGTGGGCATGACAAGCAGACCCTTTAAACAGCGATTATTAGAACATGCAGGTAACATCCGGAGAGCAAAAGAAGACCAAATGAAATGTAAGATTCTATCGACAGTAGCCAGACATTTCATGATCCATCACCAAAGTAATGCACGACATTTGAAGGCTTTCGCGATGGAAAAAGTCAAAACGGACAACAGGGGAGGAAATATGACTAATCAATTACTGAGGAGAGAAGCACCCCTGATCTTTTTGATGGGAAGTATCCAGCCGAAAGGATTGAATGAGAACATTAGCTACTCTGCCTTTCTATGATAATGGATACATTGGAGAATAACACACTTGATTTAGTCCGAATACAACTGTGATTTAACTATAAGTTCAGAATATACCAATAACGTCATTAATTTCCATCTAGGGGTCTATTCTTGTGGTCCTGTTATACCTTACTTAAATACCCCTTATGATTGTGAGATCAATAATATAATATTATCTATCAATTTTAGATGCCTTTTGACACATTCATTAAGACCTATACTAGCAATCAAAACACTTTTTGTGACCTCGGGATTAATGTAGTAGCCACTGTACACACTTGCTAGACACATTACTGGAAGCTCCGATAAATACTCTCTTACCTCTTATCAGTTTCTTTTTACACAATTATACCTGGAGAGTCTTGATTGGAACATCTCTCCCCTACATTATATTTTCACTTACCTTTCTTTAAGGGGGACTATAGTTAGTAATTCTTTCTTTTTTTCTTTTGGATTGCACTTTTCCTTTTGTCACTTTATAATTTTATTTATTCTCCTGCTCACATTTCACTTACAACCCAAGAAAGGAGACACACACAGAGCCATTATGATTTCATTTTATTATGCACATCCACTTATGCCATGGATATTTGAGTTTCATAGGTTTAACTCATCATTAATATTTTTGACAGCACGTACAATTAATAGGTGGCTTTTTGACAACAGATAATTATGTACAAGAGGTAGACCTTTAGATCAAAACTGATGGCTATATTGCTTGATTAGGTTATGTGTCAATTTGGACCCCTCTGTTTAATAGCATCTCACCATCATATAATTGACGGAGGCACAACTATATTTAAATACTGAACGTTACCCTGAAGTCACTCTATTTTTACTTTGATCTCATGGCTCATGATAAACCCTCAATTATGGGGAACTACATGCATACGGGATATAGACTCACATTAAGGAGACGATAAGCATGATGCACGTACAAAGAAAGATAGAAGGTCTATTGCTTATCCTGCTCGATCATTCGACAAGCGATTAGTATAAGACGTGCGAGCCGTAATTGCATGAGAACGGCCCTGATTGGTCAGTATGAATTCTAACGGACATACACACCCCTACATAAACCCAGCTGACCCCACAGTCGGGTCGGCTCCATGATTAAGCTACGGGCGAAATGCGCATTGGAGTAATGCGCTGTGGCCCGTGATATGCTCCTATGTTAATGTGTTAATAATATGTGTTAATAATACGTGTTTGTGTAAATTAAAGTGATCGGACTGAGGGCGCTAATGTGCATGGTACATAAGACTGTCTCCCTGAATACGAGACATAAGATACCTTCAGCCTCCTCTGGTAGGAGAGATTCACATTAGACCAGAACACTGTGTAGACGAAGATTACCTAGTGCCGTTTTATTCAGTACGGCTTACAGTATGTGTACCTAGCTGACTGCTACTAACTTTATTCATAAAGAAACATAGCGTAAGGGCGAGTGCATGTGCCTATACTCGCAATGTGAGATTCGTGCTGACTGTGAAAAAATCATTACAACATTAGACATTTCTGCCCAACAGTATTTATGTGAACCTAATTACCCCAGGTGTAAGGGAATTAGTCATTAATTATTGCCTACTTAGCCTCATGACCCATGTGTAGTAAAATCGCGTCTAAATAGTGATTGAACCAGACGGCACAGTACACACTCTTAAGAGGAATTAAGTACATTTACGACCTGTATTAAACATCTCAGTGTGATAGGTAGGATACAGACTTTAATTGTATAAAGAGAAAATAATATTATCCTCCTTTTTATTATTATCCTTACATTATCACTGAGTCCCTGTGGGTTAATTCAACAACCAGAATTTCACATTGGTTCACCCTGCTGGACGCATAATAAACACAGTCATTTCAATACTGTGAACAAGCATAACCGCAGATGATGTTCTGCATCACAGCAGCGTAAAGATATATAGAGCACACAGCTTACTCGCTACAATTGTCACGAGGACCTGGTCTATTATTCCCTGATAGGGGATAACTCAGTTTGTTACAATATATAATTTTTCTGTAACAGTGTTTGAGGGAGACATAGTATCCCATTCTACTAGTCAAGGATTTTTAAACACTAGATAATCCATCCCTATTTTCTGAATCACTCCCAAATCAAAGGTCAATACAGACTAAATATATGAGGAGTGCTTCTCACTGTTGCCCTTGCTGGTGTTAACCAGCGGACCACTGTGCAATATACACAGTGGGGATAATTTACACATCACGACACAATATTGCCATCGATATTTGGATCGCTTATTGAGCAATAAGAGGAGTTATATTAGGTGCCTCAGCGCTAAATTTTAATATCTTATTTCTTACTATCTTCTTTATTTTTTAAAATATTTCGCTTTTTAGATAGGTGGGGAGTTTATTTAAAATAACCTAATAAAAGTTACGTTTTAATTCATGACTCAATAAATTGTCATAATCAATTGACCACGTGCACCATAATGCTACCTCCTTTTCTTTTTCTTTTTTGATAGTAATATAGGTATCCTAGGTAGCAGGTAGCACATCCCCGATATATATACACATGATTTATAATTAATATGTTACATGGGGATTAGGTCTCATACCGGTGCGGAAACACTTGTTTTTGTTTGCATCCTCTAGGACGTAAAAGAAAATAGGATTTTAATTACCTACCGGTAAATACTTTTCTCGTAGTCCGAAGAGGATACTGGGCGGCCACCCAGTGCTTCATGTTTCCTGCTCTGTTACTTTGTTAAGTAATGTTGTTGGTTCAGCTGTTGCTGTTCCTGTTCAGTTTTGGTTAGCATGGCTTTCCTCATGTTTGTGTGTGCTGGTTCGAATCTCACCACTGTTCTGTTACATCCTTCCTCAGGATATGTCCGTCTCCTCGGGAACAGTTTCTAGACTGAGTCTGGTAGGAGGGGCATAGAGGAAGGAGACAGTGCACACTATTGATTTTTTAAAGTGCCCAAGGCTCCTAGTGGACCTGCCTATACCCCATGGTACTAATGTGGACCCTAGTATCATCTACGGACTACGAGAAAAGGATTTACCAGTAGGTAATTAAAATCCTATTTTTGTCTGGCAAGAATAGATATGCCTGTTAAAGGTCACAAGGTTTCTTAGTGGCTTCTATTAGCTAGTTTCTTACAGTATATTGCATGATAGCACAAGTCACTGTTATAAAGTGCACTTTAATTTATGCACTTTTTTAAAATAACTGTTTATTATTTTATGCAGAATATAGAATATAGCCATATAGTATGATTTATAAACAACAGCTTCTTAAGAACAGCGCCAAAGGCCTCACTGGACAGAGCTCCACTGTGTTAAGGCGCATACACATGGAGAGATTTTAACTAAGATAAATTTTGACTGATTTTTGCTAACTTATTTAAGCAAGGGGATACTTTTTCTTTTCCAGCGACCTAGCCAAAATTTACTTGCCTGCACAGTCTATTTTTAGCAGCGACAGTGACCTGGCGGGGACACGCATCGCTATCGCTGGTTGTGTATACACAGAGCGATATGCACTCACTTTCTGAGCGATTTTGTCTCGATTTTGTCTCGAGGTCCTCATTATTATCTGGAAAGATATATTGGCATTAATGACTCAGTAAGAATCCATCAAGGAGTAGTAACACTTTATAAAATGAACAGAAATAAAGCAACACTTAGCATATCCCTCAAATGAGCTCAAGGTGTGGCATAAATATGTCTATAGAGGAACAAATTAGTCTTTTCAAAGAGTGTCAATACATTAGTTTGTTGTGTTGGATCTAGTTTCTCAATGAAGAATGACATTTGTCTTAAAATTTTACCACTCTTCTTTCTATATCTGACAGGGTGGATCTTCTATCAAAAAATAATAACTGTAAAAGATTCTTCACTGATCTAAGCAAAGGAGGAGCACGGACCATCCAATTATTCAGTATAACCTTCTTAGGGGTGTATTCAATAAGTGTCGGATCCATTCCGACATGCATTTGTCGGAATAGATCCGACAAGGTCTATTCAATGGACGGCCAAATCCGACTGTCGGATTTGAGCCAAATCTGACTGTCGGATTTGGCCGTACCAGGAGTCCTGTCCTGCCGCTGCTGTCAGCAGCTGCCCGGGTGCACTGACAGCAGCGGGGGAACTTGATGGCGGCAGACGGCGGAGGGAGCTGGATGGTAGCAGCCGGCGGGGGGGGGGGGACTGGACAGCAGCGGGCGCTGGGGAGAGCTACCAGCAGCGGGAGTAGGTGGTGGTGGGCAGTGGGGGCAGCAGCCAGCGGAGGGGGGAGGGGTGCACGGCGGCGGGGGCAGCTGCCGGCGTAGGGAAAAGTCTGCGGCAGCGGGGGTGATGTCTGCGGCGGCAAGGGGGTGAGGAGCCTGTCTGTGGGGACACCCTGCTAAATCGGACTTTTTTTAAAGTTGAACTCAGATTGTCAGAAAGGGGGCCAAAACCTATCCGATTTGGCCCCGTTTCTGACAGAAGCCATGTGGATCGGCGCCTATCCCGCCGATCCACACGTTTTCTGACAAGTCGGGAATTCCCGACTTGTCGGAAAAAAAATGCTCTTTTTGAATAGGTCGGAACGCCTTCCGACTGAAATCTGTCAGAAGCTGCCATCTTTCCGACAAGACGACAGCTTCCAACAGCTATTGAATACACCCCTTAGCCACTGTCACAATGGTAGTAAGGAGGGGCAGGGTCATTTGTTTATGCCCAATTACCAATTCTCAAAATTAGCACATAACAATGCTAATGGGTCTGCAAAGAGATGCAGGGAAAACAAGTCATTGATAAAGTACATTACTTTAGCCAAAACTTTACAAATTTTCCCACACTCTCGTATGTTGTGAAAAAAAGTGGCTGAAGAATGGTGGCATTTGGGGCAATGACCCATTTCCTCCTCCACCATATGACTTTGCTGTACTTGAGAAATATACAAACGATGTAGATATTTAAAATGTACCTCTTGTAATGATGCCACTGAACGATAGCGTAATGAACTATCATAGTGCCTCAGAAGAGAGCATCGCCCCCCCCCCCCCCTCCCCCCCTGGGTCAAAGATATCCCCATGGGTCAAGGAGATACCCTTAAGCTTCCATTCTTGAAATCTGTCATTATCCAAACCTGGAGAAAAAGAAGGATTGCCCCAGAACTTGGTGAAATTAGAGTTCTGTGGGTTACGTTGTAACTTCCTATGTATAGCCCACCAGGCAAAATAGGTGTCCCTAAAAAGTACATTTCCTAACAGTCCGAGTGGTAAGGAAGCCTGTTTTGTGTGTAGCAATGCACAAGGGGAGTTTGGTGCACATAAGGTCTGTTCAAGGTTTAGATAGATGTATGAATTACGAATGTAAAACCAATCTAATATATAATGAAAAAGGACTGCTTTGGTGAAAATATTTAAATCTGGAACATCAAGTTCCCCTTGACAACGAGGTAATTGAAGCTTATAAAGAGGTTTTTTATGTTTTCACAGAAATTTAGTGAATAACTTATGGTACAGAATTATATCTTGTTTAGAAAAACTTAAAGGCAGCATCTGAATAAAGTAAGACAATTTGGGGAAAATTATGCAACCCATCCTAATAAGGACAATGACAGCAGTTGCCAACTATCTAAAAGATGCAGTGGCACACGCAGGGGAAGTTTCTGAGTACCCAGAAACCCCCCCTTCCCATGGACCACATGTTTTTTCTAATGTCCACAGTCCCGCGAATCGCGTTCGCCGCGATTCACGGGTCCGTGGGGAGATGGCAGAGGCACTGTGAGTCTGTGATGCAAGTTTCATAGAATTTAAAATTAGGCCCGCCCCCCATAACATTTTGCCGTGATTTGCGAGCCTGTGGGGAGGGGGCGAAGCCTAATTATGTAAGGTGGCTGGCTCCACTGAACAATCTCAACTCGTGCTGCAGTGCCTACAAAGTGTATAGTAAGTGAATGTGTGTGTGTGTGTGATGCATTTTCTTCTAGTTAATGTATTGATAGAAGGAATAATGCATAGAAATGTGTAATGTTAGAATACAGTATATGTGTGTGTGTGTGTATATATATTAGAGATGTGCACCGGAAATTTTTCGGGTTTTGTGTTTTGGTTTTGGATTCGGTTCCGTGGCCGTGTTTTGGATTCGGTTGCGTTTTGGCAAAACCTCCCTTAAAAATTTTTGTCGGATTCGGGTGTGTTTTGGATTCGGGTGTTTTTTTTCAAAAACCCCTCAAAAACAGCTTAAATCATAGAATTTGGGGGTAATTTTGATCCTATAGTATTATTAACCTCAATAACCATAATTTCCACTCATTTCCAGTCTATTCTGAACATCTCACAATATTATTTTTAGTCCTAAAATTTGCACCGAGGTCGCTGGATGACTAAGCTAAGCGACCCAAGTGGCTGACACAAACACCTGGCCCATTTAGGAGTGGCACTGCAGTGTCAGGCAGGATGGCACTTCAAAAAAATAGTCCCCAGACAGCACATGATGCAAAGAAAAAAAAGAGGCGCACCAAGGTCGCTGTGTGACTAAGCTAAGCGACACAAGTGGCCGACACAAACACCTGGCCCATCTAGGAGTGGCACTGCAGTGTCAGACAGGATGGCACTTAAAAAAATAGTCCCCAAACAGCACGAGGCAAAGAAAAATGAAAGAAAAAAGAGGTGCAAGATGGAATTGTCCTTGGGCCCTCCCACCCACCCTTATGTTGTATAAACAGGACATGCACACTTTAACGAACCCATCATTTCAGCGACAGGGTCTGCCACACGACTGTGACTGAAATGACTGGTTGGTTTGGGCCCCCACCAAAAAAGAAGCAATCAATCTCTCCTTGCACAAACTGGCTCTACAGAGGCAAGATGTCCACCTCATCATCATCCTCCGATTCCTCAGCCCTTTCACTGTGTACATCCCCCTCCTCACAGATTATTAATTCGTCCCCACTTGAATCCACCATCTCAGATCCCTGTGTACTTTCTGGAGGCAATTGCTGCTGGTGAATGTCTCCACTGAGGAATTGATTATAATTCATTTTCATGAACATCATCTTCTCCACATTTTCTGGAAGTAACCTCGTACGCCGATTGCTGACAAGGTGAGCGGCTGCACTAAACACTCTTTCGGAGTACACACTGGAGGGAGGGCAACTTAGGTAGAATAAAGCCAGTTTGTGCAAGGGCCTCCAAATTGCCTCTTTTTCCTGCCAGTATACGTACGGACTGTCTGATGTGCCTACTTGGATGCGGTCACTCATATAATCCTCCACCATTCTTTCAATGGTGA